>NW_020955366.1:256549-439644 GCF_003031625.1 Empidonax traillii | reverse complement strand
CTGATTACAAATAAAGCCCTTGCAAATGAGTTTATAAGCAATATGCTAACTGTGTTCCTGGACCAGATGTATCCCTTTGGAATGTGTTAAATATATGGGGATGTAAAAAAGAAGCCCAGATCACAGTGAAAAAAAGGAAAGAATTATAAAGCCCAAAGCTGCGCTCAGAGTGTCTGTCCTGGCACAGGACCAGTGTTCTGCTCTTTGTAATGTGCAGTAAGTGTCATCAAGTTTTTATTAAAACCACTTGCTTTGCAAAAGTAAACAAGTCCTTTTTGTACTCCAGCAAATGTTTCTCTTGATTCTCTTTCACATTTAATTTAAGCACAGAGCCTTTGGCGGGAGAACTCACCAGCAAACTCACTGTTCAGCTGGGACCAGCACAGTCTGAGCAGTTAAGGAATACCCCACTCCAGTCCTAAATCCCTTTATTTTTGCCTTGTGTGTAGCCTTTCTGCAGGGGAGAAGAGGAAAACAAGCATCACGGTGCATTCATCTGCAGCTTTCCAAGCAAATTAGTGATCAAGCAATTCTAAATTTAGGTTTTTATGGCCAAACTCCGCACGTTTATTACACTGGGCTTTTATCACACAGTGATTTCATGGTTAATATGGCCTTTACAAAAGCATTCCCTCAGTCTGCCCATTAGGAAATTGGCCTTTAAAAAATTAATTTTAAATTCTTTTGTGGATTTTACTGGAACTAAACACTGCTACTAAACAAATCAGACTGCAATTACTATGCTTATGAATTCCAGACTAGGTTTTCAAGATAAAATGACTTGGTGGTGTTTATTTTTCAGTAATTTTGTGAGGTAAATCTGTGCTGTAATACCAGGCTTAGCTGCTCAGCAGTGTAATACTGGCTTTGGCTGATGGTGATGTTGGATTGGGAGATCAGTGTAGAGAATGGAAGAAGTGTCCTTTTCTCGTTGGTCACAGCTTTGATGCTCAAGTACAGATCTGACTTTTAAAAAGCTCTAACCATTTATTTATTTCAGTATATTCACTAGAGCTGGCCCAATACCCAAGCAATAAAATAGTAGAATAGGTTTTGAATGAGGTATTTAGAAGAAATTCAGTATTACAAAGTAGCGTAGCTCTGCTGGAGTGAATACTCACTGCATTATACATCAGTTAATGGATAATGATGCATGATGCAGTAAGATAGTGAATTACCTGATTCCTTCAGATTTATTCTTGATTTATCACAGAGTAAAAAGCTCAGGTTCATAACTGTATAGGAACAGTCTCCAACATATAGGTCATCTAGTTCCATCCTTCCTTCAGCATCCTAACATGATTTGGCACATGCTACTTGTCTTTTTGGGGAACAAAGAAATCCCAACAAGACTGTTAAAAACTCAGGATGAGCAAGGACAACATACTAAAATATCAGTAAAAAACCCAAATTGGTTTGAAGAAAATGCATTCTCCCCAGTCTATCATAATGCTGCAGTATTAGGGCATGTTTTTTCCTCTTCGTGGGAGTGCTCCGAATTTCAAGAGTTATTATCCTACTTTTTAAAAAAGTGTTTTTATAGTTTGCTGAATACATTTCAGGTTCACAACCTGAATTTTTGCTTGCAAGCAGAATTTGTCTTCAATAAATAGATGCAGGTTTAAGGATGAAAGAAGACTTACTACCCAGGCATTTTGCTAGATTTATTGAAACATGAAAAAGGGAAATTCTTAAGCAAATATGGATTACAACTGACTTGTACCTAGAGGACAGTCCTGTGAAATTCTGAGTTAGCTGTTACACCACTGACTTGCAGAGATGTTTCAGTTTCTTGCCTTGATCATGCTCAGGTCATTTATAGAGCAAGTATTTAAAATACAAATGTAGATATACATGAACACACAGATTAATTCCACATTAAAGCTCTGTCCCTTTAATTAAAAATGTAAACCACACACAAACAACAAACATTTGATATACAACACCAGTACTTGAGTACAAACAGCAGCATACATGTGATGCCACATGGAACAGACATTCAGGAATGTTCTGCATAGCAAAACCACAAATAGCAAACCAGTGAACTAGAGTTTTAGCAGGACAAACATATTTTAGGATATTCTTTCTACCTGATGTGCCTTTTAAATATACCATTTTCTATACTCTATATATTCTGAAATGTACATGAAAATAAAACATTCTTGTACTGTAATAGCAAACATTTAGCAATCTGACCTTGTCTTTAAGCTTGGGATATATTTATACTATGCTGGATGAGAAATAGTTGAGTACTTGTGTGAACAGGTAAAATTAAATTCTTCCTGCCTCTACTAGAACCACAAGCTATTTTTTGTCCTTTGTTGAAGACCTCTCGGGGTAAGAAGAGAAAACAGCAGTGTATTGAACCTTTAAATGTCTGGTGCCAAGAACTACCGAGTAATGCAGGACCCACAGATGCTCTGGGAAGTAGTTTCCCTGTAAGGGTTTTGTTATTTTTCATCATTTGTACAGAAACAGCCATGTATTTAAGGTGAGATTCAGTGCCTTGACCATGTGAGTAAACAGTTACCTCTGCATCTGCTCTGGTCCAAAATTCAGGTTTGCACCGAGGAACACAGGTTTGTACAGATCCATTCAAAACACTCCCCCCACCTCCCCAGAAATAATTTCCCAAACCCCATAAAACTACTCCCTTCTAATCATGGTGAACAAAAGGAAAAAGTCCAAATTATTAAAATATCCCCTAGCAGCTGTGACTCTACCTTGACATTTTTTACCCAGCAAGCAAGCACCTGAAGTTCAGGGAACAATCTTGGAAAAACAATCTAAACTATTTATGTGAAAAAACTTAAAAAAAAAAAAAAGTTTTTCTTTATATATTCCATCCAGGACAAGAGAAAATGAAGTTGTACATTACTTTGCTATGAGATACCTTAAAAAAAACAAAAGCATTGTAGGTGATAGGATCTGTGCTGCTTAGACATCAACTGGTTTTTTATCTCAGCTACATCAATAATTTATGTGGTTCATAATGTGTTCAAAATAACAGAGGGACTGCAAAGCTGTTCTTAACCTGAGCATCATGGAAACTTGTGACACTTAGCTAAACAGACAAAATTAAAGAATCCTTCCTCTAATTTCTAAAATCAGGAATAAGATGAGCCAGTACCTTTCCAAACACTAAAGAGAGCTAAGATCCCTAAAATCATTGTTCATCAATGCTACTAATGAAGCTGAAAATTTTATTTTTAATTTCTACCGTATGTGCAGTGATCACCTCTGAAGCAGTAAGATGAAAGAAAATGAAACGTGGAAGTTAATTAGTTTTAAAAACAAGACTTCATTTTCAAGGCCACAGAATCAAACTTGCAGAGTAATGTAATAACATTCATAACAGACACTACCAATTAAGAAACATAAGGAAATGAATCCTCTACAGTATAAATGTCACAATACAAGTAACACTTTTAACTTGAAATTCACTGCAAGTAACAATACAGTAGAGAACAGCAGAACAGTAGCAGACCACTTGGCAAGGTCCTCTGGGTCTCCTGAAGAGTTTTTAAAGCAGTTACAGACTGTGTATCACAAACTGGTCTGTCACAACCACAAAGATCTTTTCACTGAATGAAGAAGTGAGACTTTCTGGGATGATAATCTGTGGTAACAGTAAGGCACTGAAAGTGGCAAAGCCCTTATTTGGCCTATTTTCTTCCAATGTGATGCAGAATTTTTACTGAGGTTTTAAGGGAACAGATCCAGGTGGTAACTGTGCAGGGAAGCACACGTTGGATTAGTTTCTCTGAGGGCCCATGGCACTGCAATCCCCTTTGGATTTTACACTAAAGCCTCTTTTAGTTTCAGAATTCGGAGGAGGGTCTTCGAATTTTTCAGCAAGCTTTGGATGAGAGGCAAGGTCTGGATCCTTGGAAGAAGATGTGGAAATTGCTTGGAAGTCTAGGCACCAAGACAAAAGCAGCTGTTAGTGCAGCAACAATAACAAATACTAACTTAGGTTCATGTAAATACATAAACTGAATTGCTGCTGTTTCCATCTGTCCAGTAAGATTTTCCCTGAAGTAGAAAACACTCTTTACACACCAGTAGTAACAACTTAAAATCCCAACTTGTGTGCTATCAAAAGGAGCGCTGAAGAGGGCACTGTTACATCTGGAGGGATATTTGTTTACTTCGGATCATTACTGCACTGCCTGAGTTTCTAAAGGGAGGTGTGTGCGTGTGCTCTTTTTTTGCCCTCCCAATAAATTTAGCCAAGAAGTCATAAACTTGTGAACGTACTTAGTTACTTAGTTTTAAAGCAGGTGTACATTGCACAGATGAGTAAAACTGCAGATGCCTTCACTGCTATAATAAATGTCAACAGGTATGAAACAATCCTGATGATATCCAGACTATCACGTGGTGCACATTTTGGTCTGCTTCACTGCTGCTTGAAGAAAGCTTTTGTTCCATTTCTCTTCAAAAAAACCCCAAAAGTGAAACTGTGTTTCTAAAAAACAGACAGTTGTGTTGCTGTCATAAATGCTTCAGAAAAATTCATTTAAACCAAGTAGGCCCATATTGTTACAAAGGCAATGGTAAGAATATAACGTGCGCTGCTTCACAGACTCAATTTTCTTAGCCTGTTATCAGCAAGAAGTTAAAAAAGTACCATATTCTCTTGGAGATTTTTTTAATATTACTTTAGATATTTTTATTTTCTTTTTGGCATGAAAATCTTAAAGTATCAGTTTTGAAGAATTAAAACTTCTGGAAGTTAAGTTTAAATCCTGTTGTTAAATAATGTTTTTACACATTTTTAGGCATGACAGATTTGGAAGTGGAGGGAAGGAAAGGAAGGAAAAGACAAAGTAGAGAAAAAGAAGATAAAGGGGGAAGGACGTCTGGAACAGGGTTTTTTTGACGACGGTATCTCCTGGCATCCCTTACTTGCTTCTGTCGAAAAATGTTTTACTCTTCCAATCTTGTTACAATGGAGCCTCCTCGTGGCCAAAGAGAAGCCTTCTCCTTCAAAGCCCAAATGTTCAAACACTGTTCCTTTCCCGCTCGAAAAGGTCTTTTAAAACCTTAACTTTCCCTCAAGCTCTGACCATCCTGCAGGATGCAAATCCACAATTTAAACTCAGCTTTGGCCAGTGGAAGGTCCATTTCGGGGTGGGCTATAAATGGTTCTCTCAGCTGATCCCACTGAGCCGACTCCTGATCTGTTCTCCCAGAAGCCAATCCTGCAGCCCCGAGACCAAAACCCTGGCAGGTAACCCCGATACAGCAGCGGACAAGGTGTTGTGCTGCCACAGAATTATCTTCTCCTTATGGTTACCTACATTTTTCCATAGTTACACCTCTGCCATTAAATTTAGGGAGAGGCTCCTGAAAAGTAAACTTCAACATTTTTACCTTCACTGTAACTGTGGTTTTCTTCTTTTATCAGTTTGAGTCTTCCCTTCCTTCCATTCTGATAAAACAACACAGAGTTTCAGTGGAACGTTTCTATCAAGTGTCTCCAAGACTACTCAGCAATGGGCAGAATGGAACACTATCTGTTAGATTCCTTACAACAACAGAAAATTATTTTAAAAATGCAAATTATATATCCAAAAGCTCAATCAAGTAAAAGCAACACCCGATGGCTCACAACAAACTGTTTAGAACATCAGCTAATTGCTCGAGGTCATTTCTTAAATGCTTTCACACTTTAGGCTTGTTTTAAAAACTCTAAATGAAAAATTAAATTTTGAGGCTTGTAAGCATCTTACGGGACCTTATCCCGTTTTATGCTTTGGTTAAAGTTTTTGGGAAAAAGGAAGATATGAAACTAATTTTGTAAAGCATGTGAAAGCCCTTAACAAGAAGACAAGACTGCATGTTTGTCACATGTAATTCTTTTAAATTTTTAGATGTGAAAGAACAAAACTACTGAAATTCCAGAAACTTCTTTTAAACAACCATATTCCTGTAAAAAAAAGGACTTTCTGTCAGGCAATATATGGTCAGCATGAAAGAAGAGGCTGGCAATTCACAGAACCACTTCTCCCATAAGATTAGCAAAAAGATTTTCAGCACAACAAAATATAATCATGCTAAAGACATGAGAAATTCCCATTCCTCATAGCAATCTGATGTCCCCACAAAAAAGATGTTTTGTAATCTTACCATTTTAGTACTAAAATGGTTCAATGCCTCCCATGAAAAATAATCATGTATTATGAGCTACATCACTGATATTTTTATTTGCTGTTCCCTATTTTCAATTTCACTGCCTAAGGAAGTGGTTTTCAACTTGCAATTCATGGCTCTGACGCAACTGGTTGACTAGAGAGCTGATGGAAAGTGTCAACACATGTAGTGTCTGTGCCCTCCTCTGAGTCTGTTTAATCAGAAAAAAACTATGTCTAAAATTTTCTATTTTTTATGCAAGCAATAGCAACTGTCAAATACAGCTCTCAAGGGTTTCAGTACAAGTAGCATTAATGCCCATGTTAGCAAATGCCCCTCCATCACACCTGAGCAACAGCTGGTTTTGAGAACACTTTCCCCAGAGCTTCTACCACGTGTTCAATACATCTCTGCAGTGTTAATACTTTCTTCTGCAACAGAAAACAAACACAACAGTTAAGAAACACAGTTGACCTGAAATAAGGAATTTATGTATTAACGTCATGTGAAGAGTAGACATTGAAAGATCTGCAATGAACAAAGGCTAAAAATAGAACTACCAACTTATCTTTATGCCACACAAAATGAAAAATTTGCGTACTTTTGGGGTCTTTAAGGGACCATAACAGTCATATGTGATTCACATGCAAAACAGTCCCACAGTTATACAGAGGCACTTACCAGTAATGTTTTAGTTACTTCTTCATGGGCATTTGTGCATTCTAATTGTTCAACTCTTCTCTTTAAGCTTTCTAATTTTTCATTAAACAAGTCAGCATTTAAATCCATCCGCTCACCAATCCTAAGTCTGATCTAGAATAAAGAAATGCTGTGTTTCAAATCTAAAACCACTGCAGTGACTATACAAAACAAGCGGCACATTTAAAATTTAATGGAGTTTTGCCAGACTTCTGGCATCTGATCAATGAATTCAGTAGCCTCTGCATTCTCATGTGTGTGCACAAATATTTCTTTCCAATCCTGCTGATTTTTCACCCAAGTCTGGCTCCTCAATCTTCCTATCAGCACCAAACATTGCCTAAACTCTGTGTCCACGCCTCCTCTGTACCATCCTCCCGTCTTTGTACCCAGAAGTACCTCTGTATCATCAGGGACTGACCAGTGGAGTCACAGGGGTAACATACATTGGAATCACCAGGCTGAAAGCTCATTTTCATGGGAAAAAAAAGAGCTGGAATTAAGCTGTTTCACTGACATACAACAGTCATAACAGTGCTCTAAGCAATGTAACATGGTTGAACTGTTGGAGTTCAAAGTCCCACCACCAGAAAATAATGACATCATGCTGTCTACTGAACACAGTGGGCAAATTACAGCAATTTCAAGACACCTGACTAATGTTTAATTGTCAGTTCTTTGTGTTTAGGAATTTTTGCAGGATCAGCTGAAGGTAAGTGGCAGTTTTTCCCTTGACTGAGGCTGCACAAAGAGTTCAGAGTTCTCTCATCTACCTTAGACACTCTGCTCCTTATTCTAGGTCTCCAACAGTAGCAACTCTGAAAGAGCTATTTCTTTAAAGTGGAAAGAAATTAAAGAAGAATTTTCATATATTCTCCATAAATGGATATCATCATCCCTCTGAGAAATCCATCCTGTTTCTACCTTCTGGAAAGTGCCTGAGACCAGCCTGAGACCATCCTATCTAAAGTAAATTATCAAATGCAAGAGCACACTTGCAGTCTAACACACTTCCAAAAGTTAATACTCAGATCCACTCACAAAACAAGTATTGCTTCACCTAAAATATACCAAGAATTAAATGCATTAATATGTAAATTTTGTTTTATACACACCAATCAGAACAATTTAAAATTTGGGTGAGAATTCCCTCAAGATAACTTCGGTATTTTCACTTCTCCAGACACCTATTTGTATTCTCCCCAGAAACAATTACCAACATTTGCTATTCTAAACCATCAGTTCTCCCCACAAATACACCTCCAGTTATAAACAAGGTGGTCACATCTATTTTAAAGTACATACAAAACAATTTAAACACTCAAATCACTGCACATTACCTTTTCCACAAGAATTTCTTCATTTCTGGAGATTGTACAAATACTCTCTTTCTTGCTTTCATCTGAAATCTTAGGGCTTTTACACAGGGTATTTTCTTTGCTTACTGACATTACCCACTTTATTTGAGTGTCCCCTGAGGGGAAAAAAAAAAAAAAGAAGAAAAAATCCAGCGTCAACCTTTCAAACTTATTTCTACATTACAACAGAAATAGCTACAACTGAGGGCAGTGGAGGGAGGAGTTTGTGCAATTCAAATCACTGATGTTCCACCTTAAACTGCTGCAGCAATTTGGTTTTGAAATAGAACTGGGACACAGGATTTTGTGCAAGGAGAAACAAACCCCAAAACCACAGACAAAAGTCTGCAGAGAGGGAAGAGGAGGCCAGAAACAAGATCAGGTTACTGCTATTAATTTTCTCACTACTAACCTGTATCAGATGCTTACTGAAAAGTATTTTATCCCCTTATTTTTTTTCCCTTTACCAGTGACAGAAACGTGCTATCTTGAGACGAACAAGACAACAAGGCGCTTTTTTCTGCTGAAATAACACTGAGATGTGCCTGAGGGTTTTTCCTACCCCATTCTGGTCCATTGCCTCTCGTTTCTGTTTTGCGTAAGAGCTTTTCTGACCACCCCTGGAGGTGTTGAAGAGGCGTCCGCGCCCGGCGCCGGGCGATGGGGTTTAGCGATTTAGGGGGTTTGCAGGGGGTTGGCGGCTGGGATGGAGGATCCTGAAGGTCTCTCCCAAGCCTGGCGGTTCTGTGACTGCAGGGAACGAGGCTGCCAGCCCGGGCCGTGGTTCTCCTCGCCCCCTTTGCCCGGGCTGGGCAGGGGGACCGGCGGGACGGACCGAGCCCGGCGGGGCTGCGAGCGCTGCCCCTGAGGGAGCGAGGGAGCCGGGCCGGGCCGAGCTCGTCCTTCCTCCCCTCTCCATTAGTTCTTACCTGTGAGAACTCTTCTCAGCGCTGCCGGGGAGCCACTAAACCCCGAGAAGTTTCACCCCAGCGTGAAGAACTTTCTGCTGAGGGTGGCAGAGCACTGGTGGTGAATCCCCCCCCCCCCCCCCCCACCTGGCTGTAAAACGCCTGGGCCGAAGTGACGCTGTTAAATGATTATCTGACGGGGGAGCGCTCAGGGTCTTGGAACAACTCCAGGAGAGCCAATTTAGGGCTCTTCGAAGAGCCCCGCCCCGTTCAAAGGCTCTGTGGACTCTTTGTAACAAGTCAAAGCGGCCCAAACCAGTTCGGTAAGACACATATTGCACAGATGGCACAGCCAGGGTGAAAACCTCATTTATTGAAGACCGAGGTGGGGGGTCCCTAAAGACTCCCAAGAAGTCACCAAGGCGAAAAACAACTACACATATGGGAAGATCATGGAGTGTAATTAGTGTATGTATTTCTAGCTAATTAGTGTATGTATTTCTAGCTAATAAGCACTGGTACCCTCTTGAGCCAAGCATGCACCTTAGGGGGACTTATCCCCTGCGCATCTGGCTCTCTAATAAAAATAATGTGAGCTTCTTAATACTACACTGGTGCTATGGAGTTTTATTCCCCATTTTCAGTGACACTGGAGGCTTGTCATGTTGCTTTGTGAGGGAGTGTGGGCTGTGGGCTGAAGTTGGGTCCAGTCTCAGCCGAATTCCATGTTTTTTGCCCCAGCTCTGGGTTCTCGGAGAAAGGACACGGAATTTGGAAGGAAGTTTTCCAAGGTGAAACTGGGGACATACAGCTTCCTTGTGACAAATCCCAGTGACAGGAACGATTCCTTTTTTCAGTAATTAAAAAATTCAGTTTATTAAAAGGCTGAGGTGGATTTAAAAACAAGAAACCCAACCAGTTATAGAAAAGAAGAAAAGATCTAGAACAACATTTTAATTCTGATGATAGTTAATATTTTTATGGTTGGCAATAGATTTTCTTTTTGATTCTGTTTTTCTTGCTGCCTATGACAAATCAGAATACGTTTTTTCAGATACTTTCCCTGTCTCCTTGCTAAAATAATGTTTACTGCTCCTTGGAAATAAACACATGCAATTGTTATATGTTGATTTCAAGTTCGAGTTGGGCATTTCTTTATTCTAGCACAGCAAATTGGCAAATCATGTTCCATGAAGAAACTCCTATAACTAATACAGGTCCGGTGTTTGTCCTGTCCCTAGAGCTGGCTGCAGGGAAGAGAAAGCCCTGGAAGTTACAAGCTGTGGCTCCTTCTTGTCTGCTTGAGAGAGCTCAAACTTGGGGATCGCAGACCCAGAGGGCCTCTCTCAGGAGCAGATGAATAGCAGTGGCAGTGGCAAAGCTCCGGCTGTCCAAAGCTGGTTCCAGGCATGGGAAATTCCTGTGTGAAATTCCAAGGTAAGACAGCCCATCTCTGTAATGTCCTGCTGCCTTCACGACATGAAGATGTATTCAACAAGCAGAAAAGACTATGAAATGTACTTAAAATTTTGAAAAGAGAAACATTTTTTTCACAAACCCTGAATCTTAAAATCTAATTGTTGCCGTGACAGTGTTTACAAATATGAGCCCCTTTGTTTCCTCGTTGTTTATTTATTTCCATGGACGACAGGACACACAGAACTGTTTCTTTCAGCAGCAGCACCAGTGTATGCTAGTCAGGTGTTCCTCACGGTATAACCTCAGACTCTTCCATTTTGCAATACAGTAGGTATTGAGCTAAATTAGGGGGGAATAATGGTTCCTAATAGCTGAAGGATATCTAGTGTTTAAGCTAAGAATTTTGTTGCTCTATTAAACCCGGTGAACCTTGAATGATTTATTGCTCATATTGAAACATTGGATGTTGCAGTAAGAAAACAGGCTCCTGAAGTGCTTCATTTTACTGAAGATTTTTTACTTGCATAAAAGAGCCGTCTAAAACTGTGAACACTGACATGTTTTATTAGTGGCATAGTGGTGCATCAAAGCTTGTGAAACACTAATGATTAGTCCAGTGATTGATTTGCAAACAAGAATATTTTGAGTGCATTTGTTATTGTGGCAATTTTTCAGATGCTCTTCTGTGTGCAGTTTGCATCTTCAGAATAAGTGAGGGTATTTCAAAGCTACATTAGCAAATGGGACTATTGTTTTCATCTATGTCCAAGAAAAGATTCTGCCCTGGTTTTTTTGGGGGGCTTCAGAGGTTGTCCCTTTGCATAACTCTGTGAGGAGCTGAGAGAAAGAGCACTAGCACTAACCTTTCTAAAATGCTGCTTAAAGACAAGAAACCCAACCAGTAACAGGAAAGAAGACCTGGAACATAATTTTAATCTAATGATGGTTAATATTTTTGTTGCTGACAATAGATTTTCTTTTGATCACCATCAAGGAGGAAGTGTGACAGGGGTTGAGAACATTATGTCACTCAGTGCTGCCTTTTGTATATCAAGGATTACGAGTTTGGGTTTTTTTGGTTTTAAAATTGTAAGAATGTTTAATTTTCTAAAATGCTGCCATTGGCTTTCAATAGTAACATTATTTTACACATTTTTTTATATATACATTGAGCTACCAATGAAAATTAAAATGGTATTTTAGAGACTATGTAAATCTAAGGACATGTTTATTTTCCACTCATAACTATGCATACTATTTTATTAGCTCACAAGGAGCTTGTGAAGGTTTTTTGGAAGGAGAATAATTTAAGATTCTCAAATGCAGTCTCTGTGAGTACCACTGATGAATACAGCTGGGGTGAAAGGCTGTTTGAACTCTTAAAGATGTAATAATTTGCATTCAGATTTTTGTTGTTGTTGTTGTTTTATCCTTAGGTGAAAGGTAGCAGCACGGAGGAATGATGGATGATCTTTTCTAAGTTACAATCTTTTGTCTTGCTAGGCTTAGTCACAAACTCACAGTTAGAAATTCAGAGGGGGTTGGGGTTTATTTTTATTTTTCTCTGAAAGGTCTATAACATGCATGATTTGCATTAATCAAAATGATTTATTATGCTTCCAGTTTCTCTAGTTGCTCCAGCACTGCTCAGACTACAATCTTACATGGCAATTCTCATTTCCCAGGGAAGTGTATTTAGAGCGTAAAATGTCATGTATTTTTCTTCAGTGACTATTAAACAAACCCCCCACATACAGAGAAAGCCACGTGACTTCAGCTTGGCTGTTCTCTGTAAAAAATGGCTACAAAATAAAAATACTATTTGTGTTTTACGAGGTATAGTAGAGGTCTAGAAGTTCCTTAGACAAACAGGTTATCAATAGGCTGGATGAGCAAACAGTTATTGAACTTCATTTATCTGGAATGGTCAGATATGTCCAGTTATTTTCAGGCTGTCTGGATTTTAGCTTGAAATATATTTAGTACCCATCTCACTGTTTGTTTTTTCTCCCACAATCCCTTTGTTCTGTTTATATCTGTTTACAGAAAAGTTTCTCAGAAACTTTATTGCTGTGTAATAAACATTGCTGGAACTTACAAATAGAAAGAAATCATATGAGTGAAGCTTAAGCCAATTCAGCCTCATAATTCTTAATGAGATTTGCCAATTTTCTCCAGAAAGGAAACCTGAGAGGTTGGCATTTTTAGCAAACAGGGAAAGAACACTGGAAGAGACCAGGTAGAGGTGGTTTAACTCTATCTAAGAAGAAAATGCTTTAGAAAGTGTTTTTAAGCAGCAGAAGAGTGACTTCGCTTGCTCAGCTGACGAGCCAGTATTTGGACTTGTTCAGTTCAGGTGTGTGATGGACTGAGAAGGGAATCAAAGTCTCCAAGGAGCAGGCTGGGCTTTGAACACTTGCCAGTTTTCAGTATTACTCCTACCCTTGCAAAAGAAACTTTGTCCTGCTAAAATTCGTTTTGCAAGACACAGTCTATGCCGTTTTTTCTTTCCTTCTGGATTGAAGTACAATACCCTTTTACTTGCTATTTTGCTTTACAAATTTAAACAGAACAGGGAAGAATATCAAGTTGCTGCTTTCAGAAATTGTGTTTAAGCTTACAAGCTTATTCACCGACAACCTCTTATGCTGTGTTACATTTGTGTTGTGCCCAATGCGTGACGAACCCATGTAATTCAATGTATTACATCAAATACAGCTTTTAAGGGACTGTTTTAAAGATTTTTTTTTTTTAATAATAAAAAAAAAAACCTAACAAGCACAAATCAGTAGAAGTTGGATTGGCTTCTCAATTTGTTATGTAGTCATTTCCTCTTCTCTGTCCACTGGAGAGAGGTAAAAGCACTTACGCCTCCTCAGTGTCCTGACTTCAGACTTTGGCTGCTGTCTGCATTAGCAATTAAGTTCAGAGCAGTAGGGCAGTTTTGAAGGGAATGCCCTGATTATTTCAATGTTGTTCATGTCGGGTCAGGTGTTTAAAGCACTGTTTGTGTATATAAAGTAGAGTCCATTCCAAGGAAGGAAAACCAGAAGCTCTTCTCCAAATGCGTTTTGAAGCCTGGTGAGACCACGAGGCTCTGAAACTGCCCACAGAAGCTCCAGAGAGGTGACAGGAGTAGTTTCTTCTCCCTTCATCTTCTAGATGCTTCATCAGAAAAGAGGTAAGTTTGGCTCAGCACTCTGCCCATTCCACAGTGCCAGGAATTATCTGGAAGGACAAGGTGTGGCGATGGACTCGGAGCAGTTTGAGCACTGGCAGCCCCTCTTGTTTTCTCCCAGCACACTGAGGGGTTGTGTTTGCATTCACTGCAGCAGAGGCGAAGCTGCCAGAGGTCTACTGGGATAATATCAGACTTTGGGAAGTTCACATATGCTTTTTGGTTTGTAATACTGCAGCATGATGCTCCATCGTCTGGAGAAGAGGTGACGTTTATGAGGCTTAGAATGTCTCATTAAATTATTAGTCCTGTAGAATATGTTATTAGGGAAGTTTGTTTACCAGACATGCACATTGTCTTGCCTCCTTTCCTACTACATTTTGATCCTCATTAGCCAAACACATTTTTGTTTGCTTTTTATAGAGAGGTCCATAAAAATTGCAGTGGGTCTTTTTTTCCATTATATGATCTCTATAGCCAAGAGTTTTAATGATTGCAGGTTTAAAAAGTGCCAGAGAGTTTTGAATTTGCATTAGTCAGGAAGCAGATGATTGTCAGTTCCCAGTCAGTTCAAACAGTCACAAAACTTGAAACAGGAAGAAAAAATAAGCATAACTAAAAAGGTAGGTGTAGGCTATCAATTAATGAATGAGTCAGTGTTGCCATTCTCTCCAGCTTCAGGGACCAAATCCCAAAGTTTTTACCATTTTTGTAGTGAAAATGTCGGCTTTTGACCATATTTTAAACTAAGGTCCTAAAGCTAGGGTTTAAAGTCATTTTTCTGATGTTAAGTTGATCCTCAGAGACCCCAGCACCAGCAGTTCATTCCTGAATTCTGACATATTTATAATGGTCTGCCCTGCTCTACAGGGAAAACCAGAAACAACAAGGTCAATTCTCAGTACATGAACTTGGTGGAAAGAATATTTTAAATAAAATTGAATGCAGGTCCTGAATATTACTGTAATTCACCCATACTGAAAAAAAATCCTGAAACAAAGAAAATTTTTACAACAGTAATCATACGTAGTTCTAAACATCTTTTAAATCAGTATTAAAAATATGATGGAGTACTTGAGGTCATATTCAATTGCTTTTCATTCAGAATATCACTCACAGGTTGCCTGTAAACCAAACAGAGTTAGGTAGAAGAACAGAACCAGGCTCTCGCCCCTGCCCTTTGCCAGCCGTGGTGTCTGACAGGGTTGGAATCTGAGTGGCCACTGAGAACAGGAAATTCTGGAAGGCTCCTAAATGACTTAGGCAAAAGAGCTGAAGTTTCTCATGTAAATACATTTCCTTTCGGTTGAACCTTGCAAAGTTGGCTGTTCTGCCATGTGCTGACTAATGCTGGCCGTGCTACTGTCATTTTTGGATTAAGTTATTTACTTTTGTCCAAAAATGAGAATTTTTCCTCCCCTCCTTCCAGATTTTGATATCAGTTGCATCAGTTCCAGGAGGTTGCTTGCAATATTACTGACAGTGGATAGTTGATTTAATTCTTAGTTTGTAGTGAGGTTACAGTCAAGGGCTTAATTTAATTTTACCTAATTTACTGTGGAAATAAATAAGCAAGATATATCTGATGTGCTGGGTCCACAGTACTTCAAAATGTTAGTGTTTTTTTGAGCAGGACAAAGCAGCTAAGCCAGGAGTCCTTGTCTGCTGTGCCCTCAGATATATGGATTTTATTTTTTTCTCTTTGATAGCAGAAACAGACTTGGCTTGCACTCGAGATGAGCAGATGAGCACTAGATGGATATATGGAGTGGTGGGGTGGGGTGGTATTTTACATACAGATCTGGAAAAATTAGCCTAAAGTCATGTGAAACTTCTATTCCTAAATAAGAACATGAAATGTGTGTTCTTCACTTTTACTTTTGAGATGCAGGTGATGGTATTGTTTTGTCCTGGTTTTATTGTGCATTCCACACTGCATCTCTGCACGTGGCAGAACGTGTGTGCTGTGCTTCACCTTCACGTCAATTGATTACCAACTGCAGTGACAGGCAGGTTATCAAGAATAAAAACAATTTCTACTTCATCCTGTTCTGTAAATACACTTCTGATCTTAAGTTGAGTTTAGCTCAAAAATTTGCTGGAGCCATGTTTAGTCAGGCTAACAATTGGAGCTGACCTGCTGTCGTGAAAAGTCTGCAGGATAATTGGGATTCCAGTAATAGATCCATCAGGTGGTGCAATTGCTGCATGGTCTGGATACAAGATTTTTCTTCAAAGGCTGGGAGCAGGGAGTAGAAGGAGTCATCCCTTATTTTACTGAAAAAAGCTTGAAAGAAATACCACCCTGCAACAAATAAAGTAAATTTATTCTCTCATGTAGGGAGCACTAGTTCTGAAACTATTTACAGCAAAACAGGATTCTTAACAGTCAAGAATGAACTAGCAGGTACACTATGTTAAAGTTTGTAATTGTCCAAAAGATTTAAAAAACCCCATGGAGCTGCATAAAATCAGAGCTAGAGCTCTCTCCTAAGAGCTAGAGAAAAACTTGTTTCCCTAAGCTAAGGGAAGTAAACAACCAGGGGAAAATAAAAGCCATTCCTGCAGAAAATCTGAGCATCCTTTGTCTCCTCAACTCCACAGGAGAGGGTCCGACGTGCTCTTCTGTTTTTAACTCTCATGCCTAAATGCAACTAATAATTGTGCCTCTATCCAAAATGTAAAAATAAAACATCCAGATAAAGAGCTGGCAGATACAGGACAAATATATGAAGGTTTATTTGGGACTGTAAATCAGGAGGCATTTGAAGCATTACTAGAAAGAAAATGTCCTGCTGTTCTCCTTAACTCTAACAAATTGCACTGGCTGCAGAAGTCCAGTTCAGTGCAGTGCAAGTTTTTGATAAGAAAAATTATTTGATTGTTTTTTTTTCTCCTTACCTTTTGAAGGGAGGAAAATAGAAACATTAAGTAGAAAAGCAGAACTTGAACTGTACAGTAGCCCAGTCCAGATCTTTACATAATACTTTTGCCTGTCAAGTATCTCAGTTAGAATTAGTTCTGTTGGTTTTTAACAAGCAGTAACTGTCACAAAGTAACCTGAGAGATGGGAAATGAAATGGAAATAAGTCAAGAGGTGGTGACAGAGTGCTGAGAAATCACTTAGCTGTTATCTACCAACTCTTAGCTTTTTTTATCTAAATACTTCATACAGGTCTGGAATAGCACAAAGGGATCTAGTGGAAAACAAATTGAAAAACAATATTGATTAGACAGTTTAAAAGTTGAAATAATTATTTTTAATGAATAATTAAATGGCTCTAAATTTGTAGGGTATGGATCTTGGTTTCAGAACTTTGGACAGCGTATTTAATCAGAAAGTTAGTGGTCATGTAAAGTAACCTGCCTTGAAATGGTGTTAAGTAGCATAATTCTGCTTGGTTTATTTTTGGGTTTATTGATTACCTTCCATAATTTCATGGCACTTCCAGGCCAAATGACTGATGATTTCCTGGAAAGTCGCATTTCTTGGCTTTCACTAAGACACAAACTAAGCTTTTCTCTGCTTTCCTTCTGGAAATAATCTGGAGCTTCACCAGTTTCTTCAGGAATGATTTACAAATGAATTTAAATAGTTCATGGAGCTCTCCAGCATATTCTTTAGATGTTCTGTGGTGCATATTTTCTGCTTTAGAACATTAAAGCCCTTGATGACTTGATATTTGTTATCCTTCCTGTCTTGAATGTTAGCTGTACCATTATCATGATTAAATACAAACTTCTTACATGAAATATACTTCAAGAAGTATCAGTTCTCATCTGCAAACTTGGATGTAGTCTTGGATATAACTGCTGTGTTAATGTGCTTCTTTCCCCCCATTCTAGCTGGAGACTAAATACACATCAGTAGTTAATACACTAAATTTAAAATGTAGTTTTAAATGCAAAGTGATTCTTCAATCCCACTGCTGTTTAAAAAACCCAAAACAAATAAACAACACCCCCCCCCCAAAAAAAAAGAAAAAAACAGACCAGTTCATTGATTAAGCAGAGTATTTGACAATTGCCTTTATCTTCAGGGGGGAAAATGCCCAAATTTCCTTCATACAGCGACTCTCAAATTTGAGAAAGCTACAGCTCAGTTCTGTATACAGCAAAGGAAACAAGCTCAGGAAAATTTATTACAAATTGTAACTATTCATCCTAATTTGCATTTAAATGCACATAGGATGGCACACAGAAAATTGATGTCATCCCTAAAGGCTGGAATTTTCTCGTGAAGTCAGTACCATCATTGTGACATCTGCAATCAGATTAATTTGCTACATTTTCCTGAAAAAAAAGGTATTATACTGGGTACCTGCCTTACAACATACTGGAGACACATTTTCCTTCTCTTGTACTTAAAAGAGACAAACAAAATGCCTTTTCTGACCTATTGCAGTAAAAGTCTGTGCTTGGTTTTAATGCCAGGAGTCAAAATATTATGGAAGATGGACTTAGGAACTTCAGTATTGGATATCCAGAATTAACTGTGCCTTAGAACCAGCACTGTCTGGATCACAGAGTTGGGATCTCAGTATAAAAATAACTCAGAGTTCATTGTGCTGTTTTTGTTGACCTTCCTCGAACTGCAATAATGAACTGCACTGTGCACTGCACGACTTCTGAGAATACTAATGAAAAGTGTGCAAGTGCCTCATGATGCTGCTATGTCAGCTTAAAGGAATAAGTTATGTTCTCTCTGTATCATTCTGGCTCCCTGGTGATTTGGGTGCTCCCAGCCTATAGTATCAGAAATTATCTTCCTCACCTGTGTGAGAGCACTTAAATCAGTGTTCTTACATGTCCCCAAACAGAAGCCCTGAGAGCAGGAGTGGATGTTGGCATGCTCCAAGGGAAACTTGTCTTCACAGATCTGTCATTTTTCTAGGGACCAGCCTCCAAGCTTTTCCATATGTTTTGTTCCTTTGTTTTGTCTTCCTTCAACATCTGTTAGTGTGGTGATGGAAGCAAACGAGATTATGTTTGCCTTTATTCTGCAAGAACCAGTAAGCTGTGATAAAGACACATGCCACTCAGGTGCATGCATTTCAAAATAATGATTCCTTTTCCATCTACATTAGAGTATAATTGGTAAAAGTCTCCTAAATTGTGAAACTTGGTTGTCTGGGTTTTTTTTGGCCACATTCAATTGGAGGGTCTGTGCAGTGGGGTGACAAATAACCACTAGGATGCGTCAGCTTTATTAAGGAGATGACACTGCTCCTCAAAACCACCAGGCTGGTGTCTTGCTTGAACATGTGAGTTCATGAGGGTGCTGGCAGGCTGGGGAGAAGGCGCAAGCTTTTGAGGTGCTAGCAAGTCTTCAAGTTGTTTTGGCTTACATGGTCAGTGCAAATGACAATCTGAGTGTCATGGTTTCTAAGGTTTCACGGCTGCCTTCCTTGGGGAAACCTTGCACTATCCAAAGTATGCCAGGCTGAAGAGCTTCTGACTTTCTCATAATTTTCTCATGTTTTCATATATTTGATTTATTGCTGTACCTGTTTCCTCTGAGTCATCTAATCTTTCAGTCATTAACTTGCTTCCTTTGGCAAAAATATTTGACAGCCATTTATAACTTGGGACTGCTGGCTTTGGAAACAGCAGCGAATGACACACTTTTCTTTAAGATAAAGGCCTGAACTGAAAGACTTGTATCTCATCTAGGAAGCACAGTGTAGCTTGTCCTTAATACCATTAGTTAGGTAACATTACATATCAAGCCTGAGGGTGGCCTAACTGTGCACTGAGATCGTTTGTGCAAGTTTTGTGCATGCACCCAGTCTGACAGAATCCGAGTCACTCAAGACTTTACTTTCTAATCACTTTAAGCTACTAAATAAGTAGTTCTGTGTGCTGTTACACAACAGCTTAAACCAACTCGAGTCAACACTGCTGCAGTTCCCCCTTCTCCCTTCCCTCCACGTGACGCAGTCTCGCAGTCTGAACAGGGCCCCCGTGTAATCCATGCAGAGCTCGTCCAGGGAGCTGACTAACAAGATGTGCACTGTGCCTTTCCCCCCACCCCCCCAAGTCAGCTTTGTTGGGTCAGTTGAGAGCCAGCACACATGTGATAGACAGACTGATGATTTAGGCTGTGGTAATGCTGACATACATTATCAGAGTTGTTTTGGGAACGCTTGAATGGCTAAGCTGATCTAATAGCTTGCTGCTGCTGGGAAGAAGGAAGGAAGGAAGAAATAGTAGTTCTCTTCCCCTGCCTCCCAAGTAGACAAAAACTTGGCTATGTTCTCTCCCTGTTTTCACATCAGTTTTGGAGTCAGCCTGATGGTGTGATGTGCTGAAGAATTTGCTAAGAAGGAGGAAAAATAACTGAAGATGTTACATATCTTGTTCTGTGTTAGCAGGGTAACATGGTTTACCATACACTCAAGATTAATTCCAAAGGCAGTATAAAAACAGAGGAAGGAAAGGTGTTAACGGGATTGTACCTCTGAATGAGAGTAAACTAGTTGGTAGAGTGTGGTTAAGAAATGTATCTGAGCTTGAGTATGGTCAGATCAGTGATATTTGTCAAGAAAGTGAAAAGATTTATTAAGCAACACAAAAATCCATGAGTTACTGTGAAGTCAAATCTCAAGGCAGTAGTGTCACACAGCATTATTAGATGGAGCTGCTGCTCCAGAAAAGTCACTGTGGCCTTTGAAGGATAAATGTGATCTAGGTCCCTACTTTTTCTGTTTGACTTATTTGCTTTGAAGTTGTGCAATTTGATAGGTAATGAATTCCTGGCATCTGAAGGTTGGGCTTTGCATGATGGAGAAAAGGCAACACATGATTCTAGAATGGTTAACTTGGCACTGCAGACTGTGTTGAAACAGCTTTAAAATTGTGTCTTCCTGTTTGGTGTGTTCAAGGTGTCCCGTTGTTCATAGCGTAGATCCTGCGTGTTTTCCTCTTCACTAGACATTCATGCCAGAAGTTGCAGATGTGGAGGTGCCAATCCAGCTTGCCTCGTACAGGCTTCCTTAGCGAAGTGGAATCACTTTGTGGGTGTGTGACCTGCCTTAAGGTAAATGTTAATGAGAATACTACTGTACTGTTGCAGTAGAGACATGATTTTTGTCTCTGGGAAAACAGGGAAGTTGTTACAGGCATGACCTCCAGGTTTTATGCTGATTTGCATAGTTTTTTTGTACAATGGGACAATGATTTTAATTCCTTTAGGATTTATAGATATTTTCCAGTTCCTTTTAAGGACACTAAAGAGTAAAAGTATTTTAAATGCCTTTTTTTTTTTAAAGAATTATCTGAAAAAGTTGAGATGCATTAAAGTAAAAAGAAGTAGGATGGTTGATCAAAATGTTGATAGGAGGACTTACGCCTCTTTTTAAGGAGTACCATGACTGTTTGATGAAATTTCTCATCTCCCACTAACACCTACATCAAAAAAACTTTGATCTACTAGAAAAATACCAGGCAAGTTTCATGAGAAAGATATCCTTGGATCAGCATTGCATGATTGGCATGTTCACTCTCAGAGACCCTTGAAAGCTCTGCCTCACCAAAGCAGACACTGCTGTTGTGGACTGGGGCCTAAATAAGCCAAGCACTTATATGTGGTGTGTAATAAAAAGTTTTCTAGGGAAATACTGTGGAACAATCCAGAAAAGGGATAGGTGGGTGGCATCATAAGTGTTTTTCTCCAGTTTCAAGCCACTGTTTTGAGTTGAGGTCACTGTATGCCTTGGGTGTTATGTTCCTTCACCATAAATTGTCAAAATAAAGACATGGAAGCAAAATGGCTAATGGGCTGAGCAGGAATCTGGGAATAGAGGTCTTGATTTATAATCCCTGAGCTGTTTCTAAGGCTCAGGGAGAAAAGCCTTTTCAGTTGCCTGAGAGAAATGACCACTGCACATTGCAATTCGTCTTAATGTGAATGCTTCCTGCATTTAGTGCTCAAAACTTGATCCCTTGGAAAGGATGCAAAGGCTGGTATGTGTGACTGTCCGTATTTGTGCTCTGGAATCTGCCTCAGGTATCATTCCCAGCCCATTCACCCAAGGATGCTGTTAGATGAGATAGGTGTCCAGATTACGTCTGTTGAATTGCAAAGACTGAAACAGCACCGGGGCTTTGAAAACCACTTCAACAGGACATTGAAGAAAAGGTGAAATGTGAGTTTACTCAGTTACTATTTAGCAACATTAATTTCTTGAAATATGGTGTAAAGTATCTCAGACTTGAAAGTGGGAGAAACTAACTTGTGTTAACAATTGGTTATTTTAAAAAGTGAGGAGAAAAAAAATCCACCTACTGCATCGTTTAGCATCTGAATTGGTATTCAGAACGAAGAATCAGTGGTACAGGTTGCTCCTAGGGGTATTATTAAAAGTGCCCCTGAAAAAGGCACTTTTTAAGAGGCAAGACTGAAGCTCATTTCACCTGTATATTAAGAAGTTCATATTCCTATTCAGCACATATGAGAGAGAATGGAATAAGGAGAGAAAGATAGATCATGGCAGGAAACATTTTGGGCAGGAAGTGGTCGAGCGTAGCTGTAGGCAACAACAGCAATGCACAAAAATATGTGGAGGGGAAATTGGAAGATCAGAAAAGGTGAATAGATTTTGATAGATGAAGAGAGAGTAAATTATAGGGAAATACAGTGCAAAGTGGAGCAAGCAAACAGTATCCAGGACAAACTAAAATGGAGATGAGTCAGAACAAGCTGACACACCAGAGTATGCCATAGCTGCAAAATCAAAGGCAAAATGAGATTCCTGTCTTTGCCTTATTTTAGAAGGCAGGCAGTCTTTAAAGAGAACAAGTAAATCAGTGAAGAGGAAAATGCAGGTTCTAGAATTGCTGCTTTGACTGTTGTTGTCAGGACCCTGAAGCCTTGCTGGCCCTGACCAGCTTCACCTGGGGCCTCCACCCACACCCACGGGCCCAGGCTCTATTTAAACTCAGCCTGATTATCTGGGCTGTTGGTTGAACTTGTTCTTCTCTTTTACTTGGGTGCTGGCTTTGGTTGGAAAGACCCTTTCCCCGTTTGCCTGTGCTCCCTGTCCTGAGAGGAGCAACCAGCCCTTGCTGTGCCTCAACGATTGCTTTATTGACTGGAATATGGTAGGTTTGATGAAAATTGCTAATCTCCCATTTATTTATTTTTTCCAAGTACTAGGTTGGCAGAGAGGAATCTATCCAACTTCTAGAAGAAAAAAAAAAATCACCTTAGAACTTGTGGTTTTTCTCAAATACTGGCATTCATTTAAAATAATCACCCCTTCTAGGTCTACAGCTCTGCTGAAATGAGCTGCTTTTTGATGACAATATATGTTGCTGTAATAGCTGGAGGAATCTAGTGGTAGATGTTTGGAGAACAGTAGGCACTGATGATACTGTGGCCCTCAATCTCAGGTCAGAGTTTGCAAGTACTGAGCTTTGACAGTTTACCTGGTATTTAAAGTGTGTTCTTAATATCCTTAGAGACTTCAGCTGTAGCTGTATAACAGATATTACTAACAGATTAACTCTTTAAGGAGAAGCTACACTGATTTGGAGCAATTCACATCTTCAGATGTAATTCATGCAAGAGCAGTTTTACAGAACTCTTCTTGCCAATGCTTCACTTCTGCAGTCTGTTGTATTCTTTTAGAAGTGTGTGACTTTTCAGCAAGAAAGACTTCAGCCTTTTTAGATAGCATTATTTTGCAAAATCTTCCTGTATTAATTCGTTCTTTGCTTTGTTAGAAGAAGTAACCATGATACTCTATTGAGGTTTCTTCACTGCATTTACAGTATATCTGCTTTCTAAAGGAATTGTGCCTATGTGCTTTAAGCTAAATGCTTAGTGAAAAACTTCTGCAGTTTAATTCTTCAGATATGTTCAGTGTCTTTTCTATTGATTCTAATTACACAAGGCAAAAAAAGTTTCTCTTCTCCAGAATAGATTTTTCTGCCCAGCTTCTTCTGCTCAAAAGATACATCAAACTGTCCTATTAACCAGCCTGCATTAAAGTGAAGATAAATGGTGAAGCAATAACAGAGACATGAGCCATGACCCCAGGCTTCTTGTGGGTGTGCAGACCCTGCTTTGCCAGCCCCCTCTTTGGAAGACTAAGATGGGGAATGGGATTAAAAATACAACAGGCACTATATGTTCTTAAGCATTCAGTTTATATGTAGCTATTGGTGTAATTGCTACCATTCCTGATGTGGCAAGTACCAGTTCTTCAGAATATCCCTTCTAAACTTCAGTTTGCTGTCGTGGCTCAGTATCTGTTTTGTTAATCTGTCCTGTGACCTTGGCAGTGGATCCTGCCCATCCTCCATTTGCAGAGGTGCAGTACATGCCTCAGTTATGTCATGAACACGCTGCAGAGATGAGCAATTACTTAAATTATTCCTTGGCTTTAGCTGTGTGCTTACTCATGAAACTAGGTGCTTTACTCATCTCCTTGTGAGACATGGGAGGGTGGTTTGAGGAGTAAAATAGAACTTTGGGTCTCTGATAGAGAATGCCAGAAAGTGAATTGACAGTCTAAATGATTCAGCCTTGTGCTGGTTTGGTAGACCTTTAAAAAAAAACAGTCAAACAAAAACTCAGAAACCAGACTAATATACTATATTATGTTGCCAATGGGTCTTAGTGTTCTTCTAGGGTTGCTGTCCCAGTACAGGACCTTGAGCTTGGACTGGCTTTCCTTATTGATATTTTAGCAGGTTGAAATGACTTGCAGACTTTTTCTAGGCTTCCTGTGCCTCTTCCTTTTGTTTACTGCCCTTAGTGAAGTTGATTTTTAAACTCTTAGAATAATAATGGAGGGTTTGACTAAGTTTGCAAGTCTGCTCTCTTTTGTGCTGCAGAGGAACAGTGAGCTTTTTGTGTTGCTCTCTACCCTTCTAAATTTTGTAGTAGTACTGGCTCGTGGTCTTTGTGAGGAATTTAACACCTTCAAGCTTTTTTACAATATGTTACTTTCATATGGTAGAAAATGGCAACTCATAAGCAGAGTTACATTAAATACAATAATTTCAGTTTCAGTAGAATAAACAAATCCTAAAGAAGATCCACGTGGACTGAAGGATTGAAAATATTGTCAAAACTGGGTCCCTTGATCAGTTCAGTGGAGACATAACCACATAGAGTACTGTAAAACAATTGCCATGTGTATCCCCATCAGAGGCAGAATTGGAAAGACTGAAAACCAGGTCCCAGTTTTACTGAAATGTCACAACATTGATAATGCAAGTTAAAAACTTGAAGTGTTAGTTCATTACTTATCTGCTGATAAATAAAAGCTACTTTATCTGCAGTGATTTGCTACTGAATAGTTGACTGATTAGAACATCTCTAAAATACTTAACTTGTTCAATGCATTATTGAAAGTATATGATAGTGAAACATCTCAGTGATATTTTCCATGTTCTCTTCTCCCCTTGTTTAATCATGTCACTATTTTACTGTGACTCCATAGAGCAAGGAAAAAATACAGTTTTGTCATTTTCTTGTTGATCTCAAAGGGTGAAATATTCCATTAGCACAACAGCTGATCTGAAAGCTTGATGTCCCTGACAAAAGGATGTCCCCCTATTCCCACCTTTCCAGGTGTGTAATTCCTTCCTCTTCTCCACCATTCTGCTGTCAGACCCCTTGCAGGGCCAACTGAGCTGACCTGCACAGTCAAAAGAAGTGAAATATTTTTGCTGGGGTACAAAGTTATATCAGTTCAGCAGAGTCTTTGGAGTAGAAACAAGAGGAGCTGGGATCATTTGCTTCTGGCTGTCATGAGATTAATTTTATCCTCAGTCATCAGTCTCAACAGTCTTTTTGATTTGTTCTTGCAAAGAGTATCTGCCTGGCTTGCTTATGCTGCCTAGTGCAGTTTTCTTCATTTTTAAAGTCTTAAGATTGGTGTTGTGTTACTTAGAGCGAGAATTCAAAAGCAATGAGTGAAGCTATATTTTTATCTTCAAAATAGGGTTTTAATTTTTCTGCTTATTCCTGAAATGAGTGAGCTAAAAACTGCTGCCTTGGCCAGGTGTGGGATGCTACACTGCTGGTCAGCCAAAGGATAGCATCTTCTTTTTAAGGTGTGGTTACTCTGTTTCTTTGTATTGGAAGAAGCTTGGAATTTAGGGGGATCAGGAAGCAAGAAGCACCTGCCCCTCTTGAAATAATGAGGCTTTTGACTTCTGGCACTATGACCTAAGTGGTTTTCTCTACTTCCTTCCTCTTCACCCAAGTTTTAGCAGCTATATTTTGGAGTTTTTTGTTCTATACTTCTCTATGCTTATTAATTTTTCAGTACTGTACTTCCTGATCTTCCTATTAACAGTGTTTTCTTTTATTGCTTTCCCTCTCTCACTTATCATTCCTGTTTCCAGAGCTTTGGTTGCAGAAGAACATTGTGTATAAATTGTCATGTTACTAAAAATACAGTTTGCCTCTCCTGTTGCTTTTGGAGAATGTGCAGTAGTTTCCAGGGACTCAAATCAAACTTAGCAGTTACTCTGTTAACTGCAAATTCTAAAGAATTTTAACATTCTTTAGTATGACATTTCATGTGGTTGAAATGAAATATATTTGCAGACAGTGAAGGTGATTTTGGCTGTGCTAGTCAAGTAGAATTCCTTGATAATGACAGCTAAAATAAAAAGGGTTAATGAAATTGCATTAGTATGGTTTTGTCATAGCCCTCCTTTCCATGAATATAAGATACAGCACAGAGTAATCTAGTTCTTTATATAAATAATGCAGTTGTCTTGAGCAAAGATTTATGAATCCTTCTGTAATACAAAACATATAAGATTGGCATGGCACTTCTGTCAAAATACTTCAGCCTGTCCTAAATATGGGTTTAATGTCTGTGGGGGAAGAGAACAGAACACTCCTCCTCTATCAATACCTCAGGCTGTGTGGCAGCTCCTGTATCCTAAGACAGCACTTTGCAGTCCATCATCCATCTTGGGGCTGTATTTGCACTTGTTTGCTGTGGCTTTCAGCATGTTAAACTTGAATATTAATCTGTCATGAGAAGTTAAAGGTGATTGCAATCTCATCCTACTTTCAGATGATTAGATATGTATACTTACTGTTCTAGGACAGAAAATGCTTTTCTGTATAGAACATTTAGAGCTATGGGATGTGCCATGATGTTCTTAGGGCTTCAGGTGATTTTTTTTCCCCTCTGTTTCTAGTCAAATTGTCTCTTAGCATCATCATAGTGAATTCTTTTAAAGCCTTTTTTCAAATGTATTAATGGTGCTGACTTGCCTGTAGTTGGTGAACCTCAGATGTTTATGATCTCTGCTGCAGTAACACAGTAATAAGAAAATCCTTCTGTACTTAACTGTGCTTAAAAGATTTACTCTTTTATTTCAGGAACTGTCTCTGGATCAAACATCACAAGAAACAAGACTTTCTGAAGTATAATTGGACTCGGTGCCTTGCTTGGATAGTGTCCTACCTGCAGGCAGTGAAGTTGTGAACCAGCATTGTGGCAGGTGAGTAAAAAAACTGGCTTTATATATCTTTTCCACCCTCCTCTGTTGTCTCCCTCTTCTTTACCTCTTTTTGATCAAATCATGGAGAGTAAGGTAAAGTTTCTGGAAAAAGAATTGCTGAATTGCAGAACACTTACATCTCATTCAGGGTGTAGGTAGGTTAAGGGGTCTCTACTGTCTCTGATGGGGAATCCTTAAACTGGGAGATTCTCACTGCAGACACCTCTGTTTCAGTGGTTCCTGAAATTCAGTGAGACTTTACAAGATTAAGCTTGTGAGTCCCAATTCTTTGGGAGCCAGAACTTTTACAGACCGAGTGTTCTATGGGTGACCAAGTCCTGCTTTGAATGCGTCATACTTAGAGCACAAAAGAAGTTGAGGCAGGTAAAAAGACATGTGGAAGTGTAGACATAGAAAAAGACATAGATCAGCAAATATAGTGCTGATATTATAATTTTAATTGATAATATTATTAATTTTCCAAACATAATTGCCTTTCCTAAGTTGGTATGTGTATATATATCTATATGACTACCTTATTTTTGTTTATATGGTTTCATTAGTGAAACATATATGGAAAAACTATATAGTGCCCATGAATGCTCCTTCCAAGCCGCTCTGCTTTGCTGTGGAGCCAGAGAGAACACTAATCCGACTGTGTATGTGTTACACTGTCATATTGCCCATGCTCTCTGCACATCTTAAAGTATCCTGACCTCTGGCAATCAGTTTGAAGCTGCTTTCATTGTGCAGTGTTATTTGATCTGAAGGCATGCTTAAGTAGCTGAGTAACTGGATAAACAAAAACTGAGCTGCTTGAACAAAACCTCCTTGCAGAGGAAATGGATGTGCCTGTGAAAACAGAAACCCATTAACTGCACTGCACAAAAAATAAAAATCACTAACATGCAGACTATTTTGAATAATCTGTGGTGTTCAGGTAGTGTTTGTTACTGATATTTGACTAGTACAAAGTAAATATAAAATTATTGCTTATCGTTCTTGTCTTTCATCTTTGTATTTGGTGGTGTAAAGGCTCATGTCAGCCCATATTCATCTGTGTGCTGATCACTGAGCTATTCCACCAAATCAGCAGGGAAGCTTGGGTAAAGACAGACCAATTTTGCCAGGTATTTCTGCAAAAGCCCTGTGTGTTGTTTTGAGTCAATATCTACTTTTCAGATATCAGCAAGTTGCTGGTTTTCTGAGAGCTTCTTGACAGGGTAAGAAAACCAAGAGATACTCAGGTGTGTCCTAAGTGAATACTTTAGACATGTGACTAGGGAAGTAAATTAACTTCAGTTGATTAATAAATGTCTTTGCTGCACAGCTGGCATCAGAATTTTTTTTATCTAGAGATAAATAAATGTTAAGTCACTTTAATTTTGGTGCCTATAAGCAGTTACTGTATTGCTCTTCAGTAACAAATATACAACTTTTTACATGTGATTTTAACCACTTTTAGATACCTCATTCATATGCAGAAAAACCTTGAAATGAGAAGTTATTATCAGTCATGCAAATGCCTATGCAGCTATCTCTTTTATTTAACTGTTTAACTTGAAATTTACGGGGAGGCTTTGAAACAGAAGCTGGCACTCAGGATTTCCCCTTCTGAGATTGTTCCTTCTGGTGCACTCTCCCTCTGGCTGCATGAATTGCTGCGCTGCACCTTGTGCAGCTTGTGGGCTGAAGAAACACTTCATATGCAAAGGCAAAGCCAGGAGTTTATTGTAAGCCTAATTAAAGTCTTTAACAGTCTAATCAGAGAGTTATTATTAGTCTAGGAATAATTATTTCAGACAAAGAGTACTGCTGTAGAAAAGATCTGTCATAATACAGTTAAATTTATTATTCCATGCACCCTTGTATCTACCCCTCTTTCCCCTGGGGTTGTATTCGTCCATTTGCCACCCTTCTGTGCCCTAAAGTCAACAGTCACAGCTTTCCACAACAAGGAAGGTGGGGAGGGGGAGTGACAGCCTGGCAACACTTCACAAGGAAGAAACTGATGTTGATGTTTTTTTTCCTCCTTGTAGAGCCCTCTTGGGGCTAATCCTGTTTTCTAATGCATGCTTACTCCTTCTCTTTCATGTGTCTGGAATTCCACATTACAGCTGAAATTTCCCAAAAGTAATATATGCTGTATACATATGTATATTGGATGCTTTTTCTTTTTCCTGCTGTATCTGGTTTTACCCAGCTCCCAGATTTGCATGCATTTAATGACCAGTAATCAACTATTCATGAGTGTAGTGTAGCTAAGATCTCTTACTTTCCTGTTCTTGTACTTTCGAGCTCTTTGTCATCTTGTGAACCACTCTAAACCACATCATTATTCTAGGGTTGTAAATAGTTTATTCCACAGTGAATAATGCTAAATATTCTAAATTAATTGGAGAAATATCTCCCAATTACTGCAACTGTAGGTCTCACCACACAGTAGCACAAAACCAGGTGAGCAATAACCACCTTCTGTCTGATCTCCAGACAGACAAAGACAAATCCAGACAATGACTGACACTTCCTGAGGTCTGCAAGGATGGGTTAATGCAAAGCCTGTGATCCCTGACTAGCAGTGGCAACGCTGCTGGTTTTGCTACAGGCCAGCAGGATGTTACTGATTAGTTTTGAGCTCTGCCCAGGCTCCAGCCTGGTACAGAGGTGCTCCCATGGCAGGTGGGAGGTGTGGGCTGCTCATCCTCACAGCTCCTGTTTGAGGCCTGACTGCCCTGCTGGGGTGCTTTTCTCTACTGTCTGAGGGTGATTGAAGAGAAAGCACCTAAATTTACAGGGAGGTTGATTTCAGTTTTCCTACAGATCTCAATAACAGGGAGGAAAAAAAAACCCAAACACAAACCCCTGAGACTCAATATTGAGTGCACCCTCATAGTTGCATTCTCTAAAGTGAGATGTAGAAGACAGTTAAAAGTACCTTTTCCCTTAAATTGTGCAGGGAAGAGACAGTCCATAAATAGTTTTCGCGTCTTCTTGTTTATGCTTTTTGTTTTCTTGACATCTCTGTTCTGATCTCTGTTAATTTAATCTGGACATGCTAGGAGCTTTTTGAAATACAAATTGTGATTCTTCTGTGTTTTCATTTCTTGAGCCTTTTTGGAGAGGCATTAAAAGAGATCTCAATTTTAGGAAAAATCCTGAATATTTTATTTTTTATATCTCATTAAAAAAAAAAAAGCTAACCAGTCTTGAAGACCCTGGCAGTGCTTTTGATATGGAGTTAATTATACTCTTTCTTAATGTGCTGTGAGAGGAGAATAATGCTTTAATGTTTATGGAAGAACTGCAGATACTGTCTGAAAAACTAGTAGGGAGGCAGTTTTCCAAAAATGTCCAACACCACAGCTCTGTGTTTGTAATGGGCTATTATAACAAACGATAAACTGCTTTATAGGATTTAAAACTGTAATTAGTAAGTGTGCTGTTGAGGATTGGGTCAGCTAAATGAGTGAAGTGGGTATTAAAATTCCTGTTGTGCTTACAGGTCAGTGAAAAACTGACTGCCTGCCAACCTGCTTGACTCATCTTAATGCCTCAGAATTAAAATAAAGCAGCTCATTTATATATTAACTTGCTGCTCAAAGATTGGAGCTAAGGATAAGGTGACTGATGGGAGATTAGGCTGGAGTTCTGTGGTGTAAATAGAGAATTGCAGTGTATCAGAAATAACAAGTTCATGTTTCCATGGTTTTAGAAGGAAGCAGTGGCTGCTTGGACTTCTGTACTTCAGATGGGGTTGGTTGCTGGGATGTACTTCAGGGCTTGGGAGCAGTGGAGATGCTTTGATGTAGCAATGAATTCTCCTTGGTAGTTTTCTCCCATCCATTTTCTTTTCTGAGTGGAGGTGTTCAAAGCACTCAGACACCAGCCTTTGGTGGGTTTTTTTAAGCTTTTAAATTGTTCAAAACAGAGGGTTCAGTTTTCGGCCACTTTTCTGCTGCTCTGTCCTTTGCCTGAGTTCTGATTTTGCTATGAGGGTGTAAATGTTACTGACAGTGCTTGTGGAGTTAATCAGTGTGATAGAAATTCACTGCAGATTAAATGAGCTTTGAGACTGTACTGTTGCACAACTTGTAATGGGATTTTTTTGAGGGTTCTATACACTAGATTCCTGAAGTTGTAAAGTGTGCTGTGGATACAACTGAGGCTTTCCAGCTCTGGGGTTTTTTTTAAGGCATTTTTCCGCTTTAAAAAAAAAAACACCAAGTGTCAAGGAAATCTAATCCAAGTAAAGAAAATCTCATCTTCAAAATGTGTGTGGTGCACCTTTTTCCACAGATGAGAGCTACTTCTGTGGTATTTACACAAGGCTCTGAAGTTCCTTGAAACTGTGGGTTTGTGGGCTCAGGAACAAGAGGAGGAAGTTTGGGAAATATGTTGATTTTGACCCTTTGCTAAAGACAACTGAATGTCAGAGTAATTAATTAAATATTTCTTTTAATGTATCCTAAATTACCTTCCTTTTCATGCTAATATAAAGCATCTGTTTAACTCAGATACGCAGAAATCCAGGCAGTCATTCCTGACATACCTCTTAAAGGTCTTGATACATCATTTGGAAGAATGTCAATTTGTAATGAATACTTACATGTGAAAAACAGCTAAGCTGTAACCAGCAACAGAATGAAGCATGTGGAAAAAAGTAATATACAGCAAAATGAGGCAAATTACTAAATTTAGATCAGGCCTCAAATTTGAGGGCTTGGCCATAATGATGAATTATTAGTTAATTCCATAGAATCACAGAACATGTGGAGCTGGAAGGGACCCACAAGGATCATTGAGTCCAACTCCTTCTTTAGACTTTGCATGAGTTGATAATTGGCTTTTCTTGAATATCAGAGCTCTCTTGAATCCAAGCTTTGTTAATCTTGAATAAGCAGTGGTGGCAGTCTTCATTGTTTCTTTTATATTGGAATAGGTTAATGTCACAACTCCAAACCCAGACAATATCCACTTCCCCCCCCCCCAGCAAATATATAAAACAAACAAACAAAAAAAAAACCAAATCCAATCATGAGCCAAGTAAGATATGGCCTGAAAAATAAATAAAATCTGGCCTAGAGAAAATATAAGTAATTTCCTAGAAAGGGTGTGTAGAAATCTCAAGGTGTCACATTTCATTTGTTATTTCAAGTGAAATTTATATTGAATTTGAGAAGCAGCACTGATTTGAAATACTGAGTTCTACTGCCTCAAACTGCACACAGCAAAAATATAAATACTCTTAAGTATGACTTCTAATATTTTTTTGCCTGGATGGGTATGAGGCTGAGATGTGTCCTTGGGCTTCTCTTGCTTCATCATTTACTGCACAACTTGACTGTGGAAGCTCTAATTCATTCACCTTTTTCAGTGAGTTTGCTTTATTGGTACCTCTCCATGTAGGTAAGTGAATCCAAGTGAGAGGGTCAAGTTAAGTAGGGAATAAAGTCCTTGGACAATGTAAATTAATTCCTTTTGCTTTATTATGTGTCCTGCAAATAAAATAGAGAAGCTGCCCAGTTTACTATGTGTGTCCCCAGCATGGCAAGGATGTGGAAATGCAGCTGCAGCCTGGTCTGGGGTGTGAATCATGGACCAGGGCAGTGCTCAGCTCTGCCACTCACTGAAGGGCATTCTTCATCTCATTTTAAAACATTAGTTCAGCTGTGACCACAGGGACAGGATATTGAATGTAGGTTGGAAATTACCTTTGAAATTAATTTAGAAAGGCTAAAGAAGTAATTAAAAATGAACTCATACCAAGCTAGAAGATAAACATTTGAAAATGCTCTTTTTTAATCTACATTCTAGTGATGAATAAGTGTTAATTAAAATGGTTCATACCTGTCTCACAACTGCCTCAGTGGTAAAAAAATGTTTCCTATTGCTGCTGAATCAGTGCTGGATCAGGAATGTTTAAAGCAATCACAGTTACCTGAACTGACTGTTAACCATGACACTCATGCTTTGCAGTTGTGAAAATCTGAGCATTTAAATTTTCAATATAATTATTAATCAATGTGGAGACAGATTTTTTTTTTTGTAAAAACAGTAATGCTTTTAATTTCCTAAATGAAACAGTGTTGAAGGTAAAACACTCTTTGCTCAAACAATTAAGCAGAAAAATCAAGCCCCTGTTTTGCAATATAGAGTATTGCTGTTGTTCTTGACCCAGGATTCAGCCAGAATTCCTTGCAGATTGAAGGGCACTAATCTGTGAATCCAAGCTGATTGGTCTAATGCCATTGTTGGTGGTGTTAATGACTGCATGCTGGTTATTTTTAAACTTTAGTTAGTCTTAAGGGGTTTAGTTGCATTGTCACTTAATTTTGCATGGAATCGTCCTGGCAGCCCAAATGGTGACAGTAATGACTCGAGTTCTGAGTGTGGGACAGATTTGTCTGAGGGCAGCTTCTGATACAAAGTGCTGGAGCTGGGAAGCAAACATGGAAATGGTGGTCTGCAGCTTATTCAATGTACTTGCATTAATTTGTACACTAACTAAATAAATGTGTGCTAGAAAATAAGTTTCTAGTTAGAAAAATTAATAAAATACATAGAAACAAATAGATACAGTACCCAGGCAAGAGTGGGATTATAGGGAGACTCACATGAGTCACTAGTGAAGATTAAATTCTCCATGGCTGTATTAGCTGTGAAGAATGTGGGGTTTGATTATTCCCTCCTAGGTCCTCCTTTTTTCTTCTCTTTTCAAATCATAGTTAACTGTTAGTGTAGCAAGACAGGAAGCCTTCTCATTTTGCATAATTTGGTTTCAGATTTTGTTACTTCTTGCCTGTTCTGTGTGCAGATAAACGACTTTCTTCCAAAGCTCTTAAGCTAGGAGCCAGTGTCTCCAGCATTGTGTAAATTGAGGCTTGGAGTCAGAGGTTTTGTATTTTACGTTATTGTCAATAAACTGTTTTCTTTTTGGGGGGCATTTTTTGTTTCTGAAAGGAAATTCCAAAGTTTGGGGTTTAGGTTTTTAAAATTTTTTTTCTATTTGAACAAGTATTCCCTATGGAAACATATATTTTCCAAAAGAGCAGCTTGTTGAGAAATTTCTGGTATGTTCTCTCTCTTGTGCAGTGAGAGGGGTTGGTAGATACTGAGGATGCCTACGAGAGGAAAACAAACCAAAAGGAAAATGTTGTGATTAGCTTGTAATGGAAACAAATAAAAGTGCTGCTAGGGAGTTTGAAAGAAATGCATTTCTTTCAAACAGCAAAAAAACTCCACGTTTGAGTGGGAGAAGAGATATCTGAAGAAACTGGATTGCTGGATTTTGAGGTTGCAAATCTTGAGAGGGAGGAGTTATTTCATCAAGATCTCTAGAAAAGGTACAAGTGGTTGGAATAAAAGAAATCAAGATGATAGAAAGGGGTTTTGGCAGATAGTGCTGACTCTTAGTCTGCACTGTGAAAGAATGTTGCCTCTTTGTCTTATCCAAACCCAAAAGCTGCTGTGGGACATGTGTAGCTGAAATACTCTTCTTTAAATCCATCTGTGTTCAGTGGCAGAATCACCTCCCTCTCCTCCAACTGCCTGTGCCCAGTGGGTCTCAGGTGCTCTTCCACCTAATGCTCACAAGTTTCATGAAGACACGAGTGAGTTGTTTGGAGCTGAATAAATGATGGAATCCTAAAGATTCCTGGGAGAGCAGGTTGCTTTACCAGCTTGTTTGTGCCCACAACAGAAGGCCACAGTCACTTTTGGCAGGTCCACCAGAAATTATCCATCCTCTCACCCTCGAGGAAGGCTCCTATGGGTTTTTATTGAGGAGGAGTGAATGAATTGGCTGGAGTAATTCTCCAGATTTTTTTTTTTTTTTTTTGCAGTATGACATTTTCTGGCTTGTTTTGCTTTTTAAATCTGTAACATGTAGTAGAACAAATCTGCATACTTGAAGGATAAGTAGCAGTTTAGTAGTGATTTCAGTGCAATTACCAGAAGGAGAATCTGTAAAATAAAATTAAAAAAAAAAAAAAAACGACATGAATTCCTTCAGAGTGTGTTTAATTTGGGAGATGGTGAGTAGCTTTCAGTCAAGTGAATGGCACATGTTGTTTGCCAGTTGTACTGAGGCTGCAGTGGCAGAATTTGTGTTGTCTTGAAAAGGAAAAAGTTTTATTGTTTAATTGCTTATGCCTTTTTTATCCCTCTCTGTAATGAACACAATGAAAGTAGAAGAGGAGTAGAGGCATTTCTGCTGCACTGCCAAGAAGCAGGTGTCCCTACTTGGTTATTTATAGACCATGAGAATGCATGTCATGGAAATGGGCTGGGAATGGCCAGTTACCCATCTGTTTGATCAGCTGGGTATTGTAACTGATTGTATGTAAACTGACTTTTTTCAGCTGATGAAAATTGGGGTTCTGAACAAACCATTAGGTGACTGACTGTTTCTGCTATCCTATTAGTCCTGAAAATTACTCAGATGTGATTTGGGTTTTGTAAACAAGAAAAGGCTCTTATTGTAGACCTTTTCTCATTCCTGCTGAGCAAAGACATTTCTTCCATGTGGCCTGAATGCAATGCTCTGGGTTGTAGCTATTTAGTACAGCTGGTTTATGAGCTGATTTTGCCTGTTTCTTCATTATGAACAGTGGGGTTTGTGTTTACTGGTTGTCTCTTTTCCGTTTTAGATTAGCTGAAAGAAATGCCAGTGCCCATTTCCCAATACTTTCCCCCTCCCCATCTCTGCATTAATCTAAGTTTGTGTCCCAGAATTTTGGCTGTCACTGAGAATATGTGAGCTCTGAATTCTTGCTTGGAAATATCCATTTAAGATCTAGGTCAGAAGCTGATTCAGATGTAATAATTTATAATAATGAAACTAGGGCAAAACAAAAAAAAAAACCCTAAATGCAGCTTTTCAAGTATGGAGGGATGGGAACAATCCATTACAAACAAAATAAGCAGCACCTCGTGAGCTGAGAGAACAAATTACTGTTCTTTCCCAAATGAAGCAGTGCAGACCTCCTCAAGCATCTTTAAGCACTGGTAATTCCTGATGGTTTATTTACCTTTCAGTCTGTGCAGGTTGGTGACATTACAAATACTGTTGGAGCTTTCAAAGAGCAGAAATGAACTTGGCAAAGAGAAACTATCGGACCTCCTTCAGTGTACAGTTGTCTATTAATGTCACTGCATTAAATGAATCTGCTCATTGGTAGATGAATTTCTTGTGATTATGCATAAAAACAATTAAATATATTCATATGTGTTGGTAGTATCTGTGATAATGTTATAAATAAACCAATCCTGTGCCCCTCTGTGATGAGGTTGGAGTTGCTAATATTATCGGGTCTGTATTTAAAATATAACTGTGCTGATGAAAAGATTAAATTTCTTTTCAGTTTGTATACTTGCTTGAGAATTTGAACGTGCCACGGTGACATTGCATCTGTTGTTCTGAGTCTTTAACATGGAGCTGATTGTCTACTGAAATGTTGTACAAATTACGTGTTCTCTCCCTGGGACATAGGACCTGTCATTAATTTGAACATAATTAATTGAGGAATATTTTTATGATCTAAAGTGTTAGTTCCCTATACAACTACTACATTTTTTTAAGTTCAATTTTGTTTATTCATCCCCTCTGATATCAGAGTTAATGGTTAATGTTCCCAAAAATGCTCTGATGGAGAAAGATATTTAATATCCAGTGCATAAAAAGGTTGTGCTTCCCGGTAGTAAGGCTTGTAAGATAAATGTTGTGGTGTACTCTTAGTGGTTAACTGTAATTAATCCTTTCTGATCTGCTCAAAATACTTAATGAGGAAGGCAGAGGAGCCTTCTATGGAAACACTGGGATCCTCCAGGACCAGCATCTCTCTTGAGGAGTCAGGACAATAAAAGGGGTACATAAAGTGACAAGTTTTTAATGTGTTCTACTTATGAGTAGAACTGGGACATATTTTTTCCTGGCCACTTATTTATTCAGTAGATACAGATTTGGGTCAGCCAAAGGTATCATATTGCTGTTGAATCCTATTTAAATTGTCCAGTTGTTACATAATGGCCTAATGTTTTTGAGACAATGTTGTCTTGCTTAGATATCCATTTAAAGGTTAATTTCCTGGCACCTTCAAAATAAAGTTTTGGCTTAAACAAAATTGTTTTCCTATCTGGCATTAACCACTGAACTGAAAATATCCTTCATCTACATAGCACTATTTGCAATACTTCTTTTGGGGGAAGCTACAAACAATTCAAAGCTTCAAAGTAAATCTGCTTTAATGTGTTTAAAAAACATACAAGATATTCCTTGATGGGAACCAGAACAGTTCTATATTATTATGTAATATTATGTAAGGATAAAGAGGCTGAGGAGAAAAGAGACTGACTCATCATCAGGAAAGCTGATGGAAAAACATTTGTGCCTTTTCTCCATCACAAGTGTTCTGTGGATAACCATACTGAGAGATGGTGAGATGCTGAAATACAACAAGTGGGGGCCACACCTCTAGTTAAATTTCACACATGAAATTTTTCTTTTCTGTCCTGACTCTTGCACAGAGATCAATTAGCTTCTCTCAGCCATAAATTTCAAATGTTTTTGCAAAGGCAACATAGATTTGGTTCACAATGAACAGAAATGCTCCTATGCTGGAGGGAGAAGGATGTGATGTGGAAGAGTTGGGATCTAGAGGCAGGTTGGATTCTGGGCGTGTGCTGCAGCATCTTTCCCGTCCTCTTAGTGCCCTTTCACCTCTTTAGAGTGATGGGAATAGCTGGGACTGAGGTGCAAACTCAGACCCACTGAAGTTAATCCATGGTCCCAGTGCTGGAGCAGTGAGAGTAATGTGTGGATAAAAGAGGTTGGTAAAACAATTCTTCTGTCTGTCTTGTCATACAAAGCAGAGTTGGTTTGTCACAACTGATGATACCAACCCTTCACAAGATGTTGTGAAATAACTGAAGCCTGTGTTCCAGTGAGATGCCTCTTGCTCTGTCTGTACTTTGGGTTCCTCTTCAAATCTTTCTTCAAAATCTCATAAAGAAAAAGAATTGCAAGAATTAAAAACTTTTATCAAAAAATGAAAGTACAAACTCAGTTATGACTTTGGGAATGGCAGCCAAAACCTGAACAACCTGATTCGAGCTCTCTCTATGTAGAGGAAAGTGATACAGAGAGTTAATATCTTCTTTGTGTCCTCTGTTATTATTCCCCTCCAGACATTTCCAGGCAGGCCATGCGAGTGATGTAGCTGCAGACTTTTAAAGGGAAAGAAGATGCAGGTCCACTTATAAACTAAGAATGCTCTTTCTTAGATGACCAGGGTCAGAGAACACATGCACAGCCTTCACAAACTGATTAGAAAAGCATCAGAGGTGGAGCAATCCCAACGCTGCATCTGACGAAGCAAAAAAACCCCTCAGAACTCCAGGCAGTGAATTGAAATGTTGGTCTGTATTCAGAAAGGTTTTGAGACTTGTTTTCTTCACCAGGCTCAGGGAAGAAGGGAAGCACCATGTGTAACTGGTTTTGCTTGTGCCTGTTCTTCAGAGTACTCGGAGGCAGCTGGTGTGCACTCGTGCTGTGACTGTTGCGATCTCGAAATGTCCCCATGCCCCAAGCAGGTTAGTCTGGTGAAGACCTAAACAAGGGGATTTCTTCAATGCTATCTATGCTCTGCCTGATTTGTTTGCTGCTTATTGCGACCATCTCAGAAGAGTTAACTGTGCTATTCTTAGCTCTATCTGTTTCTTTGCCTGCTTGTTTCACCTCTGATGCAATGCAGTGCTGGAACTGCAATGCATTGTCAGTTTACATCACACTACGCCGGTAACAATTTTTAAATCAGCACGAGGTAACGTGATTTGTGTTCCTTTCCTGTGGTTAGATGTCTTCTAAGTAATCAAGGCTGCATGCTAATGACCCAAGAGTAGTTACAGATCGTACCTTGACAAAGTAATTGGATGTGGACACTATGTGGATAGCTTCTCAAACAGTTTTTGTGTAAACAATATAAATATAGCTGTGTACTGGAAATCTTCAACCCAGTTTTGAATGTAGTTTCCATGCAGAATCAAACTAAAATAACTTGCTTCTGCTTAATGTAACTTTGGACTGTTTCATGCAGGATAGATTATATTTTGCAAAACAGTGCAGCTGCCTGGAATAACCTGTTTTCCTTGGTGTTCTGTCCAATTCATACTCTGCAAATAATAGTATGGATGGGGGGAATTATTCTATATAGTGGCTAGAATTTTGTTCTGAGAGCAGATATGCCCCAATCATGTGTTTTGTATAATTCTGAACTTGATTTCTTTGACAGCTGGACAGAACAACAGAGAAATTTTTCCTTAGCTCATGCAACAGGATTTATAGTGAACTGTCTGACCAAGGAACTTTATGGATGAGTGTTCTAGATCCAACTGAGAAACTGCAGAACAGTTGCAGGCCTGGATTTTAAGCTTAGTCTGAGAAAACTTGGAGCATTTGGTTAGAATGTATTTTAAGGTCTCAGTATATCATTTCACTGCTGCCTACAAAAGTAGAAGAGACTTGAAGAGTGGCATTTATGCCATATAGGAACAGGAATTCTCACTGCGTGGAATTCGTAGCAAGGACTTTACCAGCAACCTGTACAGTTTTAACGAGCCTTAGTCATTGCTGTGCTGCAGTTGGAAGGCATGGCAACTGCTGAAAGAGCTGTTTCCATCCTCCAAATTTACCTTTCCTATAGGACAAGGTGCAGCAGGCAGTGGCTCTGTGCTTATGCAAGGTTGCTGTACTTGGGTGGCACCTGGCATTTGTTAGGTAATTGCCATTCGAGACAACGTGTGGAACTGCTTCCCGTCCCCTTGAGTAGTTCTAACATCCTTTGACTTCTAGACTATCTTTCCATCCATTTTAGGGAGTGGATTATATCCTGCTGTTCCCTTTCCTTTTCTCAGAGGGAGGTCGAACACTGGGATGCTCTTCAGCTTGATAAGAGTAGTCACAGAGGAATTTTGGGATTTAGCAAGAGCTTTAACTATTCAGAAGCTCTTGTGAATGAAGTAGATTATTCTGAGCATATGACACTTCAAGAGGAGTATTTTATATGGTGATGTACTCAATACTAAGAATAGACATGATTTCATACAGTTAGATTAACACTTGTGTGCTTCAGAGATGATACATGTACAGTCTGTTTCAGTCTGCATGGCCTTCTTGAGATGTGTTGGGTTCTTGCCATTCTCTGTAGTCACTAGAATGCATCTTTGTGACACTGGTTAAAGTGTTTATTTAGCTGCAGCAGGGCATGGTTTCTTGAGATATGGCTATATAGGTTGAGGCTGCATCTTTGTATACGTGAAAAACTGTCAGATCAGACCTTATTTTAAACGGTAAATCAGATTATTATGGTCTATGCCCTCTATGGGAAGACAGAAAAAATAATTTCAATGTAAGAAATGTAAGGGAAACAGTTCTTTTCTGTAGCAATCCTCTTGATGCAGTTTATCAGTAAAATATCTACTGGTTTTATAGAAGATTAATCATTTGGCTTTTAGAGAAGACATTTATTACCTTTTTAGTCTTTTTTTTAGAAACTGAGTGCTTCATACTATAATGTTTATAAGTTCAGTTAGAATTTTGATTTAATGCTCTGTTCTATTGTAAGCTAGTGTCTTTTATGGATCTATATATAAAATCAAAGGCTCTGGATCTGTGCTGATTTGTCAGATCAAATGTGTGTTTATTCTTTATGTTTATAAAATTATCTTATTTGGAAAACAGTCTGAGAAAATACTATTCACTTGTTCCTAGAAAATGAGCTTTGTCACTGCCCATGCTCTCCTAATTCAACAGTCCAAGTGCCTTAATGGATCATCTTGAGATGAGGTTGAACTCCGTTAATTGAACTTCAGGGAGCAAAATACGCTTTTGTTTACCAAAGTGCTGTTGTACCTGTGAAGGCATTGGACCTTCCACTGCACTGAGTTAACAATTCACAGACCAAACATATGATCATATCAGGGTGAGAAGCAGATTATCTCAGAGCTCGTAAGAAAGAAATATGAAACCTTAACATGTGTTGAAACTACCAAACCTTCATGGACCTATTATGGTTGGTTGGATAAAAGGAGTTGTCAGAGTTACTCAGCCATCTTGTCTGATGTTTAGATTATTTACATTACACTGTGCATGACAATGTCTTTTGGGATAGTAAAGTCTCTGTCATTGAGAGGATAGCTGAGTGTTCTTTCTTCCTTCGGACTTTGCCCCACTAAGATTCTTGGAGAGCATCTCTTCTGGGTCAAGACCAAATAAGATGGTTCACTGTTCCTGCAAGGGAAAAAAGTTTCCTTGGCTGCTTATTCAATTGTACAGTAATTATTGGCATTTTGTGTAGTTATATACGTTGCTTTCTTTTGTGATTTTCAAACTGACTCATGACTTTAAAGAAGTGAAATGTAACAGAAGGCAAATCTATCTCTTTCCTTGCTTTGGGAAGGTGACTGAGTGCACAGAAATACTCAGATGGTCTTCAGATTTTTGTCGGTTCTCTTAACGAATGTACTTTGCTAATAAGGCATGTGGGGGAATGAGGGGAAGGTTGGAACTTTTAAAAATTTGAGGCTTAATCTGGTTATCCTTCTACAGATACACAGATGACAATCTTCAATTTTTGTAGAGTAGTTAAGTTGTAAGAGCTAATAATCCTCTGAAGAACAAGAAACTGGAGAGAATGTGAATCTGCCTTTATGCAGGTGTGCATGCTGATAAGTAGTGAAGCTGATAAAGGCACAAAGAAGGTAAAATACACCAACAGATCCCTTGTAAAAGATAGAAAGACATTTTCAAATTAACTGCTTAAACCCCCCTCCATGTCTCCTATCTGAAAACTGAGCCAACTTCTAGATCAGAGTGTTCAGATGTCCCTGGCCCATACCCCAAATGGGGTTACTGAGGAAAAAATCCCCCCACCCCCACCCCTGTCAACTTTATAAGTCACTCCTGGAGTAAACAGCCAGTCCAGGAACTAGTGCCATTAAAAAAAATAATTTTGTTCAACTGGGGTAAAAATGAAAGCTGAAAAATCTGCAAAGACTAAACACAGAGTTTATTTTTCATTTTGTTTTTGGACCTTGAAGTGTTTGGGATGAACAGCTCTTATACCTGCATTCAAGGATGAATGTTGATAACCAGCAAAGATGAAAAGTCAATTGGTAAAAAAACATGATGTTTAAAGTTTTTCAGACTTGCAGCAAGGAAAACTTGGAGCCATGAAATAAATGTGTGATGAACTAGAACAGTGAGATTAATGAAGTCAAGCAAGTTATTACTTTAATACTTGAAGTGAATGTAAACCCGGTGTGTTCTGAAATTTCTTACTTAATATAAACCAGCTATATTCTTTATCTGTAACTTGGGATGCTGCATAAGCACATGCTGTTTGTCCTGCAAATACTTTGCGTTCTGTGGATTTTGATATGAGTCTATGTAAAGATAAATGCAATACAAGGTAAACACAAATGGAGCAGCTCGTGGACCCTTGTCTGTTCTGTACCTTATGTGTGTTCTGTACCTTGGAATAGGACATTGTTTCCCACTTAGCAAGGCAGCTTAAGGAGAAAGTCTCTTTTTGGTTATCATCTTCCATCATTTTAGCTTTCTGGCTAAAATCAAGAAAGCAAGAAATCTGTCTGATCTTTGCAGATGAAAGATAAGATCTGGCAGGCTTTAAACTAGAGAAATATTCTTGTTCCTACATATATCACGGTTATTTTGGAATCTGTGTGATAGAAAGGACTGGTGGGAACAGAAATAGTTGTGTGAGGGTAGATAGCACACAACCGTCTGCCAAGTGAGATTGCAGTTAATTGGCTTATAAAAATTAAGCAATTTTACATTAATTCCAGAAAGTGGGTCTGGGACCAATTTTTTTCAATAGGTTGGTGAAATACCTTAAAATATTGGTATTTGTTTAGATGATTCTTATATATAACTGTTGCCTAAAAAAACCCCAACCCTTCATGAGTTTGAATGTCATTGAATGTGTGCACAGTATGTAGATGGTCAGGTAAAGCATAAGTGAGGGTATTTTTAGTTCATAATACATACTTGAGCAGATACTTGAGTTTAAGAAGCTTTATACTTGCCTTGATATATCAGTGCTGTTGTTTAGCAGATGGTATTTCAAAGAGTAGTTGAGCTCAATTTAAAGAATGTCAGTAATGTAAGCCTGGTTTTAATTCATATCCATTTTAGTTGCTCTAATGAAGTCATGTTTATGAAGTTGTTCTAGTAAGTCACAGAAGGCTCTTCATTTGGAAAAAAATTACTTTTTTTTGCTTTTGGCTTCTGTATTTCTTTTGTGCAAATTCCTTGTGTCACTGAATGTGGACAGAGCTGTCTTGGCTGCTAAACCAGCTTGGAAAGATCAGAGCGCAGCAATCCTGCAAGGCAAGGCTGTGGTCAGCATCCTCCTTCCTACTGTAACCGAGGCTCCCAGGTATAGGTTCACTTAATCTCAGCCTCTGAACTCAAATTCTTTTTCAAAGCAACTTTGAATGTATTGTGTGTCACCTGGAGAACCAGGAGCTTCCCAGTCCTTGACCTGTCTTTGCAGAATGAATTACTTTCTTGTGTCTCATTAGGAGAGGAGAGGAGGAAAGAAGAGGGTTGTTGACAGTAACTTTTCTGGGAAAAGGCTTGTTTAAACCTGTATCTTTTGACAGTACAAAACCCACCACAAGCAAAAGCCATGTCTCCTCCTAAGGATTAATTCCTTGAGTTACCCTTACAGATAGACAAGTGAGCAGACAATTTCTCAGTTTCTAGCAACCTGAAAAAACTCCTTGAATCCTTCCTTCTTCCATCCAGTTTTACCTCCCCTGCATAAGAAGCAGAAGCCAGTTTTTTCAGACTGTCAGACAAAAGTTGTGGGTAAAGTAGCATTTGCTCTTCTTGGGAAGAGTTTGCCAGAACTATGCTACTTGATTTGGGTATCAGTTCCTAGAAATGTGGTCATCTGGGTAAGCTAAGCCTGCATTTTAGGTAGGAGACAAATGTGTTTTAATGTTATTTTATTTAAAGACCCTTTGTCTTGTTCATTGCTCCCAACATTGAGATTCAACCATGCATGGTCTTAAAATACAATAGAATGAAACTAATTAGGTCTGTTAATAATTGCAGTTGTGATTATTATTACTGTAGCCCAGAATTCTCCTTGGGCAGGGAAAAGCAAGAGGCTGTTTCTATAGAAAGCAACAAATGGGGTTCCTGTGGAGCGAGAGCAGACTAAGTGCAGGACTCAGAACCACCATAACGATTGCACTTTACAGAAAACTAAGACTCAAGCAGCTCAGTAACATTCCTGTATGTGAACAAAAGCCATGTAGCATGTACGGCAGAAATAGGTGACAGAAGGCTCTGACTCATCATATGGAACTGTAATTTAAGTTCAAGGGGGATTTTTCTATCTTGGATCTATTCCTGCTGGCTCAGATGTCTCAAAAGCCTTTAGCACCTAGTTTTAATAGAGCTGGTGCCTACAATCGAGAAATGGGTTGGATGCAAGGAGCAACATACTACTCATCTTAAAAATATCTTCCAGCTAGAGCTGAGGTAACTTTGTGGTGATAAGAAGCTTCCATTGACCTTTACTAATTTTGGTTTTCTGGATTTAGAAAAGTCTCAACTCCCTAAGCAAGAATTTGCTTAGTGAGGCACTGAGAAGCAGATGCAGTGTAGGCATCTTGGTGCTTCCCACGCAGTACAACTTTCTTTTAGCAAACAAGTACCACCAATGAACAATGTGTGAGAGGTCACTGCTGGCTCTTGTCAGTCATAAATAGTAATTTTCTTTGTGTTGAATCAAATTTTAAATGAAATAATGTTCCATGGAACTTTCCAAGTAATACTAATATTGGTAAGACTATCTTCAAGATTCAGAAGATGTTTTTCCAAGTAGTATTTTAAAACTCAGTAAGTCTGTCCAGCCCCTTGAATACTTAATAGAGGTATATTGTTTCATCAAGAGATCAGAGTAATAGCCCTGGTTGTGTCTTTGCCTCTTCTGTAATCAAGAGCTCAACTCTCTGACTTTGACAAATTTTTGGTAAGACTTTCAAAATATACATCAGCTACGTACATGGGAGATTTTAGGTACAGAAAGTCTGTATAAAGGTGGACCATCTCAAATGTGGGGACACAGAGAATGTTCCATGTGAGGCCAGAGCAAAACTACTACTGTCATTATACACTTAGGAAATCTGAGCATCCTTTATGTAGACTAATGCAAGGTCGTAACTGCTGGTCTAGGAGGCTCATCATGCTGTCCATAATACAGATAGATAAAGGACAGATTTATATGGCCCAGGGTGACTGAAGAGAAGGCTCCAAATGATATTTTAAAAAATTCTGGTTCCTACAGTCTTGCCACTTCAGTTACTAAATTCAGTGAGAGTTAGGAGATGATATTTTGGCCCTAAATAAATGATGGCAATTCTTAACTGTTTCTGTACTGTCCTAGTTAATAATGAATGATCTGTATTGGCTTTACAGTGGTCAGGTCGTTTTTTGGGTGTTCCTAGAAGATTTTATTAAAAATATACTGATATTTCACAGTTGCTGATGGGAGTGGGAGGGGGAGTGCAGCAAGAGAAGAAGAGAAGCAGCCTTAAGCAAGATATCTACCTGATGGAGTTCCCTAAAACCCAGGCTTTGTGCAGGCAGTCGGATGTGTAATGGAATTGCTACTGACACAATCTTCACAGGACTGCACTGTTGTAACACAGATTTCTTTGTTAATAGAACAGATTTAATTAAAAAGTAGAGTTCATGATGAAATTGTTTTGACCCTTAATGTTAGATTTGACTAATTCAGTGGTTGCCCAGAAAAAGAATTCCTCTTGGGAACTGCATAGCAGAGTTTGGAAATATATCTGAAGATTATTTTGATACAGGAAACTGATTGCAAAAGAGGCAAAGACACAATCCTGGTGAATCTCGAATAGCTCTGATAATCAGAGGCGAGGTGGAAAGGAGGAACTCTGGCTGAGCTTCCCTGGGGTGTTCTCTCCTTGCTGGGGGTTGTTTGCAGAGAAGCTGAAGTGCTGTAACAGCCTCAAGCTCCACTCAGTGATGTTGCCTCCTCTTTTTCCGTGGCAGCTCGCTCATGTCCTCTGCAAAACTGAGAGTAGCTTAAGGCCATCATTTCATGCATGACTTGGTAAATTGTGCAAGGAAGAGCACTGCCAAATGAGGAGCCGAGCCAGTTTTCAATATGAGGGCCATCTGTGACAAAATGTTTTAGCAAGTTTGAAAACAATTGAGTTCTTTCCCGTTTTTACTTTGAGTTCATTTAGCATGTAAGGAACTTTGTAGCCTCCCAGGAGTACGTTTATGTTCCTGTATCCTTGTTTGCTATGTGCTGAGTTTTTGTGGAGTCAAGTGCTTTCATTTCAGATTTGATCCTGTGTGGTACTGGAAAATGACTTTGCATCAATGTCACTTTTGATTCTTGCTGGAGACACTTCTCAAGGTAGATGAAATTCAGATATTTGTGGCAGATAAGATGCATATCAATAAATTGCTACTGGTTAGAGCAACATTGCCTAAACGTAAAAGTAGTTTATTGCTGAAAGTGGAAATATTTTGAAGTTTGGGATGAATTTGAAGTGAGCCTCTCTCCCTTGACCTGGCCAGTTACCTGCAATCCCTTGTTATCATTTTGTTTCACCAAACACGGAGTTGTGTGTGATGGAGTTTCCACATAACAAGGATTATTGAGCAGATCTGGAACTTGTTTTAGAGATCTCTTGAATTGTCTTAAGCTTCTGCAATGAAGGCTACCTCTATGGAAAGCAGAGTGGCAGTAGTGTGTTATCAACTGTGTTGAAATTTTGTTTTGGTTTTTTTTTTTGACTAATTTTGGTGTCACTTCATAAGAACAATGTTTTTTAGAGAGTGATGTTACATACATTACTTAACAATGCTCTTTCTGAAAGCAAGAGGAAAATTATAGAGTTGTTTTCCTGAATCTAGGGGCTAAATTTGACTTTAAATTTAGTTGTCTAACATGTCAGAGGTTAAGCATCTTTCAGCTGGTACAGTAAAGTAAATGGAGAGAGTGAGTTACAGACACAGTGGCACTCACTGAGTCAGCAACAGAGACAGAAATCTGCCTGGTGCCAGACCATCAGACCCCACATTGCTTCTACTGGAAAATTTGGCTGCTTGTTTCTGTTGACAAAGTGTTCTCTGCAACAAGTAATTTTCAGAAAAAAAGAAACCTTCTTGTGATTTTAATACTATTTTAGGAGGAACTGAGTAAGAAGAAAGTTCCTGTCCTTTAAATGCATGTTTATGTAGCAGGTAGGACTGGTAGGGAAACCCCAGCTGGAAAATATCCTCGATAGTGAAGGATTCCAAAACTTCTTGAACTTGTGTTGTAGCTGCTTTTAGATAAGCACAGAGCTGCCCATATGGAGAAGGCAGTCACTTCGGGATCAATCCATCTGCCTTACAGAATAAATGTTCTCCATGAAAACACTTGATCTCGCAAGTGCAGGGCTGTAGTCCTTGTTACACCGCTTTTGAAGCGTTCCCTTCTCACACACAAGTTACTAGGGTTAGACGCTTAAATGCAGATTTGGTTTCCTTGTTTCTGCTGAGTGGAGTTGAGGACTTAACATATTTGCAGCTCCTTAACTTCAGATTAAACTGTGCAAGTATACCTAGAAATGGACTGTGAATGTCTGTGAAAGCAGCAGTCTAATTTTGCAGCATCTACTCAATTCTGTAGGCAGTGATCAGCTTGAATACAGTGAGGTTTTTGTGAGGACTGCATAGTTACTGCCAAGATCAGTCCCACTGTTTGTGCAAACTTTTAATGTTTTAATTCTAATTTTTAAAATTTGTACTGGTTTATTGTGGTATTTCACAAGTCTTTACAGGGGTAATTGAGGAAAAATATTTGAAATAATGCTAAACTATTTCTAAATTTAGATCAGTGATAATCATATAGCTCTGACGTTAGAAAATCTGGGGTTTCTTGTATTGGTCTTTCACATAATTAGATTCAGTCAATGTATTGTACACATACATTGTATAATGAGTATTTTCTAAAGACACCATGTCACTTTTAATATTTTAAACGTATGCTAATGTTTGAGTCACATTTTTTCACCATTGTGAATTTCACTTACATTTGAGGATCTTGAATCTCTGGTTTTGCTGCTGTTCCAACAAATCTGCTGAATGATAACACTGAAATAACCCTTACACAAGGACGGCGCTGCAACCGCATCTCCAGTAACGGTGACAAAAATGGCTGTAATATTTACAGGGGAAAAGTGTGCATCAAGGGTGAAATGCAGAGATGCATTAAAACATCAAACATAAAAAAAAAAAAGGCAGTTGTAGATGCTTAATTGCTTTCCTTAGAAAGACTAATGCAATGTCTGAGGAAGTAATCCCTAAATAAGTTAGGAGGTGAGATCTTTCAAAGGAGGACAAAAACCCAGGCATAGACCTATTGGGGAATGCAATGAAGAGACTGTCAAGAGCAGTAAAGCTGATGCCTTGTTAAATGTCTGTTGGAGAGATTTCTTAGTTTTGTGTGTCTTAATGTGGTGAAAAGCAAACTTGGGTGATTGGACACTTGACACTTATCCTATTTGAACCCAAAGGTTTCCCCTGGCATAGGAGTGGGTCTGTCAAAATGTGTGACTTTGCTCTACTCTGAAGTGTTCAGTGTAGAAGTGCATATGGCTGTAAAGGATGGAGCAGGAGGAGGCCATCCCCTGTGTGGTACTTAGCTGGTACATTCATTTGTGCTAAACCAAATAAGTTGTGGCAGCTGGAGCAGGATGGTGGAAAGGGGGGGGAAAAAGCAGGAGAGCAGTCGGGAGGAGGCACAGTAGGGTGGTGGAGCAAAGTATTGGTGAGGTGTGGTGTGGGCTGGGAGGCAAGAGCTGCTTCAAAGGCCAGGTGGGTCTGGCACCACGGCTGTGCGGGGAGAGTGGGAGATGGAAAAACAGGCACAAGGCTTTGGAATGGGCGAAGCCGAAAGAGTGATGGAACAGCAGGGATGCCCAGATGGAGCCAACTTCTACAGAGTTTTTTTGTATATTTGGCTGCGGTCTGGAGCTTTTAGGGCTGCTTTTAGTGTGTGAGCTGCTGCTCCACATTCATTCCCCTGAGCCCCACGGCAGGGATTTCTGGTTGACAGCGTCTGCATCAAGGGAAAGGACAACACTCTGGGGTTTCCCGGGCTACCAGCCTTTCGCTGGGGGATGTTAATGCGGGCAGAGCGCTCGACTTTGCCACTCCTGAGCCCCAAGCCTGGTGTTCTCGCCGCTCCCCCCAGATCCGACACCCCCTCCCCCGATTGCCTGCGTCTGACTCATTCGCTGGTGCCTGTGCGAGAGCAGAGCGGGGCGGGAGAGGCGGGGAGCGGGGGGGAAGAGCCTTCAAAGTATCCGCGGCTGGTCTGGGTTTGACGAGGCGGCCGTGTGAGCTGTGCCCCTGCCAGCGCAGGGCGGCGGTGCCGGGGGCGGCGGAGCGGAGCGGCCCCGGCGCGCACCCGCAGCGCCGCGCCCGCGGCCCCGGGCGGATCCCGCCGCTCCTCCGGGAAACCGCCGGCTCCGAGCAGCGCGGGGGGCTCCGTGCCTGCCGTCCTGGGGAACTGGTGCGGCAGCATTGCGATTGCCCCTCTGAACAGCGAGTAATTAAAAAAAAAAAAAAAGGGGGGGGGAGTGGGGGGAGAGAGAAAAGGAAGAAAAAAAAAAAGAAAAAAAAGATGAAGACGCTTAAATGCCTCCTGCCAAAAGTAAAGAGCGAATCTCAGTTGCGATGGCTCTGCTAAAACTTGATCATGCGGGATTTCAAGCGATAAAAACGGGCAGCCGGGCTGCTATTTACTGCGGCGGGAATAAGTTGCAGGATGAAATCCAGGCGCTGAGGGACCTATTTTCCACTTCACTGTTTGCGAAGGAATCTACTGAAATGACTTTGAGGATCTTTAAACTGGAACTATGTGGAGGGAGAATGCAGTAAGTATTGCCTTTCCGGGGAGTTGGGCAGGGGCGCGGAGGCTCCGGGAGCCGCGCAGGGATGTCGGCGGTGCCGGATCCCGGGGATCCGGGCTTGGCTCTTAGTTCCCAGCCAGCACCGAGGGCCAGTTAGGGAATGCCGGCTGCCTTTGCCTGGCCGCGCCAGCGTCCTACATTTAGCCGGGACTGCTTGAAGAACTGTCCTTATGCATATTTACTGGAAGTAGGGAATGAAAATCAAAGCAATCGGGCTTCCCGTGGCGGGTTCAGCTAGAGTGTCTCCCTGGGTTTGTTTATGATAAATTGGGAATGAAGCTGTTCTGTTGCAAGAGCGAGAAGAGCTTTATAGCTCTTCTCTATAGCTGTGTTCCAGGTTATGCTCGTTTTGAACCTGACAAGAAAACTCCTGCCCTTGACCATGTGAATTAGTTTGCTTCTAGCTGCCCTTTCCAGGTCGGACGTCTCTTCCCTTAGAGCTCAAACCCATCTATTTGACTTGGAAGCAGACGGGCAGTTGGGCACCCAGGATTTTCCTGACCTGGATAGGGATGAGGGATGTTTCCCGGACGGCTGCGGGCTCTCAGCAAAGCGCTGAAATGCATTTCTAAGCGAGGGCGGGGGGGGGGGGGAACTTTTGAGCGCAGTCACTTTATTTCTGTTCGCGTGAGGCTGAAGTACAGTTCTTCCCCCCTGTCACCCCCCCAACCTGACTAACGGCTTCTCCCCGTCTCTGTCCCGTCCCCGTGTCCAGTCCCCCATCGCTTGTCTCCCTGTGCGCGTAGCTGCCCTCCCGGGATGCGATGTCGCCCGCAGGCTGCGGCGGGGATCACGCGTGCGGCCGGCGGCGCGGCGGCCGTCCCTGAGCCCGGGCAGCGAGGGGCGCGACATGCCCGCGGTCGCGACATGCCCTGCACCGACAGCAGCACCGGCAGCGACACCTGCGGCCCGTCCGGCTCCTCCCGCCGCTCCGTCTCCTGAGGCGCTCGGTACGTGCGGCCGCGCCCGCCGGGGGGCGCCCGAGCGCCGCGGCCCGGGAAGCGCGCGGGGAGCACGGGCTCCGGGGGGGGGGGGACACACACACACACACACTCATGTCGCGATCATCGCGGCTCCCCCCCGCGTCGGGAGGGGGGACACGAGTCGGCTGGGTTTGGTTTTTCTGCCGCGTTCCGCGCTGCGGCGGTGGGTGGGAGCCCGGCCCGCAGCGCAGGGGCGCTGATGTGCGGTTAAGCGGGGCGTGGAGCGCTCGTCTCCTCGCCTGCCCCGAGAGGAGGTGATGCTGCTGCCAGCCCTCGTCTCGGTGTGCGTTTCAAGCAGCAGACGGCTCTGACTGATGATGGAGATGGGGCTGGCAGGATGAGAGGGGAGATGTGAGAAGTGGCACCCCTGATTGGACAGCCCCGTCAGTGTATTCTGCGTGACGCTTTGCAACAAGCTTGGCTTTATGTGGCACAGGGACTCCCTTCTTGCAGCTTGCAGAGAGCCAGTTATGGGGGTGGAAATCCCTCGGGCACAGAAACAGAGGGAGATCTTGCAGAGTCAGACCTGCTCTCCCTCTTCTCCCTCCTTCAGATAGTTCAGATCACTTCTGTGTCTCATCTCTCTCCCCATCCTACTCTGTCTATATTCAGCCCCCTACAGAGATTCAGTGAAGACATGAGGTAACCAGTGCAGTGATGCTCATTTATGGAACACCCTCCCCTTCACCACCGGGGACAACTTTGTGTCCGAGATCAGCGGTTCTGAGATGCTCAAGTCAATGCTGCATAAAAGGAGGGAGAAGAATTAAGATGGAATATTGTGCTTCTGAATCTGTTCCAGAAATGCAGTGTAGGCTTTCTTGAGCAGCAGCTGCCTAGGAGAGATCTTCAGAAATAAACCAGCATGGTTTTTAGGATGCTGTGAGATGTATGGAATATGTGGAGTGCGGTTTCCAGCAGACCTCTGGCTCAGTTCTCTCATTTTGAGCTAAAGTATCTCTCCCTGTTAGACCGTGACTAAATTTTAAATAGATGTTCAGGATGAAGGAAAAGCGATTTCTGTTTTACCTGTTTTAGCACAGCAAGGTTAAAGAGAAGGATGATACTGTCTTTTTTTTTTTTTTTTTAATTATGTCAGTCACTTTATTTTTATTGGCTATCCAGGAAGAATATTAATGGGTCTTTTCTCTGAACTCGTGCTACGTTTTTTGCCTTGCTTGTTGGAGACCAGCTTAATACTGTTGTTGTCAAACCAACTTTTTGAGGGGATACCAAAGGCTTGAATTGAAACTAAGGTGAAGGATGCATTGTAAAAAGCTGCTGAAGTTTGCATTGTGCCCAGATGTTTTCTGTTTAAAACCTTCATTGGAGATCTGCAGTATATATTTCTTTCCTCTATGTTTTTCTTATACAATGTGATCGCTTTTACAGGGGACAAAGCTGGCAAAGATGAGGAAAATTGGCTGTGCTCTCCTGGTACTCCAAGCTCTTCTGGCGCCTTTGGATCTTGTTCGTGGAGCAGACAAAAATTATCCCGTCCTGAACATTGCAGTGATTCTGGGAAGGACCAAGTACATAACAGAGAGAGATATCAGAGCTCTCTGGACCAGGGAAATGTCAGCAGACCTGACTGTTGATGTCAATGTAGTGACCCTTCTCGTGAACCAGACTGACCCTAAGAGCATCATAACACATGTTTGCGACTTGATGTCAGGCACCAAGATCCATGGAGTGGTTTTTGGAGATGACACTGATCAAGAGGCTGTAGCTCAGATTTTGGATTTTATTTCATCTCAGACTTCTATTCCAATTCTTGGAATTCATGGCGGGGCCTCCATGATAATGGCAGATAAGGTAGGACAAGTTATTACAAGCTATTACTAGTCTAATGTACTTCATTGTGTTTGTCTCTATCATGAGTAATCAGTACAAGCAGTTCAAAAAAGATGCTTCTAATTGTCTCTCTGTACTTTAAAGAAAGAAAAATATGCATAATAGTGTCCTTGTTGATTGCTAATCAAATACTTGGAAATAATTTGGAGTTCATGCTTGAAACTCAACTTTTTGACACTATAAAAGCAGCCCTAATGAAATTTTAGCCTCCAGCACATTGAATGATGGTCAGCCTAGAAATTTTAAGAGCAGATACGGCACATGGATGTAAAAACAACCTCAAAATAATAGCTTCATGAAATAATTTTACATCTTAGCCCCAAAATCATGAACAGATGTTCTGTGGTGCTTACAAGAAATAGCAGGGGATAGATGTGAATGTGTTTGAGGACAACAGTAGTAACAGGATAATAACATTAAGCCAGACTTCAGTGATCCACTACAGTCTATAAGTAGTCTTGCACACTTGAACCAGCTCTCGTATTCCCATATTTAATAAATTAGATTTTTGTTAACTGGATACTTCCACTTCCCTACTGTAGTTCATGCAAACCCATAAAGGGATTGCCTGAAATCTGGAGATAATGACAGATTGTTTTGTTGGGAAACATCTCTTTATGTAATCTCTTGTGAGACTGGAAGGACAGAAGTGACTCATGTCTCAAGTTCTTTAATGCTGTAACAATTTTGTAGAAATCCTTGCACTGCAGCATTGATGTTGTGCAGTGATCACTGCTGCTCCTGAAGCAGGTACTTAGCACCAGGCAGGGCTGAGCTCTCTGGTATGGATTACTGACAGTCAGAGGAGCTCCCACTGTGGTGTAAAAGAGAGAGTTCAGGTGTGGGAAGTCACTGATTTTCCAGCACGTGAGGCTTTTCAGTGTTGAATGTAATTTATTTCCCGATATTTCCATCCTTTAGCGTTTCTTATTCGTGGAATATTATTGCTTCTCATGAATGACTTTTGAATAGTAAAGAGCTCCCTGAATGCATCTGAAAAGGAAGTGGACCAGACATATTATTTTGTGACTTGAGGGAGAAAAAGAAGCAGGAAAGTGACAATGATTAGTTATGATTGAGGAATCAGCTTTGAACTTTGGAAACTCTTTACCTCTGGAAAAGATCTTTTCCACGGGGATAAGAGATCTGTTTCTCTTGGTATTTTGAGTGGTCTTACTTTTAAAACTTATGTCATACAAGGAGAGGACAGTAAGTGCTGAATTATGGCAGAGATTCTGTAAGAACGGCTTTGACATCTTGATTTATATGGAAAGATCATTATAGTCAATGCTACTATCTTAGATACACTTGCAGTGACCAAGTTACAGAGGCAGTTATTTCCTGTGCTTTTAAATTACTGTACAGATTTACTTGTTTTTATAAAACTGTCTTTATATATATTCTGGACTTCTATTGGTACATATTTCACTCACCTGTCTCCGCCAGTGTAAGAACACTTGAAGGTCTCAGCCAGTGCTGAATCAAGTTCCCCACTCAGTAGCAGATGTAGGATGTTACTGATACAGATCTATTTTTGACTTTTATATAGAAAACGAATAGACTTTTTTTTCTTGTCTCAGTGAGTGACTACTGTATTTATTGTAGGCTAATATTGTCATTATCATATTGCTGTCTTTGATTTTTAGGGGTTATCACAGTTTGCTGATCAAACTTTTGTGAGGAAATTTGGCTTCCAAGATTTCCACTTGGGAAATCAAAATTGTCTTTTGTGTGTTAAAACAATCTAACAGGGCTGTCTCCAGTAACTTGAATTGGCTGAAGGAATTGTTTGTTCGTGTAACTGGAATTGCCTTAATTTTGAACTTGGCCTGTACAATGTGCAGTGTCTTGCAGCTGGATTTGGAACGTCGCAGTGATGAGACTTGCATGTGTCACTCCATTAACCATTCATTTAGGAATGAATTCCTGGGAGCTGAAGGTGAAATTCACAGTGCTGTCATAAAGGCAGGGGAGGTGAAGTCTGAGGGAAAGGGACTGCAAATGCAAAATCTTTCGAGTCAGTGTCAGGATTTCAGCTGAAACAGATAGATGTTGGCTGAATTGTGAAGGTTATTAGTTTTTCAAGTGTTCTGTTTTGTCTCATGCATTGAGATGTGCAAAAAAAGTGGTCCCGCTCTTGCTTGTGAATGTATTTCTCTGACATTCTAATAAGGCTGTTTCACTTATACCCTTATCATATGTAATCTGTGCCAGGTGGCTGCTATATGATGCTTAACTGTCCTAAGCTGAACTAAACTGAAGGCACAGAAATGAGAACTCATCTGTAATTCTCTGTACTGCCGAAGACTTACCGAATGACTCAGAGGAGATAAGCTTGCCACATTCTCTATGGCTAATAAATACTATGTCAGCGTGAATCTGGCATGATGAACCATACCTTTAAAAAATAAGAAGTTGTTCTAGGTTTCTAAAGATGAGAGATTCCCACATGTGGAGTTTGCAGTGATTAATGCGGGCCGTGCAGCTCTTGAGGCACCGAGTCCCTGCGCGAACATCTGCAGTGAGCGCCGTGTAGTCTAGACTGCCTCCTTGGCTGGCCCAGCTGGCTCCTCTCTGCTTCAGTTTGCTCAGAGTTTGCCTGCACCATCTGAGGAGAGTCATTGCATGATTCAGACAATGAAAATAGGCGTGTGAAGCCAACAAAACCAGAATGTTTTCTGAACCTGGCTGATCTGTTGTCACCTGACATCAGTTGTCAAAGCCCTACCAACAAACCAGTGACACTCGAGGGTGTACAGCACCTACCTGATCCCAACTGTGCTGTAGAGATAGCCTTTGGACAGTGCCACATGCTCTGCCTCCAGCTGACTTTATCACCTGCTGTTGGCAGGAACTCTCCTGCCAATGAACTGCTCCTTGGCTTTGGTCCCCAGTTCTGCCACAGACGTCAAACATATTCAGATGTGGGATAGTCTACTGAAACAAGATGAGAATTGTCTGGGGCATCTGTGCCAACCTGCTGTGCATCAGCATCCCTTGGAGGACGCTGAAAACAGGCTGGCTGTTTATTCATCTTGTATCTCTTGACATTTGAGAGATCTCAACACAAACATTACTTAGGAACTGTTTTCTGACTTGATTGTTTGCTTTCAAACATAGTTACCTCTGTTTTACCACACACTATGATTAAAATGATACTTTTTAAAAACAGGACATCGTGGTTAGTTCTGTGTCAATAGGGGGGGAAAAAAGCCGCTACGTATTTTAAATACATCCAGGAATACTTGGTGTCTTTAAACCCCACTGCTTTTGCCCATTGCAGAATTAAATCTTTCTAACTTCTCATTAGAAGTATTTCTGAAAGACATAGCTTGAAGCATTTTATTATTGTGGAAACATTCACAGTTACAGTGCTAGTCAAAAAGTATTAAAGGTGAGAGTAATTTTCCAGAAGGGCTATTTTGAAGTGATACTTTTTGAAACAACTCTGAAAGTTAAAAAAACAATTATAACAAAGATAAGTACTATATATTATTGTATTATAATTTTATAAGATCAGTGGCAGTTAGAAGGGATTGCTGTAGGTTTTGTAACCCAGCCCTGGCTCAGTGATGAGCTGACATGGAATTCAGATCTATTCAAGTTTTTAATATCTCCATGGATGTATATACACCACAGCCTCTCTGGGCAATCTTTCTCAGTACTTAACCTTTCTCACCATGCAAATATTTTCATTTTATCTCATTAGAATTTCCCTTGATACCACAGGCTCTCGTTCTCTTGCTGGGAATCTGAGTCCAGCTCTCTCAGTGTAGCTGTAGGCTGCAATTACACCGTTCCTTACCTGTCGCTTTCCTGGGGGAAAAAGAGTTCCCTCAACCCTTTCTTGCACTTCCAGACCTCTGGACTCACTTGGGTATATTGCTGTCTTGTATGGGGGGACCAAAACAGGACAAAGGACCGCAGATGTGGCCTCAGGAGTACGGGAGAGGGGAACAGTCCCTCCCCTGGAGCAGCTGTGCTCCTGCTAACGCAGCCTGGTTAGGCTTTGCTGCCGGAAGGGTGCACTGCTGACTCATGTTCAGCTCGTGTTGGGCCCCCCATGGCCTATTATATTTAATAAAAAAGGAATCTCACTGTGAATAAGCAGTGGGTGAAACTGCACTTTTAAATCTTTTTCGTTCTCTTGGTGGATACTTTTCAGGTACTTTACTGAAATACTTGCAGATGTTTGCATTACGTGTTTTTTTTTCAGCTCATTATGGGTATGGCTGCGATTGCCCTGTTTTTCCTTATTCCCGAGATGCAGAAACTGTGCTGCACTTGTGCAAAGCAGAGCTCTAAGCCCAGCCTTGTAACTGTGATCAGAGCCCACCCGGATTCCTGGCTCTGGTACTGAGTATTTACGCTCCCTTATACCTGTGCGACTTTGTCCACTGCTCCTGAAGTTCCTCCACACATCTTACACCTTCTTTGCCAAGTGCCCCCATAGCACAGTGACCATCTGAAAAAACAACAAATAGGTTCAAACCCAACACTTCACATTTGCACTATGCATAGGTGTGCTTCAATTCTTATGCTTTCAAAATTGTTGTGATGAATGACTGGGTGTGTGTGTGTGTGTGTGTTGAATTTGTTTTTTATTGTAGAATCTTTTCTGGAGGTCATAATTCATGGAATGTGCTCATCAATTCCCACATCTTCCATGTGTGTTGTGTAGGTCTTTGTCCAGCTCGTTTAGTTGGCCTGTAAGAGCAGTTCTCTATTTTTTCTTATAGAGAGCCTTAAATTTATGGTTTTCTGTAATAGCTTCTCATTCCTGCCCTTACTGATAACTGATATTAGCATGTGTATAGCACTGTACTTCTGAGCTTGATATTAACTTTGGCTTTGTTACTGCAAGAGGCTGGAAGATTAAACTGTAGGTATATAAATACTTTAGTGAAAAATACCAGTGTTCATGTAACTGGTGTTTCAGGTCTAGAAATAGTAGCTTGCACTATTCTGTTGCACACAATACTTCCAGATTCTGACTCATTTAAAGAAGCAATTGAGTTTGATTTTCTTCCCCTCTAGCTGTACTAATGCCTCTATGGGAAGAATAACTTTCAGATATTCTAATTTTTATTTTGAGCTGCAGTAAAAATGCAGTATTGACCTCCTTGCAAATCTGTGTTTACTCTTCCATATCCATTAAAGTCAATCGATATGTACTTTTAAAGAAGATTCTTGTACATCCTTAGAGATTTTTAGAACTACGATCTAATCTGCAGTTTTAGGTTTTGCACACACATGTAATGACCGCTGGTATTAAATGGTTATAAGTCTGCTTGAGATCTGTCTTGCCCAGGTCAAAGAAATGAGTGGATATAATACCCTGTGGGTTTTTTCATCAGAGGCAGTGCTGTGTGAGGTGTGGGGATGGAGCCTGCTGGTTAGACATTGCTTTTCTTGAACTGGCATCTCTAGGAGACAGTAAAGCTCCAGCAGCTGCTGCACTCGCTGCTTTCAGTTGGGTCTTGGAGCTCAGAGGAGCATTATATTAATGGTGTGAGCCTTGCTTTCCTGCTCTTTCTCCCACTCCATTTCCTGAAGGATATTCCTAGCTACTTCTGAGGTGATTATATTATTCCTCATTCTCTTATCCACACAAATTTTCCTTCTTAGTTTAGCGCAGGAGAGCATGGAGGACTTTCTGGAATACTGGGAGAGTTGACTTGAACTCTTGAGGAGTTGAAGGGAGGGATTTTTAGTTTAATTTTCCTAAGTAGAAGGAAGATAATTTTGAAAATACTATGAATTTCTATAACTAATAAGCAGATTGTAGGAAATGGAAGTCTTCTGGAGTTTACTTGATTTTTCATGTATTTTAGGTGTGGGTAAGTTCCTCTTTTTTTTTGCTGCATTTGACAGTTTCAGCTAAGCCCAGGGTGGTTTCCTGTAAACCACTCTTAAATAAGAGAGAGGAGTGCTTGGCTTCACTTGGATTTTAGTTCTTTACAGTAAGCAATACCTTTTCATCTCAAAGGTACTGTTTTCTTTCTCTTCAAACTGTTCACATGGTTCTCGAAAATAGAAATCCGTAAGTGTCTTTGTTTTGAGCAACAACGTTTTAAAACCACTAGCAAGTCATTGCTGTAGATCATCCCTGCAATCTTTCCAAACTATTGCCTGCCTATAGGTAATTATAACACAGCAAACTCCTGAGCTGTGAAAGTAGGACACCAGACCTTCAGCATAATTTTCTGCTTGCAGATATTCCTGGCGGCATCTTTGGAATTTGTTTTCCCAAGGACATTCTCAAACACAAAATTCAAAATTATTCCCTTTAAGCTACAAAATAATTATAGACTATTACAAAACACATAGGACATTTCTGGCAATCAGAATATATCCAGAGAACTTACCTGGAAACATAAAATTATGCAGTGAACAGAACAGAAGGGCCTTTATATAATGTCAAACACATTTCATGTTTCATCTATTAATTATTTTTGAGAGGATACTTAGATTATTTGATTAGACAGCTTATTAGTGTGTTTTGTCACTTATTTGAACTAAGAATTTAATTTGAAGTATTTCTCTATAACTTTTTTTGGTCTTGCTTGGAAGAATCTGGAGTAGATCTGCCTGCACTGGTGATGGTACAAAGGGCTTTGTACAGATGAACAGAGACTTTGCAGTCTGTGGCTGTTTTTATTTTTTTTTTTTTTTACAAATCTCTGGTCATCTGCTTTGCATGTACTCTTGTCTTCCCCTCTTCCCTCCTCCCTCTTCCTCCTCTGCCTTCACTCTTCCCTGGAGCTATGAAGTTGTGTGGATTTTACTGAGGGAGCCCAGCCTGGATTGTCACCACGCCATCTGTCACCATATTGTTTGTTTAAATCCTTGAGATATTTTCTTCTCTGCTTCACTGCAATAAATACATAAAGCTGCAGCAGCATCATTGGCTATTTATATTAGATTTAGACTTAATGTCCTTAGGAGAAAACCCCCGTGCTTGCATTTGAGGTGCATAAGCTGCAGGCAGTGTGTAAAGCTGGGCACGGCTTCTGGCTGAGTGCAGAGCTCTGGTTGCACAGCATGTCCTCACCCGCCACCTGAGGGCCCCTCTGGCTTCTGGAGATGCACACCCAGCTGGGGGTCTCATGGCCCTGGAGAGGCAAAATTTCTCAGGGATCATACTCTGGTTCTCCTCGTTCTTTCTGGGGAAAGGTTTTGTGCTCTTCTGTGAACAAAGGATGTATCTTCCTCTGTCCTGAGACAGGGAAAAGTTGAGACTTGCAGGCTGTGTGAAACCAGAGCTGGAAATAAGGTTGGTTAGAAGGGGAAATGTTTTGGAGAGGAATTGAAGAGTGCAAAAGATATATTATTCTATATATGTAGTATGAACCCCATAAATATATGTATTATATAATATATTATATAATCTATTCTACTATACGTGTAGTATAAAAGCTGAACAACCAACAGGTAAACAGTCTCGTTTCCTGATATGCAAACATGACATTCCAAGTTGCAGATGGAGGTTGCTTGGTGTCCAGCAGCTGTAAGTTTGTGGTATGCAGTCAGTGTTGTCTCACCTTTCCCAACAGCAATTTCCCCCGTGTCTTCCACACGTGTGAAGCATAAGTGTCTGGAAGGAGGAGGTGGTTCCAGGTGTACAAGTCCTCTCTTATTTAGGGAAGAGCAAAATTCCTGATGAACCTTTGTGAATGGTTTAAACCTCTTAAAAAGGCAACAGTTTCTAGTCCAAATGAGTGACTAAGGTTTTCTCTGAATACTGACTATTTAAGCTTTGCATGCAGATTAAAGAAACCATTCATAGACAATTTGTGTATTGCCTTCCCCTCCTCAACAGCTATGGACACTGAACTAAAACTGACCCAGAAAATGCAGTAACATATCTGAGATCAGAAAGTGGTCATAAACTTTTAGAGAGTGGCAATAACTCCATTGGATTGTACGTTTGTCAGTCTTGCTTAGCAAGATTAACCTATATTTGGATGGGGCAAATTCCAAGCAGAAGTGCATTTCCTTTTGGCTGTAACACACTGGACTGCGGATGAGATTTGACCAAAACACTGTAACATTCTGCATTCAGCTCCAAAACGCCCTCCATTTCTTTTGGAGGTCATAATTTGTTTCCTATTGGGGAATGAGGAAAGTGAGGTTTGTTTTTTTGTGTGCATCTGCATCTTCTTCTCCCTGCTTTCTTCCAGACTCTCTTGCCTAAGGTGGAGAGGTGAGAGAATAAAAAGTTGTAATCTTCATGCTTTTAATATTTTCAAAATACATTGATTTACCTATTCCTCAGGATGGAGCCTACAGGTAACAGTGGGTTGGTTGCAGAAGTAGCTGACAGTAGTGTAATTTCCCAGTAGAATTCCAGACACCCTTCTTTGAGTAGCCTGGGTAAAGTAGATTTTTTTCAGATCAAGACTATACGCCTTTCAATATGAAAATGATGTACCCCTTGATCTGGGTTTTGGGTAAGCTCTCTTGGAGGTGCTTCATTACCAGGTGACTTCTCAGTCTGTGTTTTAGGCTTCCTGTCTCCATCATAGGTTTGGGAAAGTAATTTCTTTTTAGGCTTTTAATGAAGATGGGCTGGACTGTTCCCTTGTCACAAGTTACTTGCTGCAGCACAGCTGAGAACACCAATGCTGGTGTTGCTCCACGGCCTCTGCTCAGTGTCTGTACCTGTTAATAGCCTGCCTTTTGTGCATCTTGGAGCAAGATATTTCTGTAAACGTTTCATTTAAAGGTTTGCTGTGTGGGGAGCTGCCTATCTTTTCGTGTTGTTTCCTTTCCTTGACAATAGTGGGGTTTTTTTAATGTCCTAACTTTTGGTTCGAGATTTCTGCCAGGAAGTTGTTTGATACAGAGTTTTGTCTATTTGTGCTGTCCAGCTTGTCTCTCCACATGACTAGAATTAGCACTAGGACTGCTTTGTTTTCACTACATTGATTTTGTGTCTAGTGGAGACACTGAATATGTGGAACCACCATGAAAGAGCAAGAGATTTTATGGCCACCTTTCAGCTCGAGACCATTTACAATACAATTAGGAATGACAGTTATAATTGAATAAACAGAAAATGGAATTAAGGTGATCTGTTCTAAGTTGCTTTTAGGAGTTACAGAAATTTATAATTACCAGACAAATTACATGTTAGTTTTTGCGTGTGAGGCTAATTAGGAGTTCTGAGTAAATTGTGTTTGGCAGAGGCGTCAAAGCTGTATGAAGTACCTAATTGGGATGAGAAGGCTTGTGAATTCATCACAAGAAAACAGATGCAAAAACTTTGAGAAGTGTCTGTGTTCAAGTCAAGTACCACTTAGAATGGTCTGAGTTATTTTCAATAGTCACATTATCTTTGTAGTAAACAAATTAACTCTGTCCTTTGTTTTGTTTTGATCTGTTTGCCACCCCCTCCTCTCTCCTTTCTCTCTCTGCATTTTAGCTGCTTTTGTCTGCAGAAGGGCTGACGTTTCCTATTGTGGGATCTGGGTTCTAGAGGAAGATGTTTGCTTAGCATGCAAAACTTGAGGCTCTATCCCTTAACAGTGTAGTGGTAGTAAAGAAGGAATAAAAATTGTTGATGAACTGATCTTTGTGAGGAAAACAGCGTGAGAAAACCAGAATTATTCAAAACTCTGAACAGTTTTTACAGATTTTGGGCAATTCTTGTTCAGTCCTAAGTAATTCCTTCTGCATTCATTGAGTAGCTTTACATACTTGTACAGGGGGATACTTGCTTTTCCTGGTGCATAAGTATCTGCAAACTGATGCATCAGAATGTCTACTTGTATCCGTTCTAGGGCAATTTAAAATTTCCTCTTCCTTTTCCTTTTTCCTTTATAACTTCGGGGACAGGATCAGTCTGTAGGCTTTCCTAAATATAAAATCCTCCCTTCATATTTTGCTGTGCACTTGGCTGGCTGCTGATGTTGTTCTATGTAAACATAAATTTCTATAGAAAATGGAAAGATTTTTTTTTATTAATACTTTCATTTGTGCTAATAGACATCCTCTTTTCTGTATATGTATATCTGTTCACTCAGCTGAGTTGCTTTGTGGAGGTGCCTACTAACTTGCATTTTTTTAGGAACTGGGATCTGAAAAAATATTCATAATTCCCTTTTTGTAACTTATTTTCAGTTCAATTATTCCGAATTTCACATCTCCCATTAAAGCCTTTAGAATACTTGGGGACAGGACAGACTGACAAGTCAGATATGTGAAAGTAAATTCCCACAGAGTTCGTTGCTGATTCTGCAGTCTCCTCTGTATATGAATGTGTTGTTCTTTTGCTTGAAAAATACTATTCTGAGACTCGTGTTCACTGGCACTTACTACTTAAATTGTAATTATGTGCACCGAACACAGTTCTGGATCGTGAGTTACATAAATGCTGATGTTGTCTAAATGACTGGTTGTATCAGGAGGCTGAAAGTGAGCAGTGTCTTCAGAGAACAGAGCACAGGGAGGAGCCAGACAAGGATGGCTGCGGCGCTTTGCAGGGTGAGCTCACTTGTGGAAGATAAAACACAAGTTTGCATGATCCCCTCCCCACTTCAGGTTGTCTAAAGTTAAAAAAAAAAAAAAAAAAAAGATCTTCATAGCCATTTCCTGATATACTCATCCTGTCATTGCTGCCAGTCTTAACAATTTTAAAAGTAGCGTCACACATTTTCTACCCTTTCTCAGGATGCAGGCTTTAGGCTGCAATCTCTTGCTTTGCTGTTGTTCTTAACTGTCCACCACTATTTTATGGCATAAGAGTAGCTGAAATATTTCCAGTGATCAGTGAAAAAAGTGACACTAAATAGATAACTTAGGACAGGTGTAAATAATAAAAAAATCTCACATTATAACTTCCTGAACAGTTGCTCAGTAGCTTCTTGCTATACAGTGATATTTTCCAATTCCCAGTTTCTCATAAAAACACTTTCTCTGAATAAAAATTTAAATGATCCTGTGGGAAATTTATATGGAGCCAGCTGTCACCTGCAGCATATGTGCCTTTAATGGTCACTGAAGGCCTCACTAACCATTTTTGTGTGCTTGTTTAAATTGTTTTCTCTCTGGTTCTCTGTAGGGAATGACAGCTGGCCGGAGAGGAGCTGGTTTGTGATTTACCTTTTTCAGACTGTGAGGTGGAGATCTTAAAATAGTGAGATATTTCAGCCAGTAATAAAATGTAACAGCCCAGCTCAGTAATCCTTAGTCCAGTGCAGGACCTATTGATTTGTTAAGCTGCAGTGGAGACCTCAGTGGACACTGCCTGAAAAGCAGCAGAAAACTTAAGCCCCCAAAAGAACAAAATTTGCTCATTTCCCACATTCCACTGCATTTTTTTTTTTTTTTTACTGTATAAAGTAGGTTACAGTCATGCCAAACCTTAGTTTTAAATAAGTTATGTAGGAGAAAAAAAAACTCTGTAGGTCAGCAAAGCATTTCTAGAAGCTGAGGAGGAGACTTCCACTTGGAAAAGAGAGCATCCAGCTCATACACAAGTGCACATGGAAAGCAGAAATCCTGCTTGCCTGATCCTGGCTGCAGAGTGACTGATTTCATTGTGAAGTGAAGGACCCAAGAGCAAGTGCAAAGTAAGCAAACACTTCAAATAATTAGTCCTTTAATGCTTGCTTAATTGCTTTTCCTGAAGATCTGAATGCTGTGCTGAAAAGAGACAATGGAGGGGTTTTGCCTTTCTAATTAGGGGCTTACTATCCCTGTTCTTTATATAACAGGGATAAAGATGCAGACAGTCTTTTAATATCCGAGGTGGAATGGCCAAGCAACATATCAGACTAAAGGCATCTTCTGCTTAGAAGAGCAATCTCTGGTTAAAGGAATGATTTGGTACATTAAGGGCTGTAATGGTGCTTGGGGTGTTCTTTCAAATGATGTTCTGGATTGCTGGTGAAATACCTTGTTGACAAGCTAGCTGGTTTTATTTAAACTTCATTTTGATAGTTGGATTTTTGCCTTACTGGGTCATTTGGAGGTTTCATTTGCATATTCCACCCAGTTAAAAATTCTGTTATTAAAGCAGCTTTTCTAACTCGACTTAAATGGTGGAATATTTTCTTTCTTAACAAGCATTCTAGTTTGTATAAAAAACCCCCCAGTTCTCCCTCCTTTAGTTTCTTTTAAAATCAAGTATGTAAAGTAAGGCTGACTCCCTATTGAGCTGGTTTAATCATTTGTTTTTCCATCTGCAGAGAGCCAGTTCCCAAAGTAACTTCAAAGAGCCTTGCCTGAGTAAAAGCTTCCAGCTTTGGAGCAACAAAGATTACAGAAATATGCTTATGCAACAGCTTGAAACCTCTGGCTATCTTGACATGGAGAATACAACAGAATATTTCCCTCTATTATTCTGTTACTTTAATATTTGTAAGGCAGAGTTTTGCTGCCACTTTGCTTTTGCCTCCTGTGGTGATGTCACAGTGTGATGGGTGACACGAGTGCACAGACATGGCATTTGTGGGCTCAAGGGGAGCGCTGGTGATCTGGGTCTTGATCTCCTACGTAACTCCATCAAAAAAAAACCAGCCATAAACTTCAGCCTTGATGTCAGTTGTTCTATAGACAAGCCTGAAGACTTGCAGCAGCAAATTCACGCTATTTGTTATATTTTAGACTCGTGCAGGCTTTAATCAAATGATGAAGAAGCTCCAAGGGAAATGGCTCCTGGGAGAGTGGGAACTTCACTTCTTCATTTTTAAAATTTTCCACTTTGACATGTTATCTCTCAGCTTGCTAAAAATAGTCCCCTGCCCAATAGAGATAAACAGATATGAGATGTATATTTTATATATAATAGGTATGTCATGGTTTTGAGTGCAGTAACAAATAAAAAAAGTTAAAATTGCCATTGGGGTGTTTGTGAAAAATCTGTTTCATGGAAAGGGCAATGTAAGTAATTATCTGTCTTTCTGTGGCCTTCCTAACTAGACACTGTACCTTATTCATGGCATTTCAGTCCAGTGCTTGTCATTATAATTTGGAGAAAAGCTGATTTTTTTTTTTTTTTAAACCTAGCCCTCTCCCCACCCCACCCCCGGGAAAATTGGTGTGTCTGGGATTTGTCCAAAATTAATTTCCTGTGGAGAGAAGTTATGAATTTGGTCTCAGTACAATGACTCTTCTGGATTATAATATCTGTCAGTAGAAACGCACTACTTTGGTTTGAACTGAAGCTATTTCAGATCTTAATTTTTGGCTTAATCGAATCCTTAGCACAGGCAAATCTAATTCTGGCATACTATTTCAATTGCACAGACTTTCATTTCTGACTAAGGATTGGAAGGATTAACCCAGATTTTAGCAGTTTTCTCCATGACTGGGTGGATAGGATTAAAATCTATGTGCTGCTCACAGTGGCTGTTTATTTCAGGTTTTGATTATTAGTTATGTCTGTTGGCCAGAAAGGGAAATTTTCTGAGAACAAGAATAAAGCTAAAAGAACTATGGTTAGTTCACTGGATTGCATTTTATTTCAATTTAAAATAACCTCAAATATGGTTTTCCTGTTTTTCATGTTTATCCATAACATATAGCTTAGAATATTCTAGATTAATTTTGTAGTTTGGGGCATTAACAAATTTATTATACTTGAGACTGCAAAAATAGACGTTTTAGAAAAAATAATTGGGTAAAACAAGAATGGCATTAAGTTTAACAGGAGCCAGTTGTAGATCTTGCTAAGAACTGTTTGCATGCAGCAACTGTTTCTGGTCCAGAAGCTGACAGGGTATTCCTGTATTTTGTTTCTGTCAATGCTGGTGTTAGAAATAGAGACAATTTCGCTTCCCTATTAGGGAAACACAAAAACTTCTGGAATATTGTCTCCAGTTAGTCTCCCACATTCTAAAAAACCCCGACTAATCCTGTAATGGGCTTAGAAATGAGTTACTCCAGTGGGCAGGGAGTGAAAGTGTCACCTGCAGGAGATGAGGTGGGCTGGTATTGTTTAATCTGGTAAAAATGAGCCTGGGAGGGGGATATGGGAACTGGATTCAGGATGAAGAAAAACTGATTAAATGACATCAAATGAGTTGACAGAGGACTCAAACTAAGGTGGGCATAATTTAGGTGAGAAATTGAAAGTAGCCAGTAGTATTTAGATGGAAAATTAAGAGGTTCAGGAGTGGCAAGAAGCCAGCTAGTGTTGTGATGGAAGCTGGTCAATGAAGAAGGATGAGGACTTGCAGCACAAAGTTCTTTCTGGTTCTGCATCCTTTACATTTCCAAAAACCTTCAGATAGCCATACAGTGCTATGATAATACTGCCTGCAAATCTAGCCAGGCTTATATAAATGTTAGATTTGGCAAAGGTGAAGTGGGATGAGTAGAATCCTGATGTACTGCTTATCAGACAGTCAACACTGCAATTTTCAGCCTTGGGAAGACAGACTGGCCTTGGCATTCTTGTAGGAATATAGAGAGCTATGTTCTTAGAGTTTTTAAAGCCTTATCTCCTAGTAAAGGATATACTTATATTTCCTGGGGGAATGTGAATTTTACCTTTTTATTTGAAGTAGGAGAGTTTGACTGTTCTTTGGGTATTTCTGCCTTTCTCCATTTTATTCTTTTGTGCCTTGGACAGCATCAGAATTCTCGAGAGAGACGTGATGAAGACATGCTCTCCCCTTGGAAAAATAGTTCTGTTTTCTTGTCATCCTGTCTTATTAGGGGAAGAAGAGAATCCATTAACAGCCAGGGAGCTCCATGTTTGGAAGGTTACAGTATCCATAACAGCGAGACCCCCCTGAGTTCTGTGCTCCAGTCTCACCAACATCCATTGCTATTTTCTGGTGGTGTTTCTGTGTGTGTAAATAATCAGGTATTCCAGACCACCCCCTGACTCTGACACTGAGAGCTGACTTGGTGAATATTGTGGTTCTCATTCCAACTTTGGTTCATTGGCTGAAATCTCTTAGTTCTTTTTTGTGCTCTGGAGAAAGGGTTTCTAGTGAGTGCCATGACACACAGGGGATGTAATGAGCTAATATGTACATAGTGAATATAGCAAGGTAATGATAATCTGATTATTGTATGTAATCAGGTCAAGGAATTGGAAATTGCTCCATAAATACAAGGATATTTTCTTTTTACTGAGCTGATGGAATGGTGTCTGTGGGGAAGGATATATTTAAAAAAACCCCACACTTAGATAAATGTACACATAAGTGTTTCCCTGGTTTTCAGACACTAATAACTTCATTTCAGGGTTCTGGTCCCAGTCTCTTGTGTCTCCCCACTTTGCTGGTGTTACTTCACTCCTGAGATTGTGTCTGGAGCAAATCATTTCCCTCCAGATGGAGACCTGAGCTGGAAAGGTAGGTCAGGTTGCTGTAGGGTGTGCTCCTTGGAGGTGGGGTGTGGAGCAGCACATCTGCTCCCACGGGCACAAAGGGGAGCACAGCCCTGGAGCTGGACCCCAGCAGCTGCCCTGTGCCTCAAGAGCAGCAGCAATGCAGGTTGTGCCACTCTCTGTCTGTGGTTGGTTTTAGCTGTGAGGAAGAGTTTTAAGAACTCAGTGAGACAGAGAATAAGACCAAGAGATATTGATAAATATCCTTCTAAATGCTGAAAATCTCTCCCTGTGTACAGTGTTGTTCTTCACTGCTGTCCTGAGGAAGGGATGATTTCAGGTGTCTGCTCGCAGAGCTTGCAGAACCTTCAGCTATGAACGATTCCTCAGAGCCAGCATACTTCATCTGGCCTTGTTGAGCAATTGGAAGTGAATGTTACTATCACTGAGAATTTGATTTTATTATTGAATAGCTCTTAAAGGCTACAGAAGGTAACGATTTCCAGAATCCATAGTTTTTGTGCAGATTCAAGCTGGGTAAGGATGTATTTTAGTACCCAAGAGAGGCTCTGCTCCAAGTGCAGGATATGATATACAGCAGAACATTAGCAAAGATGACTTTGGCTGTGTTTAAAGAACCAAAATGATGTCCTTGCAGGAATGGAATAATCTTCCTAAAATGCTTTAATGAAACAGGCAAAATCTTTTTACTAATGATTTGCTGTGGCTGGACAGGAAGGTTCAAATGATGTGTTAATGCTACATATAGTCTGCAACACCTGATTTCCCCTCATCCCTCCCATCCTGCCACTCTCTCTGTTCTAGTCCTACTTTGATGGGAGAGCTTTGGAAAGGTATTCTGAGTTAAAAGTTGTCTCTTACATTCCTTTGCTCTTTTGCTGCATCTTATCTAGTCTGACTGGCACACAGAAGCCCTCAGGGCCTCAGATAAGTTGCCTGTGGTCTGCCTCTGCTAAAAGTGAGGGTTGGCCTCCCACCTCATTTCACTGGAAGTGCCTTGGAATGGCAGCTGTGCTTCGTCTGCTGTTTTGGACAGAAAACTTGCAGAATTCTCCCCGTGTTTTTTCCAAAGTGAAGCTCAACATGCTGCAAAGAGAACAAAACAGTGAGAAACATCTATCAGGTCAGCACATGAGAAGTAACATCTATCTAGCAAGTCAGCACATGAGCAGTGTAATCTCTTATGTTCAGTGGTGCTTTTGAAAAAACTTCCATACATTCATAGTTGCTGGTTTAGGTCCAAGTTGAACATGAGCTCAGTGTCAGACCTTGATTTTCAAACTTCACTGTTCCCAGAGTAATCCTGGAAGTTTATAAATAACTAAGTGGCCAAATGGACACGCAGGTAAATTTGTAATCCTCGAAGGACTTAAGTGCATTACAAAGGCAGATGCTGGTGTGTAAATAGTTGCTCACCTATGAACAACTAATCCATGTGTTGCTTTCTGTGGTGTCACCCTCTGTTGTGTTTATTGTTCTTTAAGAGATGGTTAACAAGTCAAGTGATAAATTTGCTCAAAAAGTGGTGCTGGTGATGAGATATTTCTGTGAAGAGGAGGGATTTGAAAGGTTTCAGGCATAACTCTGAGAAGGGTATGAAGGGCAGGTTTCTTTGATCCTCTGGGGCGCCAAGAGCTCTAAAGGTCAGGCTTGCATTTTGTCCAAGGGATGGTAAATCTGCTTTCCTAAACTTCATCTGTGGTTTGAGAATTGCAGCAGTTTTTCTTTTATTGTAATTTCAGGCACGAGCTGTGCTGCAGGGTTACCTTATTCCATGTACTGTCTGCTCATACACCATTTTTGTGTTTATTGGTAACGTTTTAGTGCTGAAACAGTTCCCATTAGCAGACAGGCAGATTTGGAAGAAGAGACTTGCCAAAGTGTTGTGACAGAATGAAGCAGAGGATCCTATTATTCATGCTGTCAGGAAAGTGGTTTCTGTCAATTGTATGATTTTAGTCTTTTTAGGGGATGGGGGGCAAGGGGGAAATCGATGACCCAACATACTTTCTCATCTGGCTCTTCCTAACTTTTCCTGTTTTCTCCAAGTTAGTCCAGTGAGCACAGTCTCTTCTTGACTTGGTTAGTTATACGTAGATCTGTATTTTCCTCTGGCATTTAGCACACCTGCCATGTTGATTAAAATCTGGTTCTTTTGGGAACTGCCCTGATGAAGTTTTAAGTGATGAACTGTGAACTGCCTGCCACTGCAAAAAGACAATCAGGTAAATAAGCTGGAAATCCCAACTGAGAATCAGTGCCCTAATAGGATACTGTGCTGGAATATTAATTTTGCATTCCCAAGTATTCCCAGTAGACATGTAATCCACTGGCATTCAAGTAACCCGATTTTCATGTCTGAATCATCAGTATGGCAACAAGTATCTGTGAAAGAACGTGTTGGAAATGAAATGCTCTCCTTCTCTAATGCTTGGTTGGGCCTTTCATTGTGGACAAAACATTTTTGATTACTGGAAAGGACAAGCAAAACAATGAACCAAACTAGTGTTTGTTTCTCCTTAGCTTAACTGAGCATTTACACAGTTGTGCCCTTCAATGGGAATCTTGATTCAGTTGATTCTCTGATTTATATCACTTTTATGTGCTTTGGGAAGAAACCTAGAAAACTACTTTTTTTCCTTACCAGGGTAGATAATTGAGCTGTGATATATGCTGAAACATATTGAAATGATACCATTGTTGGTGTAAGCTATTTAGTAAGTGTTAGTGTGCTATTCTGTGAAAGAACTCCTGATGTGAGGCTGCATTAATCCACTGTGAGTTAAACTGTAGCTATGCATGTCATTCAGTAAAAGCAGAAAATACCTGGAATCTTGGATGATGCTTTTTGATTTAAAGTATATATTTGTGAGAGTATATTATATTTGTGAGAGTATCTATCTCTGTGCCACTGGCCTGTGAAAGACTAGAAATAAATCCCCCTCCTGATTTTTCAGTCATTATTCTTGCACATACCAGTTTACTGACTTGTTTTTAGGGGAAGTTATGACATCGTGTGTGACACAAACTAACATGAATGAGAAAATTTTGTGCGTTAGTACCGTAAGACTCCAACATAGTAAAACAACAATCAGGTTTTGTATCTCATCTTTGGATTTACTTTCTTTCTGTTCTTTGCTTTGAGGAGGGTGGGCACAGCACAGGAGAACCACGGGATGAAACACAGTATGAGGGAAGATCGCTGTGCTTTGAAACCTGAAACAAAGCAAACAGCCTCGAAAGAAGGCCGAACAAACCGAGCTTGGCTGATGAAACAGTGGATGTGTGGAAATTAAAAAGCAAGCAGAGCTGTTTGTGTGGTGGCCATGCCTTTCAAGGGGATAAAATTTGTGTCCTGCGTGGGACACATACTGGAGTGTGTCTGTAGAAGACAAACAAAACGGAGAATGCTGACAGTGTGCGAAGCCAGTCCTGCAAGTGGGTGCCACTGAATGAGATGGTTTTGCCCAGAAAGAATCTTGATGCCTCTTTTTATTGCCTGTGTTATACTTTTCCTTTATTATTTCGCTTGCTATTCATTATTAATGAGAATTAACTTAGGTCATCTATAACATCAAAGTTAAAATGGCAGCACTGGTGAGACTACAGAAAAATACTTGGTTATGTGGGAAAAAATGGGTATATGAGGTACTGCTGTAGAGGGATCAGAAGCACTGACATTGTCATATGCTTAAATGTGTTTTCTGATTACCCCCTGAATAGATGTTATAATTGCTAAGAGGAATGTGTTTTATACTGCTCATGCTATGAAATCCATTGTTTAATGTAGCTGTAGGTGTATGGAAATGCACTATAATGCCTGCAGTGCTTCACATCTTAAAGATGTTTTCTTCTGGCTCATATTAAAAGGTGAGAACAAACAATACCTACATAAAAAGAGCAATCAGAAACTACATAATGAAGAAGTTTTTAAACAGGAATCTCAACTGATCCCTCCTCTTTGCATGCTTGTGGCAGGAAATTTAGGGCTTTACAAAAGATTGTTCTTGTCTGGAATATCCTTGAAGTGGTAGCTACAGTTAAATGTCCCTCTCTTGGAATATGGAATAATTTTTTTTCTTAAGAGGAAGAAGAACAGTGCTTTGTTTAAAGATAACTGATAGCTTGCTTCCTTCAAATTGAGAATAATGTCAGGATCCCCATCTTGGCATGCACTGCTGAGCTATTTTCAGGGAAGTGCAAATAAAAGCTATAATTCCCCCTGGCACATCAGGGGTGTAATGGAGGTGTCTGGCAGCAATTCAGTAAAACAATTAGGTTTAGTGAAAAGGATTCCCTCTAGGCATGACTGTCAGTCAAAGTATAAACAGAGGGTGAGAACCTGCTACCCAGCTTTGGTACCTTCTGGACAGCAGGTTTCAAGCTCTTGCCAGCCAGCACAGGTGACATGTAATGCTTATCCCAACGTCTTGGGATTTATAATTTATGTATTGAGGAGCAAGATGCTTGAAAATTAGACAGACACAGTCTTGGAGACGTGGCAGAACCTCAGGGATTTCATTGTTCATGGCTTGTAACAGGGTATGTGGCAAGGGAAGGCAGCTGAGATGTGGGTAAATTTTGGGAAGACTTCTATAATGATTTATTAAAAATAAGTTTTAGGAAGAGATCTGAAACAATAAACAACATTTGGTTCTGGCTGAGCACGATAGCACGATGATTCATATGCTTTGTATAGGTTGAAAAAGCAGGAGCACTTGCCAATTGTCACTTGAACATCCATAGCTCATTGTAGGGCACGTAATCAGTGTTAAACTGGTACTTGAATGCTTCCCTGAATAGGCATGACTAGGAACAGAATAGCACCTGCCCAGTGGTTATTTTGTTTTAAAAGTTTTATAGTAAAGTTTTCTTCAGCAAACAGCGAAATTAGCTTTATTTAGCTTTCGTATCTGGCAGTTCAAGTTGGTGACACGTCAGAAACACTTCTTAGCGTGACATTAATGGTGACAGTTCTTCAGAGTGATTGTGTTTTATCAGAGAACACGGGCAGGGCTGGTCTACATGGAGCTTGCCTTGAGGGCACAAGCTGCTGCTTTATACTGGGGATGGGTATCTGGAAGTCTAGCAACTTTCAGTGCCTAATTATTTAAAATATCTAACAAAAAATGATGAGCATTATTATATTTTTAATTGATCTTGTAAAACTTGAGTCCATCCTTCTCTTGTTTTGTGGGGGGGGGTTGGCTTTTTAGACAGGGTGTATAGCACAGGGCATGAAAAATGTTGGATGACTATTTTCTCCTTTTCATGTTACAGCAACTTTCCTTAAAATACTTCTGCATTTCTTGTGGCAGCGTTAGAAGTTTTCACTTTCCCTGCAAAATGGAGAGCCTCAGGGCTCTGTTCTTCACTAGATTCCTCTGCCAAGGTGCATCAAAGTGGTGAAAATTCCGATATTATTTCCCTGTAGTTAGATTCCACCTTTATTTTGCACTCCAGTACTCTTTTTCTGCTGTCGTTTCTGGCTGTGCCTGACCTTCCTGTTACACCACAAGGCTGCACCTGAGGAGGTTATTCAGGCAAGAGGTTCTACTTCATTATGTCCTCCTGGTCTCCTACAATTGACTCCCAGCATGGTTTTACCCTTTTGCTCCCTCCTCCCAGGAGTTCCAGCCACAGCTGTCTCTATTGTAGAACTCCTGCAGCAACATCTCCAGAACTCAAGCTGATCCTTAGGGCTGTATAAATAACTGGTGAAAGCTGCAGGGTCCCAAATCCAAAATACAGCATGCTGTTGCATTCCAGACAGTTACCCGTGGATTGTGGAATATTTATCTGATGGCTTGGAGACAGATTTTGAGGAAAAAAAAAAAAAAAAGCTCTTGCATCCTTTAGCTCTCAGCTGGAGATTACAGGGTGAGATTGCTCTAAACATGTTGTATTCAAGGGTTTTACATAACGCTGAGTCGGGGGAAGGCACGCAAGCATCAGCCAAGTAAAACTTCTGGTTGTGGCTTTCCCTGGTTCCTGTTTCTTAAGAATTAAAAATTCTCTTCTTCAGGAGCCCATTTTGGAGCAGCGTGTCTGTGGTGTATGGGATGATTTCTCTGGGCTGTTTTTTTCTGACAAGATAAGTAAAGGAATCTTGCTTTTTTCTCATGTGCTACCCTGAAGATTAGCCAGACTTATTTGGTGGCAAGGTGTAGTGTTTTACTTTTGATTTGAATGTGAATTAAGAACTCAGGTAAAAGTAGAGGACATTTTTTTTTTTTCCTTATAAATATCCCTGGCTGCATTTTGTGCTATCAAGCCTGTTTTGTCCACTATTATCTGTTTCCAGACTTTGGTTAAATGCTGGCATAAAGCAAACACATGTAGTCAAAGCTGGCTAAACAAAAGGCAGTTTTTTATAAAGTATGCAAGTTCCTTTAGAGGCACGTTTGAGCTTTTGGGCAGTGTATGGAGATGTGCTAAAGTTTGCACTCGAGGGGAGAGTGGATTTCTCCAAAAAACTAACTCAGACTTTGGTTCAGAGGATGTACTTTTGATTTAAAAACATCTTTCTTTTGTCACATTTAGCATACGTCCTGTATACTTAAACAATTGGAATGGAAATGGAAGGGGTAGAAGAAAAACATTAAGAATAACTACACATTATGGATCAATTTTAGGTTCATTTTAATACAGGGGTTTTAAAATTGAGAATGGGTGTGACTTTATACTTAATGGCATGACTTCATGCCTTACCTCATAGAAACTATAATAAATCCCATTTATTTGATGTTTTTACTAACTTATGGTTTTCTTTGTGCCCTGATTAATGTTCATGCATAATTGTACCACTGAGGGCATGACTGTTGTAGTCTCCGGTTTCACTTATGTGGGAGATGACTTAAGCTGTGGGATAAACATAATAGTTGGGTATATTTGCTAAAATGATCAGTAGTGGTTGGAAGTTACAATTTAGACGTGAAAGCTGCACTTCCTAATGATCCCTCTGAGATGAGCAATTTTGATTATCTGATAACTTGAATATTCAGGAGTATTTTACTTTATCACTTTATATCTGCTCGAAGTATTGAAGGATGATTTTGCAGTGTGATGCTAATCATAAAACTTCTTACGAAGCCCCAAATCTAGAACTTGGGTCCAGTGTTTTGCAGAAGATGAATTTTTCATGCAAAAGAGTTCCCTTTGCATTGTTTTGCACCTTTTTGCCTGCTGAAGGTGAACAAAAGGAATCCTCTGGTTTTTTTACAGTCAAGGCCCGTCTTACATCTGATTTTCACAAATTGCTTGAGATTTGCAGGTGTCTGAACGTGGTGTCACAGGAGTTATATTTGTGGCTTGTGCTTCTAAAGATGATGACTTGGTAACCATCACTTCTCCACTGTATCTTCAGTCATTGCCTGTATGAGGCTTCCAGCTGCAAACTTCAGAGCCTGTCAGAACTGCTTGTCTCATGGAAAATTTAAAGGACTATCCAGTAGGAACGTTTCAATCAGTCTTTCTAAATGAAGTTCTTCCTACTACAGCTGTAGCAGCTCTGTCCACTTCAGAGCCACTGTGAACTGACTCTGTGCAGTTGATCCAGTGTGTGGTCTCATCCTTGTGTATAAATAAGACCAGAATGGAAGTCTCTGGGTGTGGAACCTGTACTGGAACTGGGAACAGGCACCAGGTTTCAGTGCTGAGTCCCAGTGATAGCCCTGGAGTGTTGGGGTAAGAACTTAGTCCCTGTCGGAGTGGAGTTAAAAGGGAAACTCTTGTTGATCTGTGTTTATACCAGCTGCGTGTACCAACTCTTGAGGGTCTCCTGGTTGTTTCTAAAACTGTGTGATTCATAACTACATCAGATCTGTACCCAAAGGAATTCTCTTGTGTGGGTGTGTGCAGAATAACCTTGGGAGGAATTGTGAAGGGTTTTCATTTCTGTCTGTTATGAGTAATGCACCAAGAGAAAAAGGGCTTGTAATTGTGATGACGATGATGACTGCTGGTTTTCCTCACAACTTAGGGCCAGTACAGTGCACTTCTGTTATATAGGGCATGGAGGATTATATGGGTTGTGAAATGCCAATGTGCTCCTTCGGTTGTTCTAGGTCAGCATTGATGTGCATTGGATTTTGGGATCTATGAATGTCAGTCCGCCACATCATTTATATTTGGATTTATTTTTAGTTTTGCCAGTTGAGTAAACTTAGAGTTTGTGGAGGTAGACTTCAAATGCCCAGGAGACACAATTTCAGCATTTGCAATCTTGTTCCTCACTAAAGAAGTAAATCTTCCTTGGCAGGGTGTCGTGACTGTATCAAATGCTCCTGCTCAGAATTTGTTGCTGATGAATATTTTTTTTTGTTCCTAAGATCATGAACTTCTTAAGACAGAGCTGTTTGCTGTGGATTACATGTGGACATCCCACAGACAGAGTTACCCAGTAATGTTACTGATTGATGCCTGAAGGTCCAGGGGTTTTGTTGAGCAGGGGTTAACTCAGAATATGCATCCCTACTTGTTCAGTTGCTGGGTTTGCTGCCAGTGGAGGTCATGGATCTGAAAAAAAAAAAGAAGTCAAATGTGTCCATCACAGTTTAAATCACCAGTACCATGAATCCAAGCAGGATTTTCTTTCTATAAACCTACTAAACTTGGGACATACATGGTTCTCCAGTGCTGTCTCAATGTTTCCTACCACACATGCTCAGCTGCACAGTCCCTTCTTAAAAACTTCCAAGGAGCATGACATTTTACTTTGTGAAGGTGGGAGACAAGACAACTTGAAGACAGTTGTGGGGGTTTTGGATTGGGTTTGTTTTGCAAGCTGTTCTGGTGTGGCTGACAGCCTGCCTGGGGTCAGCCCCTCATCCTCAGGTCTCCTTTGAGCTCGGGTAGGGAATGCACCGTGTGAGCTGCAGTGAGCCTGCAGTGGGCACCGGGACTGGGACAGGGTGCAGAAAGCCTCATTGCAGGGGGCTTGGGAAGGTTGCAGGGGACTGGGCAATGCAGAAGGAAGTGTCTGGGCTGGGGGAGAGGCAGAGGAGAGGGTTATTTTTGCTGTATGTTACAGGAAGAGTTGTTTAAGGCAATTCACAGAGTGGAGAGTTTTGTACAAATACGGTGAAGGGAACGAGATGGGTAAGGAGAAGGGGTATTAAATTGTTTTTATATTTTACTTCTGAACAAATGCTTTCCTTCCATCTTTCTCCTTCTTTCTTGACTTAGATCCATTGCAGCTCATGCCTGGAATAGCTTTTTTCCCCCAGCTGATCAGTAGCTCTTCTCCTCAGTGCACCTTCTCCCGTGAGAGGAGGGAGAGCAGCTTGCTGCTGCAGGAGGAGAGCATCTGTGAATAACTTCTAGTCGTGTTCCATTCTGAAAAATCAATACAGCTGGGAGATTTCAATCTGAGGCAGTATGCTTGTTTTCATCTACAGCTCACATGAAACCTAAAATTTATGTGCATATTTCCCACAGAAGCTCCCATCTGTTACCTTAGCGTGCATTTTCATATGTATAAATAAGCCTAATTTGCAGTTGAGAGAACATAAACAATTACCTATAGGCTCTGTAGGTATCTCAGGAGTTGCCTTCTGCATTAATGTGATGAAGTAAAGATTGTCCAAGAGTTAGTGTTACAGTAACTTTTGGGATCAAGGATCAACTGAGATTGAGCATTTCCCTTTAGAGGTGTTTTCATTTCTCAGAGAAAAGTTAAATTTAATTCAGCCAGTTAAAGTGGCTGAAAATAAAGTACTTGAAAAGCAAACCTTTTTGTATTTATGTTTTTGAACGTTTAATACTATGTATAACTACCCAAAGGTTCCAAAAGAGGAAAAATTGCAGCTTTATAGTCACCTAAATAAAAAATAGGCTACAACTTGTTTTGAATGTAAGTTATTGGTCTTTACATACCTCACTGAAAGGTTAATTGCTGTTATATTTCTGGACCAGAAGGTAAGCAAAGCAAGTCTGAATTAATTAAAATGAGCTGTCTATGAAAAGGATTGCCAGAGAGACTTTATTTTGCAGTTTAAATTAGGAAAGATACTTTAAGAACATCTTAGTAACTTTTTTTTTCCTGAGAGTTTGGAACTAGTGCAAACTTACCTTCCTTGCCTCAGATCCTTAAACTTTATACCTGACCCCACAAATACCCAGATAGGTACTCTGTTACCATAATTGTGCAATTTAAATTGCAGGTGAAGAGGGTCCATAAATTTAAAGGACTGACTATGCAATTTGTCATGGGATTGTCAAGTTTTACAAACCCCAAGTATCATGTCCTACAAGAGAAATCATCTCCCTGCAGTTATCCTCTCACAAAGCTCTCCTGCAGTTCCCTGCAAGACTATCAGGGTGTTCTTTTAAATATCAGTGACTTTTGGCCAATAACCAGAGGCCTGTAACACTCACCTGGACAGTGCAGGAAAGTGAATTAGGAACTAACTCGTGTTTCAGAAATGGGCATCAACTCCAGGCCAGGGGCAGGACTTGTAGAGCTCTCTCAGTGCCATTCTGTGTTGTAGAAGTAAAATACTGATTGGAAAGCTGGAACCTTCCTGGACAGAAAAAGTCTCAAATGGTAGGTTGAAAGCCTTGTCTAGGATCAAACAGGAACTGAATCCTGGTAGGACAGAGAGAGCATGTCTAATTTTAGGAATTTTGTCTGAGTTGAAGAAACAGCTAGAGAAGGGTTTCAATCAATAACCTTTCCTGGTGAACTGTTTCACTGGGTTATTTCTGCAATCAGGTATATTTTGTCTATCACTGAAGAGTTATGCAGTAAGAGTCCTCAAAGCCTCTTCTGTTCCATCTGGATGACTCAAAAAAAATTTTATCTGTTAAAAAAACCACCACCTAGTCTTCTGTTATTTAACAACAGCAGGTAGTATTTTCTCAAGTCATGTCACAGGGAAGAGACCCTCCTTTGCTTTACTGCTCTGACTTCAGCCGTGCTTGGAAAATGTATGAGCTGGAATCAGCAATACCCCAAATGCTGCAGTGCCAACACCCTCACCTGTCTGAACTAGAAACCAGTTCATGTTGAAAACTTACTGGGATGGAGAAATAGTGGCCCATTTTGCATGAGAGAGCAAATAATGAATGTTAATATGCAGTGAATTTGTCAAAAAGCATTAATAGAAAAAGAGTGTGTTAGTTGGGAAGCAATTAAACCTGAGCTGATGAGGGAAGCTCACTGTACTGTGAGATTACCTGCCAAATATGCTTAGGCAAACAAAATGTACATTGTAGAGAAACATTTCATGTCATAGCCATGACCTCAAGTGATACTTTAAAGGGATGTTTAATGATAAAACTAATGAATTTTTGCAAGTTATTTCTTATAAAGCTGGTTGGCTTCGCAAACTTTGAGAACTAACAGAGAAGCAACACCAGCCAGGTTGAAAAGGTCTTTTTCCAGTAATACCCCTGAAGATGTAGGGTTATGTTGTATAATAAGTGATCTAGATTAAAGTTGCTGACATTCAGATAAAGGCAAGAAAATCCCAGCAGTTCTCTTACTGGTTCTTCTCACACTTCTAGACTGTATTTTACACTTTCTTGAACAGATGAGATTGAGTTCTCTCATAGTGTCTTCTTTACTCTAAAGAAGTGTGAAGCTGCTTCTGTAGAGAAATAGGCCAGAGTCACTGGAGGTTCTTTGACACATTCTCAGTCTTCTGCATTTTCATCACTCTACAGCAAGAACTCCTGAGACCTTTTTCAATAAATACAAGCTATGCATTTTAATTTTAAGTAATGGTTGCTTGTAGATGAAATACACAAGCAACTTTATAAATATATTGAAGTGTTAGTTAAGCATCCATCAAAATTGCCACCTGGTCCTACCTAGTTGCTTAGTGTAGGTAGGAAAAAGCTATGAAGAAGGCTGCTACAATAGCTATTGAACCCACGGTGATTCTGATTATTTGTTCCAGAGGTCTCTTTCAACCCAGTTAATTCTATGATTCCCTAAGCTCTACAGATGTTTGTAGGATTCTGCAGTATAAACTGGATATTAGATGATGGTGAAATGGCCAGGGATGAAAAAGTCTATCCATAATCTCAAGGAACACTTAAAATTAATTTTAATTCCCAACTTTTGGAGACAGTTATCTGGAAAGGAATTAGCTGTGCATATGTCATATGTAATTTTTTATAGAGTTCCTTGAATAACTTTATTTCTCTCTGCACTGCTGTCTAAAAATAGACAGGAAAATAAGTCACAACTTTTATCTGAACCCAAATTCCCTATGCTTGGGTTCTCAGTGCATAACTTCAGCACGATGCTTTGAAGAGAGTGTTGGGCTACTGTACTTGTGCAACGACTGAGGAAAAAGAATTGCTGACAAAGAAAGGCTCGTATCTTTATAGCAAAGGAGCTTATGAAAGTCTACGTCAGAAATTAGTTTAGATCTTGCCTGCAAATAGAAACTGGATTTTTCCAATGAACTTTTGTTTGTTTTTGGCCTTTGCTCTCTACTTTTGAATAAGACATGAGTCAGCCATTAATCCACTTGTGCTTCTGAGTCCTGAAGATAAAAGAATGGGGGGATAATTTGAGTGCTGCAAGGAAAATGATTTATCTTCCTATTAGATGTGCTGCTAAAGGTAGTTTATTGTATTAGATCACCTCAGCTGGTTCACATAAAGTTCTGATTCCTATCTACAAACCTCACCAATGACACTTAGCTGCATCTATAGCACATCAGCTTGATCAGCTCAGCAAATGCTACATCCAGTCAGAAGTTTGCTGGATCCTCTGTGTGTGTGGGTACAAATGCATTTGGGGATGTGTTGAATAAGTCTCACTGGTCTGGTGTTTATTCTAAGGAACCTGAGTGCAGCCAGAGAAATAGAATTGCCCAGTATTTTGATTTTTGTAGCACCAGCCATTTTTCTGATAAATGCTGTTTGAAGAAAGGATCTGTTCAGATTTCTCAGAGGCCTTTCTTTTCCTTCTGTCTTGCCATGAGTGCTTCTAATCCCTTTGAGTCTTTGTCCCCCAGGCTGGCTTTGTACTTGCCAGTGCTCATATCTGCACAATGAAGGAAAGAGACCTTGAAATCAAGTAAGTCAGTACTAGGAAATTAATCTAATTAATATATAGCACTTGCAGTTCTTTAGTTATTTTGCTTGTGCTTAAATTAAGAATTCCTGTTCCCTGAACAGATATTGAAGAGCTGTAGGTCCTTCAGTGGACATAAATCGAACTTGGTGCAGTGTCCATGGGAGAACTGTCACTACTTAAACTAGATGTTGGAAATGGTGATGTAAATACCTGTATCTAATGACGTGGATCAGGAGAGAACGTGCATATAATTTCTATTTGGTATTACGAGTTTAGCTTTTAATTCTGTAACTGCATTTAAATGCAAACCATTTCTTTTCAAATTTGAGTCCTTAAATGATGTTTTTCCAATTCAAATACCATGGTAAAATATATTCCCCCAGAGGCTCGGTACAGTGTGAAAATGTGCGAGTAATGGATGCATGTGCAGTGTACATCTTCCTACCAGATGGTGCTGCTCAAATTTATAGTGTTGCATAATCACTTTAGAAGGCTGAACGAATTTGGTTAATTTTAAAATTTCTTTTGTAAATGTTGAAGGATTTTTTTTCCTGCAGTGTGCGATCCAAATTCGGCTCCAGTTTTGCCACAGCACTGATCTAGTCCACAGACACCTGAGTTGAAAGAAAATACAATATGGTATTTGTTACCAGTTGGAGGGCAGACAGTTTTTGATTGAAGAACTAGTTTAGGCCTTTGGATCTTCAATTCACATAAGAAGGCATTGGTATAAGGAACATACATATCGGGAATATATATATATATATATGGAAGCTTGGTAATGTATTTTTTCTTGCTGCTTCCCTAACATTTGTTAGCACATTTATTGAGTGTCCAAGCTGTGGCCTTGCATACCTGTAGTTGTCAGAATGCAGCATTTAGCCATTTGTAATGTGTATATATTTCCTAGTGAGTCAGAAATTACTGTGGAAACTGAGTGATGTTAGTGTTGGCTTAGGATGCTGTCTTAATGAAACATATACTCCTTCAAATGTGCTTAACAAATTTAGAAAAATTCTTATGTTGCTTAACATTATGTTAAATGTAAAGAAAGCCAGTAAAGCTGTCTGAGAAAAGATGCTTGCAAAAGTGTGCTGGGTGAGTCACTTTGTACAAGCAGATGTCTTCACTGCTTAAAATGAAGACCACTTGTAAAACATGAATTTTTAGAGATGAATTATCAGGCTTCTGCCAGACTTGACCTTGTACAGAATTCTGTAGATGACTAACAATCCATTTGCAAATATATCTGTGCATGATTTCAGCTTAAGGGCAGTTTACTTTGGAGAAGGAAGGAAGCAAACCTGAAAGGCTTAATGGTACAAGCAAAATGTTTGTCCTGATTTTTCTCTGCAGCTCTATCTCCTGTTTTCTGTGGGAGTAGAATGGAATAAGGTCTTATGACTTGGACAGAAACAGGTGATGAAATAACTTGATTTTGGTTTTGACAAGAATATCTGGATCCTTGCAAGTCTATGGGACCTGATGGGATTCCTCCAAGGGTACTCAGAGAACTGGCTGATGTCATCACAAAGCTTCTCTCAATGGTTTTTGCAGGGTCTCAGGAATCTGGAGAGATACCAGTTGACTGGAAGCTGGCTAATGTTGTCCCAGTTCTCAAGAAGGGCAAGAGTGATGAGCCTGTTGGCTGCAGGCCTGACCATTTCACTTCAGTGCCTTCAGCACAGTGAAATATTGTCTGCAGATGAAAGCTCTCTGCCTTTTATTTGTTTCAGGTTACTGTGCAAAGTTTTAAAATATTCAACCTTAAGTTTAGTATGTCTTCCTCTCATTGAACTTGTAACCCGTTTCTTTCGTTTTTCTGTAAAATTTATTATCACTTGTCTGAAACTGATTCAGAACTGAGATGATCTATTTAGGATGAAAATAGAAAATTCTAGTATTTGAGCATTAGATGGTGTCCATCTGGTTTGAAATCCAAGTGTAATAGCCCAGCACAGTGTTAGACTATCTGTCCTGTAATTCAGTCTGCTACTGAATGTTTGGAGAAGCTGACAGCATCTTTTCTGTTTTCCTCTTTATATGAGAAAGAAATGTTTTTGTTGGTTTGGAAAACCTTTGCAATATGACTCATGGTCAACTCTAACCTTGTTTTTAAGTGGGCTGTGACTTACAGTCAAGCTAGCTTTTTGTTTTAACCTTACTAGTCTTTATCAACAAATTTCCCCTTCCATTCAAAAACTCCACTCAGCTTCCATCTCGTGAACTGCATAACAAAATCCCTCTTAAAATGTGCAGATATTTCAATAAATATTGCTTGGTGCAGACAGTATTTCTTCTAAAAGGATGATGTGTGACAGCCTCTTGATTTTCACGGTTAGACACCTCTCACTATTTTTGAACCCAGATTTATCCAGGGCTACCTCATATCCACTGACTGTATAGCAATGTCCCTAAGTTCAGCCAGCTCTTACACTTTGGAAATGCTCCTCTTTCATCCCCTTCCCACAGCAGGCAGCTCTGTCAACCTTCACTTTGCTGGGCTAAACCAGACTGTCTGATGGGTTCTTAAGTTACCCTGTTGTTTCTGGAACCTTTCTCTATCCTTGCACATTTTCAGGTATCTTTCCTGAATGTGGGTAACAAGAATTGTACAAAATAGTATTTCTGATGTGTGTTCACTGGTGCTTTGGCCACTAGCACTACATTTCTGCAGCTGTGCTGCCACGCTGACTGATCATGAGATAAACTTTCCTTTCTCAAGACCGTGTCACATCATGATCAGTGATTAATTCGTGCCAGGTTATACATTTTGGGGATGAAATACCTCACATAGCACTCAACTCTAGTGTGCTGTCTTAATGTTGTTGACCTTGTCTACAAATACACAGTATTTATCTCTGCAGTAAATGTTTACCAAGAGTGGCTTTTATACCACTTTAAAAAGCACGATTTTTCAAGGTTAGATAGTATTGAATGTACATTTGTCTTTTCAGTTCAATATATTTTACAGGAAAATGCTCATTGTAAGAGGCTGTGAAGTCTTTTATGTGCTGAGAGCAAAGTGGGAGCCTGGTTCTGCTTCAGATTGTCCTCCTTTTTCTCTACATTTACAATGCAGTTCCCATCCTAAATCTGACCAACTCAGCAAAGCAGTTTTCAGTGCTTTTAGAGTGGTGTCCAGAAGGCTCAGTAAAGGCAGCCTCAGGTAAAGTCAGCCTGTTTCCCCCAGTTACGAAAATACTGTAAATTTGTGGCACCTTCATGGTTCCAGCTGAGCAGCTGGAATAAGATAATGGTTTAAAAGCACTAAATGTAACCATTTAGTTTCATTTAGAACATCAAAAGTTTTGTTCATCTGTTTTTTTATTATAACTTCTGAGAAAGTTCTGCAACATGCACTTTTCCATAAGATCTGTGGGTTTGTGCAAGGGGATTAGTCAGGGCTATAAAATTAGCAGTATTGTTTCTGTCCTCCCTTTTCTAGATGATGAGATGCAAGCTCACATTATAAAAAAAACTTAGGTAAGATGTATGAAAAAGAGTGGACTACTTTGTTCTTTAAAGAAACAACAAACTATTTTTAAAGCAATTTAAAACCAATTTAAACATAATCAATTTTAATTGATTAAGAGGGAATTGTGCTGACCACTTTGGTTCTAAAATATTGACACAGGAATACTGACTACCACCTACCAAGAGGGGCCAAATATGAATTACATTAAAAGCACAGTGGTGACAGCACTGATTGCCCCCCCCACTACTTAGTTGTAACTAATTTTATGGCTTTTTAATATAATAATTTCTTCTTTTGTAAGGTTTTCTAGAGAAATCTTGAGATTTTAAAAAAAAATAAAAATCTCTAGAACTGTGTAAAGGTTACAAGAAAGAAGCAATTAAGAATTTATATATCTGCTTTAATAAGCTAGGGTTCATATTTTGGTCCAGACGAGATCTGTGAAATTAGACACTCAGTAACACCACACTAACCCTTCTGTTAAGCAGCATCGCTGTTGGCCAAACTCTTGTGTCATTGGTGGTCAAAATGCTGCTAATGACTGTTTACTGGAAATGGGTTATCTATGTTAGAACAATTCTGCAAGTGCCAAGACCAGCTTTCCTTGATCTTTGCTGCACACCGACAGTTGCATAACAACTGAAATTATACCTGTCATTCAATTTGTCTGTATTTTGGTAATTGCACAGCTTGCTGAACTTTGTTCTGAATCTGTAATTAGCTACTTCTCGCAGAAAAATGAGTTACTATTCCAGTCCACTCAAGACTTGTAAGTGACTATATTTGGATCTTCCAGGAGTCAGTAAGTCTGTCTGTATTTTAGCCTCATTTATAACTTCATGGAAGGCTGATCTTTGCTTTGTACTTCATGGCCAATTGTGCTCCTGTAAGGTTAAATGTAGCCTAATTTGTTTAATATTATAGATCTAAAATAATATTATAGGTCTGAAATAATATATTTCTTTTAGTAATGGTTCACTTTTAGACATTTCAGACATATTTGTTCCTGTACTTACAGCATATGGATTTTAGACTAAAAGGTTCGTACCTAATTATATGGAATTTAATAAATCTAGCAATCAAGCCATGCAAAGCAGAATTGATGTGTGGTAATGCCACCAGGCTGTCTAGAATATAAAGTGATTTAGAGAGAAAAGCAGGACCTTGGAGGGGGAAGGCTGTGCTATAACTTTTAAGCTTTCAAGGTTTATATATATATTTTTTTTTTCAGTAGAGGGATAAAAGAATAGTGTTTTGTTAGAAGAGTAAGAGGCAATGGGTTTAGAGAAAATATTTTACAGCTGCACAAGAAGAGTAGGTTGCATGCATTAGTTCCAGCAGTAACAGGATGCTGGATTTATGTATGGCCCTGGATGTTTGTGACAATTTATGCCTAAACTTCCTATCTCTAAAACAGAGATTGAGAAGAGATAACTCTCTTTCTGAATCTTCTTTTGTGACACTGTATGACACTGTTAATCTCTTGTCTTCTCAAGATTTTACATGGTAGATGGTTTTTTTGTATAGCAGAACCTTCACTGAGTTTTATCTTGTAAAACATTACAGAACTCCCTGGTTACTTGGCACAGAAGTATTGCAGTCCAAACTAGAAGCAATAAAAAGTGAAGTCACAGGGAAAATCACGTCCTAAGAATGACAGTTTCCTGGACAAATAATTCAGTGAGGTAGGGCAGTTGTGCACTGTTTTGATGAGCTCTTGTTCTCAGGCCGAAGAATGTCTTGAAGTAGTAGAAAAAGGGCTTGGCACCATTTGTTCTCTCTTCCAGACGGTCCTGGTGACAATATAGGTTACATCTGTTTGTCTGGACATGTGATGCTGACTAGTGATGACTTTTTGAAGTCTGGCATATGCGTCAAAGCAAAGTGATGAAGTGCTGAACAAGCCAAACCGTTTATTGACTTTGGTGCGTCCTGGAACAAGTCCTGGGCTATTTTGGTTCTTGGCCTGTGATGGATCTGTCGTGCAGGTCTGCACCTCAAGCAGCATTACCAAAGCGTGAGAGAGATCCTAAGAATAAAAGAGTGAGAAAGTGGTCTCTGTGGAAGGCTACAGGCAAAGCTATTTTGGTGGAGGAGCCGCTCCAGCAGCAGGGCAGAGTGGGGTGGGAGTGCAAGTCGTGCTGTGTACAGCACAGGGGGGCAGGTGCTTGTGAGGAGCCTCTCCCCTCCCTCTGCTGCAGCCTGACGTATGTGTTGGTGGCTCGGGATGCTGCAGTCCTTGTAGGAAAACTGGGATGAAGGCAGAATGAAGTGTTTCTGGAGATTTGTGAGTAAAAACATACATACATACATACGTGCATACTCATGGGGAAGAAAAAAAAAAAGACATGACTTTATGACATGACATCAAGAAATGTGAGTATTATGTATTTGGAACTCCCCGCTATGACTCTGCCAGCTTTACAGGGGGAATATCCAAGTCAACCTGAGGCAAAAAAATCAAGAGCAGTGAGTTTCCAGCTCAGTGGAGCATATTTCACCTCTTCCCCAAGGGGAAATGTAGAACATTTCCTTATAATTCAGGTGTGTAAATGAGAAGCACTGTGGGTGCATTATATCAGTCTTACAGAATCATTTTTTCAAGGGTGGTATTTAATCTGTGGTCACTCCTCTTACCAAAATAAGTTGGTTGTTCTGATTCATTTGCAGCTGATTTGGATGTCAAATAAGATATTTAGGTTTAGCGTGCTCATTTGCATAGTTTAACACATTGCAGGAGCATGACCGTCAGCATATAAAAGATACTTTTGGAAAAGAATATACTATGTATGAGTGTTCTAAGTCTTTCTTTAGAGTTCTGCACTGTTCAGTTAAATTAATGAAGATGCCTAATTTATTAGATAACTGAATCCTGTTGATGCTTACATTTCTAAAGAATCATGTAAGGTATATAAAAAGTGAGTTTTGATCCAAGCTGAAATGACAGCACTGTCCTACCCTTTTATTCATTAGATACTCTGAGGAAATAGCCTTTGACACACACATCTCAGAACAAATGTATTTTACCATATTATTGACAGACTAACAGCCCTGTATAAGTCAGTATTTCCTGCAGTTCAGCTCAGCCTAATTTGCTCTAACAATAAGGTGCCCATGGGCTGAGGTTGCTGTACAGAGGACTGATTCTTTTTTCTGTTCTCTTCATGTCCTTTCATCAGTCATGGTTTCATTATTTCAATAGTGATGCACTATTAACCAAGGAACATCCATGGAGATGCCCAGGGGTATTGGAAGGATCTCCTGGATCAGTGAAAGAAAATCGCAGAGTGGTTGATGTTGGAGGAAACCTCTGGGGGTTGTGTGGCCCAAACCCCAGGCTCAAATAGGCTGCTCAGAACTGTGTCCAAAACAGCTTCTGAGTATCCCCAAGGATGGAGACTCCACCACCTGCCTGGGCGACCTGTGCCAGTGCTCGCTCACCCTCACAGTGAAAAAGTGTTTCCTGACGCTCAGAGGGAACCTCCTGTGTTTGTTTGTGCCCATCTTTTGTGGTCCTGTCACTGGGCACTGCTGAAAGGAGCCTGGCCCCATCTTCTTTGCACCTTCCCTTCAGGAACAGAAAACTGAGAAACATTAATAAGGGTTGGAAACAAAAGTGGAAGGACAGAGGAAGCTGTGATACCACTTGCAGCTAATTCAGAATTGGTGTGGGAAAGTGTTCAGCATTTCAAGTGACAAAAACATCACTTGCCTTGAGATCTTTATCTGGATTTATCTTAGTAGCTGGTACAAATGGCAACACCTTCCTTAGATTTTAACATCAGAACTGAATTTATTTTTATCTTTTTGCTATTCTGTTTGTATTGAGTTTATGACATGGGGATGATCCAGTGCTACAGCTATCCTGGTTTTCTTGTCTAAGCACTCTCAAGGATGATGTTTTTTTCAGTGAGAGACAGCACAAAATGAGGATTGAAATATTGGGAGTGCTGCAAGTCTGCATAAAAAAAACCTCATGCAACTGGATGCAATATTATCCAAGTAATGAATCCCCCATGTATGGAATGAGGTATTTGCATTCACTTGTTACCCTTGCCTGAACCAAGACTTTCCCCCCTTTGCCTTTGAAACAGAAATTTTCTTTGAAAACGGTTCTATATAGAGCCAGATTGTAAATACAGTGGAGTACAAGTGACTTTGAACAAGATTGGTGTGAGCCTTGGGGGTATTTTCTTATTAATGTATTTAATTTTGAAAGGTTTTTAATAGACTCTTTCCTTTTGAGTTGTGGAGCACCTTAAATTGTCTGGCAAACTTTTCTTCAATTCAGAGTGCAAGACAGAGTTACATGTGTCTGCTTTGGACAATGGTAGAGATTGGGTCTCATCTTCATATCCTCTGCCAAAAAGTGGAGAATTACAGTGCTACAGGGGATGAGTTCATAGTTTAAATATTTAGATTCTAGAACAGGAAATTAAAAAGGCTGAAAAAAAAATGTGCAAGACTATCCCCTAAATCTGATATTTTACCGATCACTCAATCTGAGTATATTTTTAAATTGTAATCTTATCATTTCTTAAAACCAAAAGTTTTGGGTGAAGATGATACAATCTCTGAGGGGAAAAAAAAAGTAATAGAATATTATCTTTTTAAAAGTAGCTTGGATCATCAAATTGCATTCAGGGCGGCTCACTATTCCAGCAGGCTCTGCAGGATATTTCAAGTAAAGATAGTCTGCATATGTGTGAGTACTTGTTAACAGAAACAGTAAAGAAAATGCTGCTTCTTTGGTTTGACTCTCTGAGGAACTCAACCACCCTTTTTAGTAAGGCTCAGAAGTGCTCCAGTCTTGCTTCTGAACTTTCTTCTTTTCCCATTGTCCTCATGTGCAAAGTGATGTGGAAGTTCTCTAAGCTGTAAAAATCCATGGGCTCTGGATATATCTCATCTATTCTTAATAACCTGGACTGTGTGAGGAGGTAAGTCAAAATTCCAAGCAGAACTCTAAATTTTTGGAACAACTGCAGAGTGTAATAGGAACTCAGCAACTGAAGTGTGTGTGTTCTTGACTACTGAAGCACGAAGAAAATCCAATAATCTACTAGGATCTAATTCAGTGTTGTAAAGTTTTATTATCTGCTAGTTTTAATATGATTGCAGTGGAATTAATAATGGAAGATTTATATTATCTTCTTTTCTCTGTTTGTCTTCTTTTCATTGCTGAAATACTGCTTGCAATAATTATTCTCTGAGTAGCCAGGATTGTTTTTCTTGACAGAAGGTTGTATTTTGCAGCTTTGATAATGATCAGAACGCATTCGGAGAAGGTCCATTTGGTTCTGTAGTGTAGTACCTGAACACACAGATGTGAAAAGCATTTAATCAAATTTTAGTTCCCCCTCAGCCTTTTTATTAACGACACCATTTCTTCAATATATCCCTCATAATTCAATTTCTTTAGCTGTTTAAATAATTTTTTGTTCTTTAAGTGTCCTTCTTGTGTCTGACACTTCTACCAGGGTTTTGAAACAGCAGACAGTTTTATAGGTGAAATCTTAGTGGTGCCTCAGAGAAACTGTCTTGAATGTCTATAAAAGCAGCACAAAATGATAATGGCTTTCTCTTACCTTTAGTACATTCTTTTATAGCTGATTGAAAAAATAGAAAGCTGCTTAAGTAAGAACTTCTTTAACTGTCATTAATATTCAGATAATTCATTTTTTTACACTTTCAGTGATAGTTTTCTGATAGGCCACCACTTCAAATGGCTGTCAGCAGCTTACTGTGACATTCCTATTGCCCACTGAGTTATTCCAAGTTTAATGTTTTAATCTTTAATGAAGTCTATAGAAAAGTTTCAGTGGCATGTCCCTGAACAACCCCTTGCTTGAAAAGGGCCACCTTCTAGCCCATGAGCTAAACTGAAGCTTTTGTGACTGGAAACACATTAGAAAGGTCTTTGGTCAGAGAACAAGCTTGAAAAAAAGCTCAATTCTTAAAAAGCCACTTATCGTCCTTAAAATATGTAAGCAAATGCTGTGAAACTTGACTAAACTCATTGTAAAAATATTGCTGCTTTTTTTTTTTTTTATTTTTTGCTAAGACTATTGTAAAAAGCTTCTCCTAGCACTGAAAAAACACACCTGAATGAGCATTCTGGATGTAGTGTAGGAATTGCTTCTGTCACAAACTGCAGAAATACTGGCTGATATAAACCCAAAGCTGACAGAAACCAGATCTCTAGATGGCCTTCCAAGACATTGGAACTCAATAATCAGCTGTCAGAAAACCTCCCAGTTCTAGTAACTCAAAAAGTTTGCAATTAATTTTGGGGAATTTATGTAAGTCTCTTTCCCAGTGCTCATATTCCCATGGTTCTTCAGTGTTCTCATTTAACCTACAAGTCTGCAGCCTGCCAAAGACTAATCTCTCTGCACCAAAGGTAACAACATCTGCCAATATTTACATTAAGAATTGGGAAACAATTCCAAATGTAGAGGTGTAGTAATTTTTCTGTTGCAGGAAGGACAACTGTCACTCATCCCCAAGCACATCCATGGGCACGTGCAGCCAGTTCTGCAGAAGTGTAGACTCCATTTATGAAGGTGCCATTACCCAAGGCACTTGACAAAGCAATTTTGCTTGAACTTGGAGCCCTCTCTTGGAATTGAAACATTTAACCTCTGAAGCTGCTTTTATGTTGAGCAATCTCAGTAGAGATTCACCTAATTGCTCACAAATGTTGATCATTATGTTTAGTCGGGCTCTTTAAAGGTAAGTAAAAGGATCTGATTTATTCTGAAGGAGTTGCAGTTTTCCTACTGTCCTTCTGATAACTTCTCACTTTTTCATTACTTTCTCTGCTGAGAACTTTGCTCTTTCCAAAGAGTACTGGTAGGAAAGGTTTTCCTCTTCCAGATGTACTCATGGATACTTATTTTTTGAAGTGCTGTCCTTCTTTATGGTACCTGGGCAAGCCATGCCAGTTTACATGTCAAATGAGCACAATACCTGCTGTGTGCCTGAAGCACCTGCCACACACTGAAGCATCCTGGGTGCACCTGGTGGGAGGCTGAATCAAACATTTCATTACAGGCTTTAGAGAAATTTCTGATCCTTCCATAGAGGATCCTGCAGTGTCTCCTGGCAAGTGAGGAGACTGGTTCAAGATATTTTTGCAGCTCCAAGGAAATTCACAAATACTTTAATGATAAAGGAAATATGACATATAAAATATGAAATGGAATCAATTCCAGTTTATATTTCAGTTGGAGGATCTATGCCCTGTGGTCTGCTTACAGTACACAGGCGTTATGGTGAGAAAGGTGTGTGGTTCATGGTGAGAGAGGCATGGGAAACATTCACTGATCCTTTCTGGGTGGATGTGAATGTGCTTTCTACTGCAGTATGAATATTTTCAGGCACATTGGTGGCTCATAATAACCTTGTTTATAAACCATAGGTGATAGACTTTATGCTGTGTGGTCATGCATAAAAAAACTCTTAGGGCAGAAGGGTGTTTGCACAACCTGTGACTGCTGATGGAGAAAAGGAAACATCAGCAGTGAAAATTCTGCTTCTGCCACATGATGATAACCTTGTGAACCAAGTGCTGGACAGGCCTGAGACTGAGGGGCTTGCAAGGGGTCTGGGAGTCACAGGCTCTTGTAGCAGTGTCTGCTGCACTATTCCTCTTTGAGGAATAGTTCATCTTCTTCTTTCAATTCCTCCTCTTCTCAACCTCTCAACCTCTTCTTCTTTCAAGTCTTCTAGGACAGCAGGCAGTCATTCCTGTGAATAGATAAGCCTTCTTTGGAAGACTTTGACTGCTTTCTGGTTTTGCTTTTCTTTCTTACTTGTACTGCTCTTTCTTCCCTCATGCCTTAAAGTGTCCAGTATGGTTTGAGTTTTAAGTAATAATGAATCACAAGCTCAGCATTCAGCTAGCAGGGAAAAAAAAAGTTTAAGACTGAAGGGTTTTGCAGATCTCTTACCTGGTTCAGGATTTCAGTGTCAGTGACATAATTTTTGTATTTCAAGGCTGAACAGTAGGAATAGACTTGTCCTCGTGTTATTCTGAGCCTGTTGCCTGCCTGGCCAGTGGAGATGGGTGGTTAAGCCTCATCCACAGTGTGAACCTGTGGCGCTCTGCCACTGTGTTAATAGTCGGTGCATGTTCTCAGTGATGAAATATGAAAACGTTTTGATGGTACTTAGGAGCAGGACACAGCAATAAAATTTGCTTTCTACTGTGCTGTCTTACTGCTGTCTCTTGAGCAGCATATGCTGCTGCTTTGCTTGTTTGCTTCATCACTGCCTGTGTTGTCGGGCAAACAGGTTGTCACAGGTAAATCTGCAGATGGTTTTCTTAGCTTTGATCCAATTTGTCTAATTTGTAGGTTCCCTGTGACTTCCTGATTCTCCCTGAACTGTGAGACACAGCAATATTAGAGCCACCTGAAACCACTACGCAGCTCATTTTGAACTAAATTACCCCGAGCATGTAATTATAGCAATTAGTAAAGCTCCCTCTGACTTTCAACATTCTTCAAAAAACACCCTTCTCATGCAAGTTAAGGAAAATGCCCCAGGCCAGTAGCTAGACAGTTAGACAAGTCATTTAAGAATTCTTTTGATGTGACCAGGATAGAGTTTATTGCATGCAATAAAACAATATATCAACTTGGCAAAAGATGTGTAATGATACTGTTGTTTGGGATTCTTAACTGGTGAAAAATGAACTGTGTTTTACAGTTTTTATAGTTGACTCTTTGCAGTGTCTTCATCCATCTCAGTAGTGGGGGAATTCGTAAACACCACTGGAGAGCATTCAGGATGCTACAGAAAATATCTTCCCAGAAGTTAGCCCCATTCCAGGGATATGGTTACTTGTCTAATTCATGCTCTAGAATATAAATGTGTTTTTTGTTTAGAATTAGTTTGTTGGTAGTTTTTGTAAGGGTTTGGGTTTTTTTTGTTTCCTTATGTTTGTTTATCTTTAAATGTTTATTTCTGATTTAATGTAATGTCCTTTATCTGCTCAAAGGAGAATACATAAAATATACAAAATATACAAATACTTAAATATACAAACCACTGGGGTTTAAATTCTGTGAGGTAACAAGACCCTTAAAGTAAAATCTATATTATGACCGATTCCATATTGAGGTGGGATCCTTCTTCCTGTTGGTTTAGCTAACAGTCCACATGACTCTGTTGGAGTTCAGCACTATTGTAAGCTGGCTTGATCTAACATTTTTGAGGAAAAGACTATTCTGTGCCCCAGGGAAAATCTGCCTAGCACTGTGGAGAAAGCTGAAAAAAAAACAAAAGTTGCAGCCATGTAAATGAATTCAGTTCAAAACATTTCCATGGCTTGGTTTGACTGGTCTTACTGCTTTTGACCCTTCTGGACCAAATCTCTTGGCTGTGAGTTCTGTGGTTGGGCTTGTGAATTCAAAGATTTGAAAGTGTGGCAAGAAGTTACTGGTGACTGTCATACTCGTACCTCTGCCTTCCAACCTCAAAGGGATTTCAAGCAGAATTTAGTACTGCAGCAGATTTCTTGCAAACTCCTGGCTTTCCTTGTGTGTCTTTGCATGAGTTGATAGGGAGTGGGCAATTTTGTTCTGCAGGATATTTATATAGAAGCGAGCTCTTGCAGCATGTACGCTGCTATATATTAGTTCTTTCTTTTTATAGGCTGGTGATCTGAAATAGAAGTGACTGGCAAAGAGAAATGTCTTAAGGCACTTGAGCATCTTAACAGAATGCAAAATATTTTCCATGATGTGTATTTACCTACCTAACCAAGAAACCTTCTTTGTGATCCCTCTCTGAGTTTTAAGTGGAATCGTTAATGATTCACACTGGTCTTCTCTCTCCTGATTTATTTAACTCACCCTACTTTATAAGTTTTCTCAAGACAATCAGTCTTGAGCACAGTTCTTTTGGTATTTCCGGTATTTCAAGAAGTGTTCATGCAATCTGCCAAGCAGTGTGTCGTTCTATGCACCTGGACTGGTATTTTTGTATGAATCCCACTTTTTGAGCTCATTGTAATAGCAAATGTGCTGGTCTCTGGAGGTGCACAGGTTCACTTCCCTCAGTGGGAGCAGAGGGGTTGTCACTGTAGCACACTTGCTGCTCTGGAATGTGGTATGGAACATGAGCATGTGGCTTTTCTGTAGGGGGTTCTTTGTGTACTTTAAAAAGAACAGAAAAGACTATCAGGAAGAAAATAGAAACAGCTACCCAGGTCAAAGAAACCACCAAACTATTTGTTTAGCAGTTAGAAATAAAGTGTGCCAAGCTCTGTCTATGCAAAAAAACCCCCACTTGTGTGCAAAGAATTTACTAAATCAAACTTTCTAGTTTGTAGAATGGTGAAACTAATATTCTGTGAGTATAGAACAAGCTTTTCTGCAGCAGTGCACTTGCTCCACGTTTCTTTGGAAGTCTTCAGCCTATTCCAAAGTACAGGCCTGAATCTGGGGTTTGTTTAGTTGACAGTTTTCTTGTGCGCTTGATTACTAGTTTTGTGAGAACATTGTGTGTCCATAGATGTTGTTTTTAATCCTTGTCTCCTTTGCATAATTTGGTGTACATGGAATCTTTTTCTGTATACAAGTCCAGGACAGGATGGTGCATACAGAAACCTGACAGGTAAAGGATAAATTAACAGCAATGATGGAATTTATATCATAATTTGAAAACATTCTTCAGTTTCTTTTTGTGACAAATGAACCTATTTCTACGACTTTCTTCATCTCCTTCTCTTTACCCCTTCTCCATGGTTTGCTGTAGTTTCTCTTTTCTCCAAAGAGAAAGAAGCCACAGTTCTTAGTTTTCTCCTGACCTTTCCAGCTCAGCTCCTGAGGAACTCTGTGTTTTGACATGTTTATTCAACCACATCTCTAAACAGCCCTATGCTGTAGAAGAAATATATTGCCTAATTACATTTGTGTGCCATAGGCATTTGGTTATACTTATTGGGGTGCATAACTGGCTAAAATATTTTTACAGGCATCCCTTAATCTCCTCTGTGAACTTTCAGTACAACACGAAAGAGAAGAAATCTAAATGTCACCAGTAAGTCTGTTAACCATTATAAAAATAAAATCCCTTACATTTATAAAACAGATAACTTAGTTTGTGTCTGTTTCTGTAGCAAAGCAGGCCTTGCTGGACTGGTTGTATCACATCCTGGGAGCTGCTCCTCACAGGATGTGCCTTCCAGCACTTTTGCCAGTTTTATTGCCCTCCTCTGGGCACCCTCAAGGACCTTCACATCCTTCTTCAGTGATGCCCACAGAGCTGCCCACAGTGCTGCAGGTGAGGCCACAGCTGTGCTGAGCTGTCTCTCTTGACAGGCTGCTCATGCTGTGTTTGCACCCCAGGATGTGTTTGCCCCCTTGGCTGCCAGTACACGCTGCTGACTCTCATGGAATCTGCTGATCTGCACCCCCAGATCCCTTTTTCCTTTTAGTTGCATGACTTTAGTGAAACCACATGGTTAATGTCTGACTGATCTACTGAGAACTGGCTCTCCTCCTTTGTCCAGGCGTGGCCACTGACCCTGCATGTTTGTGGCAGCTTTGTTTGCCCATGGATTGTTTCCCTTGTTTCTTGACCTTGAATGAGAATTGTGGCTCTGCTGTCACCATGAATAGTTTTGAGGGGGTTGCACACAACCTTTTCATCAGCATACTTGACCACAGGCAGATGCTTCTTCAGCGTAAACCTTGGTGACCTCACCAGGTCTCTGTCATTTTGAATTCTGTTCACTGTGGTTGTTTTGGTCTGTTTTAGTGTCCTCTGTACCAAAATAATTGTAGGATCGAATTATTCAACAGTTGCACTGTACTTTTTTTATACAAATAGATGAGAAATGCCCAGAGAGCTGTGCAAAGTGTACATAGAAACTACTAGAAGTAATTATCAAGAGATTCTTGGTCCAAAGTCACCATATTTATTACTTTATAACTTTCTGTCAGGAGTTAAGCTGTACTGTGCTGAACAGAAGAATTTTTTTATTTTTTAAAAAGGCCCTTAATAACAACATGAGTTAGTTTTTAATGTCACCCATCTACTGTGCCAAGTCCTGTGGCTTCATTAAATACGTATCAGCCGCTGAAAAAAATATTTTTGTCACATACAGAATTATCCCAGCACCTTCTACAGCCTGGCCAGAATCCACCTGTGGCAAAATATAACTAAAAGATTTGATTAAATAAAGAATTCTTTAAGTAGCTGATCACTTCTATTGTTGCTTTCCTCCTGGAAAGAGTTTCTGTTCTGAAATGGAGGTTTCCATGTTGGGCTGCAGCAAGTTTTTCCTGTTCAGGATAATGATTTGACACACCACTGGTGGAATGATGCTGTTGGCTTTTCTAATGCAATTTCCTGGTGTGATCTCTGGTAGAAGATCAAAACTAATCATGCTGTGTTTGATAAGCTGCAAATGTAGTGACAGTCATAACTGTATGTTTCCTTACTTCACAAAAAAGGAGTTGCTATTTTATATGTATAACTGTGACTGTGTTTTATGACTCCAGATCTCTAAAATCAAGTCTTGAGGATAACATCAAGGTTTGTGCTCAGTTTTGTCACCTGACAGAGGTGAGAGAGACCTTTTTATTGATGCATCAGTTGGTGTGTGTAGGGGAAAATGAAGGGGATGAGATGAAGGAAGGCAAGGAGAGAAGAGGGCAGAGCATTCACTGACTCTAAAACCAGAGCTCTGCTGATTGGAGTTTTTTCCGATGTGAGCATGAGGAAATTGTTTAGCTGTGCTATGTAACTGCAGTGAAAGGAGTCAGCTTACTCCCAGGTTCTACAGCAGTTCCCAGCTTTCTGAATCTGTTTTTCAGTAATAAAATGATTATCAAAAGATCCAAGAAGGCTGAAAGAAATCTGAAAGTCTGCTTCATTTCATGTCCACTTCTCACAGAACAGTATTGTGGATCGTTAACTTCTGTACACCCCTGAGCCAGGTCCAGCTGGTCCAGGACAGCTGCTTCTATCAGAGAACACTCTTCACTTGACTTGAAAAATGGCTTATAAAGCTGCAAATGCCGGACAGGTTTGTGGATTATCACCTTGAAATTGGAAATATGAATCTGATATAACGCAAAAGTACCATTGACAAAAATCAAAGTACATTGTAATAACTAATGTAGTAGAACAGTAATGTTAAAGTAGTTAAAAGAATTTAAAGAGCTGCTCCCCAAAAGTGCACTTCATACTTATAAAACAAACTTGTAACTTAGTAACAGAAATAACTTTGTGATTAAACATATAACATTAGTAAAATTTCCACTTTTTCTTTAAAAATATCTACAACTAGGTCTACTGTACATAATGTTTTCAATTATTGTTTTACTCCATAAATGTTATCTTGCTGGAATTGAAGCATCTGGGATGTTTGTTCTAATAACCTCAGAAGTTGTGTGTAGTTGTTTTTGTTTGGAGTTTTGGTTTTTTTTTGAGGGGAAGGCTTTTCTTTCTCCTAATGACAGAAAGACAGAAAACATGGTTATTTCAGAAAAAAAAAAAATTATTAGACAGGCATGATCAGAGATGAAGGAACACCCAAGGGACAACTTCACAAGCCTTTGCTCAGTCAACTGTGCAGTAAAGTGCAACCTTGTGGAAGTAAATACACCCGAGAGGCAGAGGCAAGGCTTGTCCCAAACTTGAGAGTCTCGCAGTCTTCTATAGGTGCAGCTTCATGCTAAAATACTTTAAAATTACTCTAGATTCAAACTGTGGTTTGTTGCTGGACTTGCCAAAGCATATATATTATGCATGAAATCAAATGCAGTTTTATTATAGGACAAAGAGGAAAATGTATGCAATTAAGATTGCTGAGTTTTGTTGCTCTGGCAAATGAAGGACTGGTCATTAGTCTGAGCTTGTTAACTCTAACAACGTGTGGGGATCACTTTATATGGCAAAAAATTAAAAGATTGATTATAGAAGATGTCAATTTGATTTGATATTTTGTTCTAAGAGATAAAGGAGTTCTAACTAATATTCAAGGAGTTTCAGACTAGATCAAGTAGTCATTTTTTGTTAATGTATCACATAAACCCCCTCAAATTATTTTCTGATCAGAAAACATATTTATACTCCATGTATTTAAACAAATAAAGGGCATTGATGTCATCTACCAGGAAAATGATTTGTTGAAACTTGACTGGATTCTAGCAAGTGTATTTTTACATTCTCTCTGGAAGTGGGCAACATGAATGTGACAGTGACTTGGAGGAGTGATGGTTCAGCGAGTGCTGGTGGGATCAGACAGTGTGATGCAAGTGTTGGTTTGATGGATCTCGGGGGTGCAAAGGCTGTTCACTCCCTGCAGAGAAACGAACGGGGCTGTGCTTTCCGTGTGGGCAGTGATCCCACAGTGAGTCTTTGCTCATGTGCCTGGATGTGCAGAGATCTCGAAGGAGTTTGCAAAACAGTGAGGAGGATTTGGTCCTACTGAAGTGGTGGGCAGTGATCCCACAGACAGGAGCAGAACTGAGATGCATCCAGCTCCAAGGAAAAGCTCCAGCGAGTATCAAAGTGAGAGAGGGAGGAATCGTCATCGTGCAGTGATGTTGTTACAGAGAGTTGGTTATGACTGAGCAATTATAGAAGTTCTACACTGGATGTCACACTGAATCCAGCAGTCAGCCTTAAATGGCAGTAAGTAGCCAGCTTCCCACTAAAACAGTCATGATGTTACCCAGGGAGCTGCAGAGGCTGTTCTGCACCTGGCATTCCACGCATGCCGAGGGGATGGAGCGCCTCGTGATGTTGGATGCTCATTGTGCATTGGTGCATTAGCCATTTCTGTGCAGACTTTATCTCTGCAGGCAGATGGTAGTTCAGCAATGTCAGAGAATTCATTCATTAAATGGTGCTGATACTTAGTTTCCTGGAAGAAAAAATGAGCATTTAAATTTATTTTTAAAAATAATTAAATGCAGTTTTTTACTACCTGCTTGAGATGTGGTGGGCTGTTTGCTGTAATGGATATTTTGTATAGGTTTGGGATTTTGGAAAGCTTTAATAATTTCCTTGCATTTTATAATCCTAGATCCTGCACTGACTAGTGCACCCAAAAATTAATTGGAAATACAGCTAAAGCTCAGGAAGCAGATCAGAAGTAAGGTTGAGTCCAGACATGGATATCCATAACTCTTGGGTGGTTCTGCTCCAGACTTTCGGCAAAAAGACCTGCTTTTGCTGCTTCCTTCACAATTACAGTTTGACATACAGGTGGAGCAAAATGATTTGACTTTGTTGTTGCAGCGCTGTTAGTAACTATTTAAACTCCTGTGCTCTGAGCCTTTCAAAGGTGAAGAACGATGGCACGTTGTACTCCTGTGGAGGTGTTGGTGTTTGCTCCAAGGGATGAACTACCAAAGGGCATCCTTTGCAGTAAAATAGAACAAATAGGTATGAGAATGGCTGGCACGCTTTTACAGTGGTTTGTATAGTTATCATTTTGTTGTTCCATTGTAGTTGAAGATAAGGAAGAAGTTGCTTTTTTTTGGCTGAATACATAAACCAGTTCCTGAATTCTCATTTTTAACATTTGTGCAGGGAAGCAAGTACGTAAAAACGCAAGGAAAGTTGAGTGAAGGTCAACAGCAAAGGTCAATATTTACCTAGGGATTTCCTCTAGCAAAGTCTGTTCTGTGTGCAACAATGTTTGGTTAAAGAATTAGAAACAAACTTGATTACTTGCCATGACCTTTTTAAAACACCTGCCCTTTTGATCCATATGATGTCTGCATGTCTGTTGAAAAGTTTTGGCAGTTTTTCTTCTTACATCATTTTTTAGACAGGTGCTTGCTGCTACAGGAACCTGATGGTGAAAACCTTCTAATTTAAAGTGTATCTTCTGTGCTGGTAATTTCAGAGCTGGCCTGGCCAGTTCTGCTTTCACCAGATTTTGTGTTTCCAGGCTTAAGATAGGCTGCCTTAATCTTTGGCTTCTAGATAACTGTCGTCTCAAAAATAAAACTAAGTATTTGAAATTCATATGAAGCTAGAATAGAAACAGCTGCTCTCCAAACTATGTTTTGTACAGAACTTCATCGATAAAATTAAAGCAAATGCATGTTTGCCTGGTTGAGCTTGCTGCCATGTCACCCACATGGTGCCTGATCTGTGCTCAAGGGAGAACATTTTCTGTGCTCCACTGTTGCTTCTGCTTCCATCACATGGAATCGAAGGAATGCAGAGGCATGAGCTAGAAATGGAGGTTGAAAGGGACTTTATATTGTATTTATACTGTATTTCTTCCTTCAGGCTTTCTGTAAAGTGGACAAATTGTTAAAATCTGTTCAGAGCCTGTTCGGTGTTGTGGTGAAGTGAAAATACACGCGTGAGTGCCAGCTGGGTTGGGGTTTATTTGTACTTGGATGATGCTCTGCAGAAGCACCTTTCACACAGGCCCAGGTATGTGGTGCTACAGCCAAATGGTAGAAGAGGTCACCTGGTAGACATTGTAAGTTTTATTTTTGCTAGAAGCAGTGGGAAGATGTCAATGGCCATGTCTCAGTGTGTGACAGTAGCACTATATTTTGGGGGTTGTGTATGTACCTCAGGTCTCTGACCTACACTAATATCTCATTGCTGTACAAAAGTGATTGGAATATTACTGTCCAGTGGCTGAAATTTGGGAATTACTGAGCATGAGCTTTGATACTATACAGCTGTTAAGGTCACCCTTTCTTTTTGTCAAGTTCTCCTTTCAAAAATCACTTTTTGGAAATGCTGGCTGCTGAGAGGGCAAGTGTGTGCCTATAACACCCACTGTGGAGAGCACACACCTGCATTCTGGGTTCACTTCTGTGTATTTTAGATGCTTTGCTAATATTTTCATGAACTCTTTTAGTTTCTGAGGTCTGTGTGCTCCCTGCAGCACCTTGTTCCCCTCTTGGAAGAGATTGATGCTCTATATGGGAAATCAGGGGCTTTACCATGTAAGCAATGAAATCTATTGATGCACTTATAAGTGATGCTCCCTATTAGGCATCAGATCATTGTTTGCTTAAGAAGCCAGTCAGCAGGAGAATATGAACTTGCTGGAATCAAAAACTACAGTATGGGTGAGAAGCAGGCACGGTGCCCAGATCTCAGATGCAATTTTTGGCAGATCCTGTACGATCCTGTGACCAAGCATTGTGATGACCATTTTAGATCTCCAATACGAGTATCCCTCATGGTGGAAGTGTGGGAGGTGCTTGGTCTGGGGAGGTCTGTGCACAGGGTGAGGGATTGGAAGAGGCAGGGCCCGTTTTTTTGGAGGAATGCCCTGGGCAGGAGTAGCTGTGGTGGGGAGGACAGAGCCAGGAGTGCTGCTGGGGGTGCAGAAACTGTGGAAACAGCTCTGGCAGCACCAATCTCCTGTGGTTGTGCTCTCCCAGCAGCATTCAGAAATGTTCTTGCAAAGGCTTCCTTTCCTTACCTGGTTTTTGACCTGCTCTGGCAATGTGTGCAGCCTGAACAGCCGAACACCCGTTATCAGGAATCTCAGAGACTGAAGGGAACAAGCCCTTTCTGCATCCAGTTCCCGTGTCCGTCATGGACTGGCGAGGGGCTGGAGCAGGGCCAGCTCTCTCTGCCAGAACAAACAGCATTTCTGGGGCTGTGGAGCTACCCTGGCACTGTATATTTAGTTAAAGGTTTAGTAGTGGAAATGCATGAACAAATTAAGACTTCATTTCCTAAATGGAGTGCATTTTGTGATTACAGGAGAGAACATACCAGCTGGGATTTAGGGTATTTGGGGCCGAAACATGGCCTTGCACAGTGAAACCTGCTCTTTACAGAAGATCCCACTGAAGACAAGACAAAGCAAAGTTTTCACTGTGTTGTACTTTCTAGAGTGAGATTTATCTATGCCAAAGAAAGCTGCCTGATTCTGTAGCAAGTGTAATTCAAAACACTCATTCAAATTATATAGGTTATTGCCTCTTTTGTAAAGCAAGACAGAATGTTGCTGTAGAGAACATTTTATCTTTCATTTGTATTTATATATTTTTTTCCATACATTTCACCGAGTTATCTTTGTGTAGAGATTTGCTTTTACCTTCTAAAGGCTGGGAATGGTGACATCAAGCAGTTGTTGTGGTAGATAAAATAGAAAATGTTAAATTTTAAGGTAGAATGCATTTATCACAATGAATTATTTATTTTAATCGCATGTTTATTTACTTTTGTGGAGAAACAAAAGAAAGGTGAAAATATTTCTGGATACACTGCAGGCTTTTTTACTTTTAGTTCAACTATTTATATGCAGATCTTTCACTCTTCTTTCTGGATTTTTATATTCCCTGTAAACTGCTGAAGTGAGTGGTGCATTACTGCAGGTGACATTAGCCAGCCTGAGCAGATGTGCCTGTCTCTGAGATTGTTTGGAAATCACTGCTATCCCCTGTCTGTTCTCCCCCTCCCATAGACAGTAACTCTATTTGGAGCTGCCGCAAGTAGAAGCTGAGGTGGTGTTTGTTTGGTTTCCAAGCAGTTTATTATGCAAAATCTCAAGGTCTTAATTTAAAAAAAAAAACAACCCTGCAAGTCGTTTTGCTATGAAGCAGTGCTCTGTAGATGGCAGCATTGATAGGCCTGACTTCCCTCTGCTCTCAAACGAAGAGCGAAGAGTGGGTAACTGCAGGGATGTTCTGCTTCTGCATACAAATATAGAAGTAGCTCTCGGTATTTTTCTTACATAATAAATTGAAGTTGTTTTATAGCCCAGTGACTTATGGCTCATTTCAAGGCTCTACTACTGTACTTTTATTTTTTTATATATATATTTTACACTTCTGCTTGGACACATTCTTTTTTTTGAACCTGTGCAGGATAAGCTTCATTTGTGAGACTGGAATGTATTAAGTAGATCAGTTATTGGTCCTCTTATCTGGTTAGATATATAATATTTTCTGGCTTAAACTCTTTAAATAGCTCTAGATACTACATGAATTCAGGCATTATTATTGTGGTATGAACTCCTGCTGAATTATTTTATATCTAGTGTTTTCTGGCACTCACATATCCTGGTTTTTTTTGGGTGAGCAAGAGTAAAACTCGCTTGAAAAGCCTGGACCTGCACGATGCTGTTCTCTTACCTTGATTAAGATATCCTTTCTTGCTAGGATCAAATAGGCTTTATTAGGAAAAGATTATTTACTTAGTAATGTTTGTGCGAAATAGTTACATTCTTGCATGGTGTCATCTGTTTCTGCCTATGGGGTAGGGGATCATGGTTTGATGTTTTTGGAGTCATCTAAACACTACTCTGTTCTTAGTATTATTTCTAAACTTATGAAAAACTATGGCTGCTTCTGTCCTTTCGGATGCTTTCAACTCCAAAAAGTTGCACCCAGAGCTGTGTATTGGAAAAAATGCAAATGATGCAGAGATGAAGCTAATTTTTTTGTTTCAAGCTTCCAATTTTGCATCTGTTTATAGTCACACAATTTTACTTTCAAGGGAGACTTAATTATTGTGCATCAGCAGTTATACTTGCTGTGAAATATCAGATTGAGAATGCAAATGAAGTAACACTTAATGGAGTTGGAGGTAGGAAAGTCTGAATTTTATGATTAAAAATTGTGGCTTGGCTGTATAAGCATTTGTAATTGTTTTCCTCAGTCATTTGTGATTTTCAGGGCATGAATTAAGACACATAGGTCTTGATATCCAGAAGTGTGGACTGTATGCAAATCCTAAAGCAGAGCTGGAAGTTAATTAGTGTGTCAGTGCTGCAGGTCTGCATTCTGGACGTTGGGTCAGCTGTGAACATGCTGCATGTTGCTGAATGTGTTGCTTTCAGCCCTTGAAAAACAAAGATACTTCTGGCCTTGTAGGGTATTGAGAATTAATTCATTTGTATCAGTAAATAGCTTTGAAGCTCTAGACAGAAGAGTCAGGAGGCTGTCAGACAACTGAAAAGTATTAATTGTTATTGCAATATAAGCTTTAATACTTTAATCACTGATGAAAGTACTTACAGCGTGTGAGATTCTCTGAGTATGAAGTAGGAATGTATTTTTTGGCTCCCAGCATGTTAACATGCTAAACAGTCTGCTCCTACCTCCATTTACAAGTGAGGCAGATATTTGCTTCAAGTAAGCACAAACCTGTTTTGATGACTTTTCAGTCAATGAGACAAAATAAAGATATGAAGGTAAAATCAATATAGTAGCAGCTGCTGTGCCCCAGCATCATAGAATGGGCTGAGCACCACTGATGTACAGAGATGAAAAATGAGAAACCTCTTCAGATATGTAGAAATCACTACTACAAAAGGTGTTAATGAAGTTGTATTAATAATGAAACAGGACTTAGGGTTTCATCCTAGTACTGCTTTGATGCCTACATGGGCTTTCTGACAGTAATTTTGAGGAAAGATTTAACTTAAAGTGACTTTTTTTTTTTTTTTTTTTTTGGCAAATTAAATCTTACATGATTTGGTAAGTCATAATATCTTCCAGTTCAGAGCAGATATTGGATGGATACTTCATTTGCTGTTCCATTTCTATCAGCTGCAATGAAGTCATATTATAGACTCTTAGTTTCTCCTGTTACTTTCTGCATTATGCAAACTACTAAAAAGCCATATGAATTAGGGAAGAACCTTTTATGCACAGTTGAAGTGACACAAATGCACAATCTAAAAATAAATGAACTTCAGTTGCCTATTGTCATATTAACTTTTAATTTTTATGTGCTAAAGTCTGAAATGTTTTATTAATTGTGATAGGCACTATTTTTGTTGGTCTGCTGTTTTCATTTTAATTTGCCTTTCCAACTTGGAAAGCAAAGGTCTCTTTAGGTGGTTGCTTATATGCTGGTGCAGAACACTTGCACTCCTGGCCTTTTCCTCTGATGTTCCAATCCTTTCCTGAGCAGATTTTGGAACATGAGATGGGATCTGCATTTGTCAGCTTAAAAAGTGAGCTAACATCACCCACTCTGCATTCTGAACAGGTACAGAAGACACAATAACAGGCCATATTTTCTCTTCCAACCCTGTGTGTTCTCCTAAAGTCTGCAGAGCCCTTGTCTAAAATTTCTGAGATAATAGCACCCCTGGGACCGTTCAGTTTTGGACCTTGTGCCTCCTAGCAAGTGCTGCTCAGCCCAAGGAATGAGGTGCTTGGAAGCGCATTGAGATCTTCAAAATTTTCCAGTGGAAAGTTCTGGTTTAATTGGTCATCAACAAAAATGTTTTATGTCTTGTCCAATGACCTTGTGATTGCCTTTTTCTAAGACAGTTTTTGTAGTGTGGCTGAAGTTTATTAAGGCTATAGGAGAAAAACAACAGTGAAGAGGAAGAGAATCAAAATGATTCTAGGAAGCACTTGCCCTGTTAAAACAAGTGTTGCTCCCTCTACATACCTTGCATGATTTTAAGGCAAAAGAAGAACTGGCTAATATTAGCACAGCTAATTACTTAAATCAATTAGCATGGGATTTCCTAAAATAGCAAATGAGATCAGCATGATTAGTACTACTTTCTTTAGGCACTAGCAGCTTTCTGCCATTGTTTCCTCGGTGCTATGTCAGTATTTTGCATGAAAATGCGAAGCTTTTCACAGTGGTGTTGCTGCTTCTCTGTGGTGTGAGGAAGGTGCAGCAGGTGTAAATCACCTGTGGGGCAGGCTGGCTTTCACTGTGTCATAGTTTTATCTCTCCTGAGATGGACTTGAATTGCTTCTTTGTTTTTTTTATATGTATATATTTCCTTTCTAATCTTTCTGCTCTAACCACTTTTTACATCAAATGCATCCTTATTAATTTAGGTATTTTACCATCACAGTTATTCAGTGAACTGCAGTGGAGACCAAGACCAAGAGGGCATCACTCTCAGTGACAGGCCATTAGAATTTGGATCTAGATTTTTAGCTCAGTACTCAGTCTTTTGAGTCACTGCTTTATATTGAATATGGCTTAAAATAGCTATCAAATGGGGAACAAGGCAGTTAATGTAGATATTTAAGGTTCCTGTGAAATGGAGATGGAGGAAAAAGGAAATTGGGGCTCTTTAATGGGGTGTCTCTCATTGTGACACAATTTTATTGGATCAGTGACACAGAAGGGCTGCTGATGCCCCATTTGCAGACTAGGCTGTCACAGGGCATCTGAATGCCATGACAGAAGCAAAGGTTTTGTCCATCTGTTTGTTCATGTCTCTGAAAAAAAAGAAATTGGAAAACTGGATTTTCACACTTCCTATGGAAATTGGTGTGAGAAAAGCTAAATTTTCATCTGTGGTGATATCACTCTTTGTCACAGCACAAAGGAAGACTTTTATGCCATAAGGAGCCAGACACTGCCATTTCTCAGACTACACAGTGACTCTCAGTATAAAATGATGCATGAAAATGTTGTATCCTGATAATAGACTCCACTTAAATGTGAAATGTGTCCTTGGAGCTCATTTTTATAGTGTTGCACGCTTTCTTTGCAAGAATTCCTTTTGTAAAATAGCTCAGGCTTCCATTAATGCTTTCCCTTCTGGAACAATTTTTGCTCCATATTAAGCCCTACTTCTGTGGGATACCTTAACTTTTAAGTACATGCCATAACACGCTGTCTTGAGTTTAGATGATGGTTTGGGTTTAAGTTGTGTCATATCCTGCTTAATAGTTTTCCTGACCACTACCTATTGGCATTTGTAGGAAAAAAAAACACAACTGAAATACTCACTCTTCCATTTAAACAGCTAATTTAGCAAGGTAGCATTGCCGTATTTATTCCATTATATCTTGGAAGGAAGGGGATAATTTACAATGATTTAATAAGTTGGTCGTGGTGAATAGTTTTAGTTGTTAGTTTTCATCATCCCTTTCTATTTAGTTGGGCAGCAGTAATGCATAGAAAATACTCATTATGAGGCTGCTGAACTTCATTTGGTTTTAAAGGTCTCATTTTTCTCTGCTTACTTTGGCTACATCCTTGATGCCCACACTCAGGACACTAAGACTCTTTATTAGTTCATCAAATAGGTGAGGTTCTCATTACTCATAGTCATGTAAAGAAGTAGGTCAGGGTCTGCGTGAACTGACAAATGTGAGTGTTAATTATATCTTCATTAAAAGAACTAAATTTTGGTGGGTATTGCTTGGCAAGAAAGGGGCAGTTGAGTTGATATGTCTTACATTGCATGAACTAACTTGGAAAGAGCAGAGGATCTCTGAGAATTGAAGGAGCTGAGGTTCTGACCCTGTTGTTGTTCTGGACCCTCAAAGTACACAGAGGTGATTTAGCCAGTTTTGTGTGCTGGCAACAGTTTGTTTGAGTACAGTGAGGGGAAGGGAATAGTGACACAGTGGCTGAATTACCTTTTGTTGGTGACTCCAGACCACTCTCCAGGGAGCAGTTGCTGTGCAGATCCAGGTAACTTCACACTTCTTGGTGTCACTGTTAGCCTTTCACATCAGTGAGTCCTGAAAGGACTCCTACTATGGAGCTGAGACTGCGGAATCGCTTCCAATTAGAGATGATATGATGGTAATTAGCCTGATGCTGCTTGGTAAGCTGTTTAGCACTTGTGTCTCACCTATAATATGTGCTAGGGAACTGTGGCTTTCCTCTGAGGGAGCCAGTGAGTTTCTGGAAGTAGTAGCACTGCCTTGACGCTTCAGTCTGGTTATGTGAGGACTGATTTCAGATGGCCAAAATTTCTCCTCATTGCATATTTTGCTTGTGAACCCCTGTGATCCATAGCAAAATGATCCATTGTTGATAATCTAAGTGGAAATTCCCTGGGAAATGGTTCACAAAACACTAATGTGTTTAATCTAGAAAAAAAATTATATGGAACTCTGTGTGCAAAGAAGCTGAATCAATGATGCTTTCATTCCACGTTTTCTTTGCTTTTAGCTCTGTGATTTCAATATAGCTCTACTTGCTCTGTATGTGTGTTTTGCAAGTATTCATTCTTATGGAGATGGTGGGAATCTCAGAGTTGGTGCTGACACTTAAGATGTTACCTACTGAAGAAATGTCAGGTGCCTTGAGTATTAATAACACAAGAGAAGCTTAAACACTTAAACTGGTTGAAGTCAGGTACAAGGTTTTAAGGCAAATAAATGACTAAGTACTTGATGCCTGTTCTATCAGTTTTAAAGTGCTATTGTTTGGTCCAAGCAAAACCACAGCAGAGAACACCTGCTCATTTCATACCTGATCACCTAGAGTGGAGCAGGGAAAGTGATCCTGTGTGAGCCTGCTCTCTGAAACTAGACTGATACATTGGCACACATCCCCTCAGTGAAGAAAAGAAACTAACTGGAATTCTACCTGTGTCTATTAAAAAAAGGAAAGTTTCCTCATCCTCATCTGTAATTTAATAAGTATATATTTTTATATTCTCTGTATGTAGCAGCCAATAGCTATTCTATGTCTTTAATATGCAAGAGGGGTTTTTTAGGCTTTTATATAGGTGCTATTAACTAGGCAGCTTCAATAGTTCACCTGTTTGATTCATCTTCCTGGGAGAGTGTTTGACAGTCCTGTCTGCTCAACCTGCTGAAGTGCTGCTGGGATTTTGCTCAGAAGTTCAGATAGAATTGCATATAGAGCAGAAACTTCATATGACAGGTCAGCCCTAGAATGGCAATTTTTTATCTACTTGTATGTATTTTAAAAAGCTGTACATGTCAGAGGAAATGTGGTTTAAATATTGAAAAGCTCTTTGTGGTCATCAGCTAAATCAGTACTATTGTAGTTTTAATAGACAGATGTAGCAAGTCAAGGAGTCCTGGCTGATTTGTTAATTCATATCAGTTTATTTATTTGCATGTAATTTGAAAAAGATTGGTAATGAAGAGGCTCGGTAACTGTCCTCAGCTGAGCACAGTGCAATGAATGTGGTGGGTTTTATTTAATTAACTTTAAAATGTCTGTACCTTGAGGGAGCTGTGCAAGAATCAATAAAAATAGGTACTTGATAGATTAATAGAGCTCATGAATTCAGAATGAAAACACACTGATCCTGGGGTGCTTTATTCTTAGAAAGCTTTATTAAATACTCAGGAATGGTTTGGTAGCACTGGCAAAGTAATTTGGTCTGTTTATGCTTGGTAGGTATTTCTGTTTGGCTTGGCATGTTCCTTGGTTTAGGCCTGTCACAACTGCCTGGTGAAAATGAGAACTGACATTTCACAGGACCACACTGGTGACTGTAATAAAACAAATATTTTGCCATTCCCTCCTTTCAATAAAGTAAATGTTAATAATAAAAAAAACCACCTCCACTCTAAAATCTGACAGAAATATGCCTTGTTATTCAGCAGTTTATAATTTGCACAGTCATTGATGCTGGTGATTAAAATTTTTACATTGCAGGAATCCTGGAGAAGAAGCAGCTGTAATTGTTGTCTGTTGTGGTGACACTGTTCATTTGAACCCTTTCTCCCATGCTTCTGATAATGTCCGAACAGGATGACTGTTTGTGTTTTGCAAGAGCTAAATTTTACAACACAACATGGTCTCTTTGGTTTTGAGAAGGTGGAACACTCCAGTTGATGATGGCACACTCAAAACTTCCCCCTGAGCCCCAGCCCAGGTCTGGTTGGTCTGGCAGCTGCCACCAACTGCTGGTAGTTCTTGGTACTAAGAACGTGCATTTGATGCATTTCTAGGCAGAGATCTCACCAGGAAAGGATCAGGTAATCAGGCTCTTAGATGTAACTTATGTAGATGCTGTTAATTTGCAGTTGTTAATGGGGTGGAGAACCAAGAGAAGAAACAGGTCTTCTGCATTCTAGGTCCAACCAGCAGTCATTAAAGTGGCTTTCTTTTTTACTCAGAACTCTTTCTCGATCATCTTATTTTCTTAGCATAATGCTCCATTTGAAATCCTCTCTCTAAGTGATCTTTCTCCTGGGGAGCAGGAATACGAACAGAAAACTCATGAGCTTAGGAAAAAGAAACCCTGAGTTATTACCAACAATGTAAATAGTGCAAAGTGGCTCCTTTCTCAGGGAGTCAGATCAGTGAGTAGATGAACAGTGCTGGGCTCCTAGTGCTATTATAAAGTTTTGTATGGTTGTATTAGTCATTTAAACCCTTTGTTTTTCAGAGCAATGCTCATTTGTCCTTCCTGACTCTTAGGAGTTGTTTTTATTTAATTTGTGGGTTTATGAGCAATCCTGAAAAAAATCCTTCCAAGTTCCCCAGATGCTTCCTTTGTTTCATTTTCTGCTCAAAAATGCAACAGTCATTTTGTTAGAACAGTCTAAAGGGCATTACTCTTGAATATTTGGGAGTTTGCAGACAGAACATAGACACTATAAATAAAATTAGTGGTGTGGCAACAACTCAATGCACTGTGGGCCTGCTGTGCCTGTGCTGAGGATGGGCTCTCAGACTGGGAGCTTGATCAAAGGGCAAGCCTGTGTAACAGGGGATGCTGAGCTCTGGTGTCAGGTCTGATGGTGGCTGTAAGAGCCACCAGCATGGTAAAAAAATGTGGCTCCTCAGGGAACTATCATTGTCAACTCCTCCGTTGTTGGCCAGACAATTCTGTAACAGGCATGGCAGTTTTTAGTAACAGCACAGAAAGTGAGATTTGTGTAATATCAAGTCACATCAGACTCTTCTCCCCTGACAAAGCTGGGGAAGACTCCAGCAATGACAGGTGTTGCAGAGATTTTTATCAGGTTCTCAGTGTAAGCAATTTGGCATTTGCTGGTAGGGAGAGACAAGCAATAAATAGGGATGGTGAATGCCCAGAAATGTTCTTATCAAGTTTAAATGAAGTGAACAGTATTTGCTAACTGGAGATGCTGAGTGGCAAGGAAGGCAATGTGCTTTAATCGCCTCTTTTTAGTCAGGCCTGGCTCTGTGTGTTTCCTGCTGCTGGGTATCAAACTTCTGAGTGCAGCCTGAAGCCCAGCAGCTGAGTCCTGTCTGATTGGGCTCCCAGAGACATCAGCTCTTCATCAGCGTTGAGCACAGGGAGATTGGTGGCTGAGAGCGGGGCAAGTCTCAGTGCAGGAAGGGCACAGTGGGAAAGGGAAAATGAGATGAATGGAAAAGGCTTGTTCTGATAATTTTCACCAGAAATATTGCCTTGTTTTCATCTGTATTTGCAGCCAGAGCACACGTCTCTTCAGAGTGTTGGGTGTCAGGGAATTTTTGTGACAACTTGTTAATAGTTTACAAGTTGAGTAAAAGCGGGGGGGGGCTGGTTTTTATTTTCATGTTTTCTTTGTTGAAATTTTTGGTTTGGTTGGTTTGGGGTTTTTTTTTCCATTTGAGGCTTGGATGAGTTCAGATGTAATTTCTCTTTCAGTCCCATTGTTCTTCCTTTGTATATTAAAGAGTTTCAAAGTCAGTGTCTGATTGTTGTATACTGGATGTTTGCCATAAGAGATGCTTTTCAGTGTCTCCAAGACTTTTTAATTACAGTAACACTTTCAGATACCTTTTATTACAGTATGTAGCTGGATACAATTAAATGTGTAATTAACAGAAGTTGGCTCACAGGCAGCAGTACAAGAACTGTGCAAGGCTCTGCACCAAAATGACTCGTTAGGATTAGAGGGTTTGGTCTATTTTCTTCAATAGGAAAGAAAAAAAAAAAAAGGTGCTGCTTTTTCTTTGAGGAATTTCACCTGTGAATAGCAATAGCTGAGGGTGGAAAACCTAAACACCTTATCCTGCCCCTCTTTAATAAGGTCTTCCAGGAAGGGACTCTACTGTGTTTATTCCTCCTGCTTTCTGTAGCTGATTTTGATTTACTCTTACAATGGCTGTAGCAATTGCAGTTGAAAAGGTACAGAATATTTTAAGTCTTCTATCATTAGGAATCAAACACACACATTTCAGGAGATGTTTATTCGCTTAGTAGTTGCTTACTATTTACATATATTTTTGCATAAAATAGATAAGAAGTTAAACCCTGAAGCTTTCATGGTATAAAGCTGTAGTCAGTCAACACAGTCAGGAAATCATCAATAGAGAATAAAATGTGTTTTGTGTAAATAATGCATTTTATGCTTGAGGGTGCAGAATAATTAAATAAGGGCATGAAGTTTGATAACTGAAAAAATGCCTTCACTGTCTGAATCTATCAAAGGTCCAATTATATCTAACGAGCACCTGAAGCAAAGCAGAACGATGAAAGTTTCCTGCCCTTTGACAGTCCAAAAATCCTGGGCCCTCTTCACATGAATACAGGGGTGTTTGTACATAGTGAAATAGTTTATATAGGAGGTAGAACCCCAGTCATGAGGATTTTGTTAATTTATATAAAGTACTTCTATAAGTGAACATCCTCCTCAGTTTTTGACTGTATTGAGTACAGTTGTTTCTGGATAAAGGAGATCAAATGGTGGACTTTGCTTCCAGGAGATTCACCTGTGTTTCATTTCTGTATCTAAAGCTTGAGCATTTAAGCATTCCAAAAATGAAAATAAAAGTACAACACTTTATATTTTAGGCTAAGAAGGAAGGATTTGTGCTGAACCTTCTGTTTGAGCTGATGCCTCTGTAGCTATTTTCTTTTATTTAGCTTGTCATTGTAGGCAGGCTGGATAAGTGAGTGTTCTTTATTCCCCTCCAGAATATCTTTTCTCTCTTTTACTCAGCAGTCTGTGCATCAGTCATAATAAGTTTTAAGCCATAGCTGATTAACAGTATATTTACCATTATATTTGTGTCCTTTTGAGGGACAGAACTTGCATCAGCAATGTGTTTTGGTACTGGAAAAATCCACAGCAGCTAAACCACTGCTCTTCAGTGGCTTTCATCCACAGAAGCTTGTATAGAGATGATCATACATTGGGTTAGCCCTACATTTGAGTAGTGGAACTGAAGACTGATAAAATAAATAAATAAATCTCAGTAGAATCAAAATAATTAGGTTATGAGTAAAATTGTTGTGCTTTCAAGTAAATTCAAGGAAGGAGCACATCTGCCAGAGAAAGCCTGTACCAGTGGCCTTTTCTGGGCTTCAGGCATGTCTTTTACAAAACAAAGATACCACTTTGGCCTTCTGGTCCAACCTTAGACTAGAAGGGAACTCTGTTTAATGTCAGTGTTATATAATAGAGTTGTATTCAAATCACTTCTTACATTCAGTCCTGTCAAAATCTTTGGTATCGTGCCTAGGGCAGTGCTTATCCTCCTGACTGTAATGACAGGAGAGCATTTAGAGTCTTTTTTTTTTTTTTTTTTTTTTTTTTTTGGTATTGTAGCCTCTTTTGATTTAAGTGAAAATTTGGATTTTTCTTCATTGTAAGTTTACTATATTTGAACAGTAGGCTTTACAGAAAATGGAAGCTATTGGAGAACTTTTGTTTCTTTGTAAGGTGCTGGAAATATTTCAAATGACTTCATCTTGGATTTGTTTGTATGTTGTCTTTTTAAAGAGCCTGTGGCTTCATGGTAGGTTGTTTTTGATAGCAATACAACGTGAAGTTTGCCTGTTTCCTCACCTTCCCCCAGACATCTGTTGTGCCAGCACGTTTGTACGGCTGTGCCGTGAACCAGATCAAGGAGCTGATCTAGCTTTTAGAGCAGCTTTGTAAAGTCTATATGATTTATGGCCTCCTTCCAAAATGTGAATGAATTTCGAAAGACAAGGGCTGTGGAAAAATGTGCCCATATAGGTATTTCCTGCGTGTGACATCAACTTGTTCCGTGATCAGAATGAAAACACAAGATCTTCTCTTCCAGAAGCGTTTCAGATCTCTGCCTTGACTGGCTGGGAGACTTGGTAAATGTTGGATGAGGATTCAACTCTTAGTGAATCCATTTTACAAGAAGGGACTTGACAATTTTGGGATGGGAACAGTAAGGCTCACCCCACTGTTTTCAGAAAACTCCTTGCAACACTTTATGCTCACAAAAGTAAATGTTTATAAAACCCTGCAATGCCAAAACCCACGGTCATAGTGGTGTCACTGGTGTCACTGGTTTCTAAATTGCGTGTGTGCAAAAAATAGTTTCATTTTAGATATTTGAGAGTATATTTTGACCCTGCTCCCAACTCCTCAACTAACTGAAGTTTCACAACTAAGATATTACAGAACCAAGAACCTGTTCTTGGTTCAAGTATCTTTGTGTGGGATATGACACAGGCCCAGAGTTGGTTTTTTTGTTTGTTTGTTTGTTTTTTAACATATAGCTAATACGGGATTTGATCACAGACACAGTGTGATACTCTTACAAATGCAGCCTTTAATTTATGAGAATGTGCCCCTTAATTTATCAGAACATGCTGGAGGCATTCTCTCACTTCTTCATCTATTTGATTAAGCTTTCACCCATTTTCCACTATAATGGATATTTTCTTTGTAAGAAACATATTAAAGTCCTCAGGTGTCCTCCCACGCACCTAAAACTGCATTTGGCAGACTGAAAACACTTTGACAGCTGGCCTTTTGGGTCAATTAAAAATAATGCTATATTACTAATGGTAATTTTCTCTTTACCATGCCTGGTAGGATCCAGCAATCCTGAGGGAGTTCATGTCTGAATGCAATATTTGGTTTTCCATAGTAGGTTGGTAGATGCCATCACAAGTCAAACTTACTGTGTGTTGGACCCAGTCCACATTTTATTTGGTTTAAAAATACTATTTTCCTACCACTTCTTTTTCTACCACAGACTCTCCTCAATGCTGTTAAAGCATTGCCCTCTTGTAGGTCTTTACTACAGACTGTCTCCTTCTGTACTCCAGAAACACCTGCTTAGACTTTTAAAATGAGCCAACTCTGCTTTCTGGTATCCATGGCTGCTCTGCTCCTCGCTGAAAAGGGTGTAAAAGCAGCAGTTGGACTCTTCTGTTTTCAGCTGCTGGTATTTGGTTGACATCAATCCAAGGCACAGCCTGTGGCCAACCTCTTGGCTGCCCAGGTTCACTGGACTAGAACAGTTTAATCTTCTGAGCTGGAAGGGGCGAGGCCGAGTTTAAGGACCTGTCACGGAGACGCTGTTCACTCACAGCTCTCGAGGGTAAAACCCTCTGAGACAGCATCTCAAGTGCATCAAATTTTTTGCTACTTTGGTTCTGCCTGTGTTTCCCTGCCTCTGTGTATGAAGACTTTAAGGAAAAGTAATTCTTTTTTGAGTGTGATTGTCTGATACTCATACAACATATGCTGCAGTTATGGGCTGTCTTTGCAGGTCTAGGGCTGGTATGTTGATACGCTAAAGCGTTCTGATTTTTTGGTTGTTTTTCTTTTCTTATGACAGCTATCTTAAGTACAGCTGTGTTTTTCCTTCCAGTGACTTTCGGATGGGTGTTAGCCCATTTATGTAATCTGTTGATGAGTAGAATACTCTGGCCTCAATATCACTCAATAATCATGAAGCATTTATACATTTCACTGCTGTCCTGGGGAGTTCAGCAGTTCATTCTATTAACATTTCTAGACTTGTTAGTAATTCTCCTGATCATGCCTCAAAACTAATTGTGACCAGGGCTGGAAGAATGAAGACCTTTGGAAAATATGGAAGCACATAGCTGTAAAAACTTAATGAGGAATTCTATTATTTTTGAGCCAAATGTAACACCTTTGGGCTATAGAGACTAATCATATTTGGGGCTTTTTTCTGTGCTGGCACTGCAGGTGATTCTGTGTCAGTGTGAAATGGGACAGGAGCACCAACCTCCTGAGTTGTGCAGGCTTGTGTGTCACCTCAGTGACAGGAACTTTCTGCAGGGAATTTGTACACCGCTATAATTTTAAATTGAAATTCCCGTGTGCTGAAAAGGCTTCCACAAACCTAAGTTGACAAACCAGCTCAACTATTAGGAGCTACAGATGATGCACCACTTCTTGTTGATATGAACTCCCTTTGTTAAAGTAATTTAAAATTATGAAGTAACAGAACGACTGCTTGGGATGCATTTTTGAAGCTGATCATGAACTGATTTTTGTGCCTTCCTCTGAATGGTTCTCTGTAACCACACTGAACTTCAGTGATGTTAATGGGAAACTGCAGCGTCAAAGTAGTGTTGTAATGTTTTGAAGCAGAGTACTGTGCTGGCTCAAGATATTTGATTATAAACATCCAAATTTAACAAAGTTTTGTTAATCACAAAGGGTTCCTTAGTCAGTGGGGAAGTTGATATGTAGATTGAACAATCAAAATAAAATTCAGCTTCCAAAGGGCCTCTGGTTGTCCAGCCCTCTGCTCAAAGCAGTGCTGACTCTGGAGATCAGGTGGTTTGCAGCCTTACGTGGCTTTGATGTTTTATCAGGTTCTCCTCCATTTTCTCCATTTAGATGATTACCAAGGCTGTACATCCCTTTAAAGATGTGAGTCCCTGCAGTCTGTCCATAGCTCTGACTGAACTGACCTCAGTGTTGTGACATTTTTTCCTTTTTGCATAAACTAGAATATCAGGGCTAAATTGTTCACTGAAGGTTTAGCAGGAGAAGCAGGATAAACTGCTCTAAGCATCCAGCAGTTACAAAGACAGACATTGGGCAAAGGAGATTGATTTTGTGAAACTCACAATATCAACTATTTATTCCACTGCAAAATGGTCTATTTAAGGCTACAGCCACAATTGCTCTATTTATGCACAGTTAATGAAGGTAATAATTCAGTTTAATATCTTCAAATGTATATGAATCAAGGTAGATTTTATACCTTGTGCAGTCAGCAAACATTTGTACCCTGCATGACAGTAAATCAGATGCATCATACTGTTTCTTTCTTTTTCTGGCAAGTTATGAAGAAACAGATCAAGTGTTGGCAGCTAGCACAGCTTTTTAGGTCTAGGTAGCTGGTAATGTTCTGCCTGGTTTCTTCAGCTCTTGCCAGGGAAAAGAAGGAAGATTTGGAACTGTACTTGATTTGTGCTGCTTTGATTTAAGCTCTCTGGTTTCTGCTGAGGGAGCAGAGTCTCCTGGTTGCTGGATGTGCTGCAGCCTGGTGGTGGCTGCAGCCTCCAGAATGTAGAAATCTGAGACTTTAATGTGTGGTCCTCTCGAGCATCAGGTATTAACTCTTGTGAAAATACCAGCTATCTAGACGAGCATAGCCATGTAGCCTCAGAACCTGTAGAATTTCATCACTAATAGGAGTTAGAGAGGAGGTGGCTGTGGAGTTTGTTCAGGTAGTTGTTTACCATGCAGCTCTCGGGCGCTCTTGCATCTGACTTTTCAGACACAGGGCAGGAGTCCTGCTTAGGGCAGGAGCCCTTAAGGAGCAGGTTCAAAGTCATTTCTCCCTCAACCATATTCTCCTTTAATGGTGACAAGTGGGAGTGAGGAAATATACTTCTGCTGCAGTTTTAGAAAATGCTTCAGTTCTGTGTGTTATGGACTCTTACTTGAAAATGTACTTAGCAAAAAGAATCAGAAAATCCAAGAAGCAGGATGCATGGATGATACACTCTGTGGTATCTCCTTCTTCTTTAAGGCTTCAGGGAATTGGGGTAGAATAATAAAAGCTTCAAGTTGTTTATGTTGATTCCAGAGGAGTTGTTTTGCCTGGCTGGAAAAGGTATAATTTAAAGGTCTGCTTTGTGTTCCTGGCTGTTAAGCCAGTAATGTTTATTTTCTCTGCCTTCCAAAGAATATTTGCATATGCTCAGATGTGTGTATCCAGTGTCTTGATTCACCTTTAAATTGAAAGGTACTCCTTCCCTCTTAAAATTTACCTTTTAATTGATATTTCAAACATTTTCTTTCTTTGAACAAGGAACTTTTGTTTGTTTTCTTGCTAGAGAGAAATTACTGGCTTTTATTGGGAATTGTTTTTATTAAAATATTAGTGAGAAATCAGTTGGTAACATTTTGAAGCCCATTTTTCTTTGCCTTGTCTTACCAAATGGGTGTCTTTTCATTCTAAAACCATGTCAGGATACTGATGAACAGACTGTGCTTTACAATGTACTTGGTCTCTTTAGGGGCAGTGATGCTGAGGCCGTGGGGCAGGAGCAGGGATGGGTTTAGCTGAGAACTTCCAATACATGTCATTGAAACCCCCAAATAAGGTGTTGTACTCACCAAGTTAGTAATTCTGAGCTTTTTTAAAGTTTATTCCAAGTCTTGCCTGGGGTTTAGTCAGGGCAGAGGGTGAGGGAAGAAGGATGAGGTTATAAATACAGGTGTTAAGGACTGATTGATGGGATGGACTGTGAGAGAGATGTCTCAGTATGTGTTTAAGATACAGATCTGTGGCAGTGGTAGCTGCTATTAAGGTTCAGAAGCTTGTGGTTTCTCTTTGTTGGCAAAATTTCCAAATGTTTAGATGGGTGTGGAGCTGTGCTTTGCTTACAGAAGTGCATTAAGTGACAGCAAATACAGTAAGCTTGAAAACTTAGTGTTCCTATTCTCTCTTCTTTCTCTTTTTTTTTTTTTTTGTCACTCCCCCACAAACTCCTGTGGTTTTTGTACATGTTAGTGATTATTTTTCTATACAATTTTTATGGTAATCTTTTGAAAGTTGCTTGGCAACTGCTAATTCTCATTTATGAGGGGTTTGCATAAAACAATCCTGGGCTTTAAAGTGTTTATAACAACCTCAGAAGAGAGTTGTGTCCAGAAAGAATCCTGCCTTTCATACCTGGAGGCTTATGTAAAGGCTCTTCTGTGAGGATTCACTTCAGCACAACATCTGCTGACCAAGATAGTTCTTGCAAAGACCATGATATGTTTTCAGTGTTTAAAATGATGATTACAATTAAATCAAAGGAGTCAGTGAGACTCCTTGCATAATAAGTGGAAGGCAGGATTTCTACTCTCTTGCTATTCAGCCCTGTGGCACAAGGAAATTATAGGGATTTGGCCAGAACAGCCATGACTCAATCTTTTATTCAGTAGGAGCTTTGCTGACTGCTGGGAAGAGACTATGCCCTGCCTCTGGCTTTATTCCAACCTTCTGCTGAGACATTCCTCCCCGTGAATGGCTCTTGTGCTTACTGTGTTCCCATAAGAGCAAGAAATGCTATTTCCCACTTGTTTTAATAGCAAAGGATTTAATATGAACTCAATCTTGACATCAAAAGAACATACTTCCAGTTTCCTTGGTGGAGGTAGGAGGTCTTGGTACTTCAGTTGTTTGTCCTTATTTACATCCATCCCTCCTGGCAAGTGCCTTGACTCTCATCCAAGCTGGCAGTGGTGGACTAACATGTTCCATGGCGATACCTGCACAACATATGAATGTTGTTTGCCCTCTGTACACACAAAATAATTGTGCCAGCTTATGGTTTCTGTGATTCTCAAGCTTGTGCTTCCATATCTTTTAGCCAAACTGGTTTGAAAACTCCTCGGGGCTGTATGGAAACACCTCTGATTAGTCAGGTCAAGCATCTAGCAGGGGTTCAGCAGAAGATAAATGGCAATATGTGCTTTCCCTTGGCACTTAGAGGGCCATGGTCAGTTATGCTTATCAGAGAGTAAAGAATAGGGGGGATTTCCAAAGCAAAGTCTAGAGATCAAGGCTTTGCTCATACCCTTATTCCTCTTCTCGAATTTCTGAGGACGTTGAGGCTCCACAGTTTTCATTTGGTAACGTTCAGAAACATGATCTCCACTACAGAAGCCGCCAGCTGGGGGATTTGCCTGTGATCTGCAATCTATATACACTTAATTCCCTGGCTGCTGCAGTGGAATCCATAGGATACACAGGCTTTCACCTTACTGTTTTTGTTGGCTCTACTGAACTTGTCCATGTAGATGATGTCAGATGACTGTGATAGTTCTCTCAGAGGAATACTCACAGTTATCAAACACAGAGCGCTTCCTGAAAATACCATCTGTGTTAGGAGTGCCTGGATCCCAAAGAAATTTGGGCTCTGATAACCCTTTGAACTTAATTGGGCACCTACTTAAATGTCGTCAAGACTTTCAGCCTTAAGCCCGCAGGACATTTTACTCCTGCAGTGCATGTGCCCTTGGGAACAGCGTTCAGCTTTCAGAGGATCTTCTCTCCTATAGAGTGACTTAAACCGAATAATGTTTTGTTCTTGTAAGAGACTTTTTTTTTCCCCCCTAAAGGATAAGGAATTAAAAACCTTTAGCAGTGCTAAGCACAGAGTTAAAGTATCAAAGGAGAAAGATAAGGATAGATGGCTTCTTTGACAGTTTTGTTTCCCTGCTGTGCCAAGTGACAGCCAACATCTTATTTCAGAGGAAAGCTTTCCATGCTGAAAATGGTGGCTAAGAAATTCTTTCATTTGGCCTCATTCAAATGCAGCTGATCCTGGTGATGGCAATTTTAAAATATTGTGCATCCTAAGATAATAGGACTTATTCAAGGGCCATCATATCCAAGGGGGGCCAATGGGAAAAGTTAGATTCAGTTTTAGAAGAGCACAGCAAAAAGCAGTCTTAATGAAATTAAATTTCTGGGCTCATCTGGCTGTTCATCTGGAAGAACTGCTAAATTCAGCATTTAGTCATGAGAGAGTAAATTATTCTAATTTTATTTATTGATTGAAGCAATGCTAGGTTAAACTAATATCATATTAAATTCTTGCACTGTTCAGCCTTGATGTAGCATTTTGCAAAAGCACAAATAAATATGTAGGTGTCTTCTGAAAATCTGAGAGATCAATTTTTAGACTGTTTTACAGACCTTGCCAAATTAATTAGCGCAGTCATGAAAATGTTTGCAGAGGCACTTTTCACTAGGACTGTCAAGGAAGGGTTTAGAGCTGGAAAAGGACACCACCTGTTTTTAAAAGCTGTCCTCTCTCATTAGCATTTTTTTTCCCAGACAATGTGATGTACACAGGGAAGGATTCTGTATGTAAATACTGAATATATGTTTTGAAGTAAGCAGTTTCTGCTTGTGGACAATTTGAAAAGTCCATGGTTAAGTACCCTGATTGAGACCCTATGAGAGAAACTGAGAGTTTATGGAATAGCTTTTCCCACAGGTGTAAACCTCTCCAACTGGGTTTAAATAAAGAAACATCTGTATATGTTCCCATAATGAAAGTTTGATGCAAACTAATTGGCTTTCTGTGCTTGTTTCCACTTCATTTTTCAAGATGATATAAAGACTGTTGAATGGAGAGAGCAGTTTGGTCACAGTTTTGAAGTGACAGGTACATTCTTGAAATCGAGCTTTTGCTGTTGAATGTGCTTTGTTAAGTGGCAACATTTCCTTATTTGCTTGGATAACCATGTACAAATACATGGAAAATTGGTGAAAAATCCTCAAAAAAATCAACCAGCAACCCCCCTAAAATGTTAGAGACTTTTTCTGCTTGTATCTTTCCATTACAATGGAAAGCAGTGGGGAACTAAAGAGGACAATGACCAAAGAGCAGGTGCCAGAGTGAGAACAGAATTGCAAGCTCTTCTTACCCATTCTGCCTGCAGTCCTGGTGACTTTTTAAGCATGGAGCATGCATTTCTTTTTGCTTGACTTGTCAGCTTGAACTGTTATAATAAATTATTGGGCAGCCAAATCAAAGGTGTGATGATGTAGTAACACTATAGTTAAAACTCAGTGCAAAGCAAAGGTAGTAAATCACACTAATTGGTTGTGTTATTAATAGTAAATTAATAATGAATAAAGCATTATCATTACTTTTTATTTAGTTCTAAAGTACTAAATAATATAATATGTACATAAATATTAATTACATACATATAAATACATAAATTGAAAGCGTAAACAATCATTAAAATAGTATATGTTTTCCTTGCTACATTAGTGGCAAATCTGGCTGATGTTGAATTTGCTGAGAACTTTTTCTTGAATTCAAATGGGACTTGAAAGCTAGCCACCTCCTGTTTAGTTCCTGTAAAACTGAGAGTCAAAATTTTCAGTCTGTGATTTAGATCTTATCAACATGTTTATTTTTAAATAATAATAATTTTTTTAAAAATTTAAAAACTAATTAAAAGCCTGGCAGCAGCTTCTGAGTCCTGGTGTGCTTCACGCTCCCTGTAGTACCTATTTTGCAGTCAGAGCACTGCCCTGTGCAGCTTAGACATGAGCATTCTGAATTTAAACACCTGCTTAATGAGGAGTTGGATGGGAGGGATATAGGACTGTCTCATCTTTAATTGTGAACCTGTTTTGTCTTGATCCGTTGGACAGCACATCTGGAATAAATTCTGAGAGGAGAGAGCTCTCCGTGTATCTGCAGCAAACACGGCATCTCTGGCTGAGCCACTTTGTAATCACTCCATCTAATCAGTGCTGCTTTTCTAATCTAAAAATGAAGGCTTCCTGTTTGCTAAAAAAGCAGCAATTCCAGTCAGATGTTTTGTCTTAACCCACAAGGAATAGATAACAGCATGTGAAGTTTTTTGGTCAAGCAAAGCAGTTGCCAAAGTTATTCCGTGATGGGGATTCTGGTTCAAGCTGATCCAAAGGTGGATGTGCTTAACTAGACCTTTCCCTATGCAATGAGCTAAACCCTCGAAATTCAAATGGTTTTAAACTCCAGGAAAGGTTTATTGTAATGAGCAGATGTTTTCAAAAAAGTTTTAAGCTGCAAAAATTTGAAAAATTTCCAAAAGAGGACAGAAACAGGAAAGGTTTATATGCTAAATTCCCAGGAATCACTTTTCTAAGATGTGATTACTCTGCTTTGCTTTCCTTCAACAGGATAATTACAGCAAGACGTGTTGGGATAAACGCCTCGATGTTTAGGAATCATTGAAACACTGTAATGCTATGTTTATGGAAAGCCTGTAAATTAGCTGTGAGCGCTCCAGAAATCATCGCTGTGGCTCAGCACACGTGGGGTTCAACACCCACAAACAGACTTTTCGTGCTGAAAATGATGTTTTTGTTTGTCTCAAATGAGGATCCATGCACGATGGGTCACTTGGGAGCTGTGTCTGTCTTCCACTTCTAATTGAAACAACTCATTTAAGGCAGGAGGAATTTAATTTTCTCTTCATTGTTTATAAAAAGCCCAAAAGTGATTTCTGTCATAGCCTTTTAATGACAGAAAAAATGCCTTCCACAAAACATCAAGGTTCTCCATCCAAGAAGGCATTGTTCCAGGAGATTTTAAATGAGTCCTTCACATATCTGGAAATAAAGAACTTTTTAAAAGTCTTATGAAAGAGGTTTGCACCTTTTTTGTCACAAGGAGATGAAGACTTGCTTTCCTTTAGAAAATCAATTATTTTGTACTCCTGGGTATCAAATCCCTAAGCACTCAAGTACTGCAAGGCTTTAAATTTAAATTTGGAGTGTCAGAATTTTCTAGTCTGAGATTTGTCATGTATGAAAAACAGGGCATGCTAGATGTGCATAAATGAAAAAGTGTTTGGTTTTCTTTGTTTGTTTTTCCTATTTATTTACGTATATCACATTGCAAGTTTTCATATGTGTTGGTAAAATCTGAGAAAAAAAATTGAATTACATGTGGTTTAATTCCATAAATGAACCATAACATGCCATTTCCTGGTCAAGAAACCTTAGAAAGTGGTTGGGTTGTGCTTACAGGTTGCTGTGAGCATGTGCCAGTTCAGGTATTAAGTTCCAGTCGTGTTCCCCTCCACCCTCCCAGCCTGTGGCACTCTCTGTTTTCTGGATCAATTTTTTCCCGAGCCAAGTTTGAATAATTGAGCACCTCTGAGATTGTTAGTGGTGATGAATGTGATGTACCGATGATAAGAAGATGGCTGTGCATTTTGGAGGAACATACTCCTCACGTGATAACAACTCTCCTGGGATCCCTCATAGATCTAGAAAGGATTTTAGGTTAAAATGTTACGCAAAAGGCTTGTGTAATTTGTCACAGAGAGTAAGGTGGTTATTTTCCTTTTATTAGGAGTGTTGGTTTTACAGCCATAGATGTTGACCAACCCTAGAACCGTTTGAGATTTTGGATCAGGCCTTTGCACTTTGGAGATTTTGCTTCTGAAAAACTGCTGGAAATATTTTTCTGGAAAATGATCAAGTCTTTAATTTCTTACCAGTGCTAAAAGAAAGAACATCTCTGCAATGTCTTTGTGTGCTTGATTTGCATGATGTGTTATGAAACTGGCTACTCCTTTCTGTAGTATTTCATCAGTCTGCCTGTGTGCAAGTGGAGAAAAGATGAGTTAAATTTCTGTGGGCACACAGAATATTACTGACGTGAAAGACAGGGATGAAAGCACTGGGGAAGAATTGTAGCCTGAAGAAAACTTCAGCCAGTCCACCTTCATTAACTTTAAGTGGCCTTGGCAAGTCTGAGGTGTAATCCAGAGAGAAACTTGGGAGGCGGGACCGTGGAAAGGGAATTGGGATATAACGAGGAATTTGTTGCCCTTTTTGTTGGAGAGGCAATATGTACAGAGCTCAGAACGTGGCGTGGCTTCTGAACAAAACAAGCAACAAAATGCTTTTTCCTGTTTACCTTCAGTACAAGTCTTCAAAACTCCTATTCTGATTAATATTGCTGTACTAGTGCTTGGTTTGGCTGAGGGGTAAATTATAGGTAATGTTATTATAAAAAAGTGAACCAGAAATCACCATTCCCTCTTCTGGAAAATAACTGAAATAGTTTTGGCATTGTAAAAGTTACTTGATTAAAATAGTCTGATACTTCAGCTTTTAATGACTAAAATAATAAACATCTTTGGTTCTGTAGTGGTTTCAAAGTTTCTTCAAATTACTCCTCAACTCCTAAATCATCATTACCAGTGGAGTCAGTGTGACAGGAGGAATATGTTGTTGCTGTGTGTACATAAACATATAGGTACTCAGGGTTCTGTCTGTGCATTTTACATATTATACATGTTATTGTCCATATTTTTTCTATGCTATCGTTATATTATGTAATAGAGTCCACAACTTGGTCTAAACCAGGTTTTGAATACATGGCATTCATATGCTGGATGCAGTGGTACCTCGGTGTGTGTAATGATGTGTCTTGGAAAAGACAAACTATCCTGAACAGCTCTATGACTGCTTAAAATGTAGATATTGGTTGAGGAACAGATTATTCCAGAGGTTCTTGTAGCTGTAGTCCTCACTTTTAGTCCTATAACTCCAGTCAGCCAGCGTCACTTAACACTCCAGTGAGCTGGATTCTGCTGAGCATTCTGTTATGCAAGGGGAAGTCTGCTAATCACGCCTAATGAACTGTCATGACCTTACCTTTGGAAGGTGCACGCCTTTTGTCATCTGTTTTGATGCAAATTACATCTGTTATTCTTTTGGCTTATTTCCCTTCATGTAGTTTACCCAGCACGTCCAGTTGATTGCACTGATTAATTGGTTGCATCGTTAATATTTGGTTTTAAATGTCCAGGTTTTTCATATTTCTCTGCAAAGACCTATTAAATAAAACTCAACAAAACAACCAAAACAAAACCCAAAAAAACCCTCCAAAGGTATCTTTGCTGCTGGTCTGTATGGCCACATGAGAAATACCAAGGAATGGTCAGAGACCTGTGTTGTCTTCTAGAGTAGCAGCATTACTTGGCTGGCCTGTTCAGAATATGGAAAGAGGATGTCACATCTTCATGCTGGGCAGGAAAACAAAAGAAAAATGAAATAATTATTTTTCCTTTCAAGGTCCAAATAAGAATGCAAAGCAGAATGAAGCAGAACAGTTGATGTGTAATACTTTACCTGAAGAAACTGCATTAAGTAAACGCAAATCTTGATTGAATTTAAGGTGTTAGTGTCTAATATTTTCAAATAGTCCCTTAATACTGCAGCTCAGCAATAGAAAATATAAATCCTGAACATGAGTTTAAATTGGCAGACGTGATTCTGAGATAGTCTCCCTCATCTGATTTTTATAGAATTGGAATGTGATGTAATTTTTGCCTTGATTTGTAGCTAGCAATTTAAAACATTGAAAAATTTAACTAGTGATTAGAATTTCAGTGATAGTTGTAGTGTGAGTTGAAATCCAACCTAAAATTTAGACGTGTAATTAGTTTAATAGATTTCAATAATAGGAGGCTAAGTCTATGATCAGATAATAATTTCAGAAATAAGCTATTTCCCTCCATCTGCATCTCTTGCGTCAGTCCCTGCAGTGTTCAGTCTCATCCCTCTCCTTTGAGGTTACTGCTCTGGCAGCACAGAAATCCCTGCACACCCTTCAGCAGAGCAGGGTTGGCCATTTTTAAGAAAAATGAGACACCAGAACCTGTTTCAGATAACCTGACTGATTTTTGCACTGAAGCAACCAAGGGGTGTTCACATGAATCTGATGCAGCTTTACCACCAGGGTGATGGCTGCCAGTGGGAGGAAACAAATTACAGGTGAATAAAAAGGGAGAGATGGGACACAGCGAGTTATTTACTTTAAACACAGGTGGCTTTAGTATTGATTATCATTCACTGGCCTGAGAGATCTGAGCAAACTCTGCCCAACTATCTGTTCTTATGATTTACAAGATTTCCCAGTGTGTAGATCTTGGAGTACAGAACTTGTGCAATGGCAAACCTTGTTGATGGGAAGGTGTTAGGGCTGTGTGCTCACCCAAACTTCGATTAGGAGCTAAAGTACTTGATCTGAAGGTCTTAAAGTTGCATCCCATACCTTGCCGAGAAAGAAATGGGAGTTGACATAATACAAAGAGTAACATAATTTGTATAAAGTTCCACTCAATCCAAGTGTCCTGCAGTTGGCTGTAAATTGGGAATGGTGAGACTGCAGTGCCTTCCCACAAGATTGTGGTGTATTTGTAATGATTCAGAGTTGCCATCCACCCATACCTACCCTCCCTCACAGCTTTTTCCAGCACTCCAGTACACAGAAATTGGTCAACATGCACTTCTAAAAAATGTAGATTAAGCTCTTGGTGAGTGTGGGACAACAACCTAATCTCTGTGTAGGGACAGGGCTCTGAAACCTGGGTGATGAGCATGAAAGAGGTTGACTTTGATTTGTGGGATGAAGGGAATAAATTCATCTGGCTTGTGAGTAAGTAGCCAACTGAACCACATTCACTAAATAAACTTTTGCTTCTCATCCAATATCCTGAATCCATCTGGTGAACTCTGGAGGAGTTAAAGTGCAGGGGGCCCATCTTTCTGAGTCAGGCAGGAATTCATCCTAAGCATCGCGGTTGCTGCTTGGTGGGTCAGAAGAGGTCTGAATGAAATATGTTAAGAAACTGTGGAAATATTTAAATAGTGTTGGAAATTACCTCAGATTCATGGGCAGGAATGTGTTCTGAGCTGTGGGCTGCCCAGTGCACCCATGTGAGTTTAACAGTTTTCTGAAAGAAACCGAAAAGATGACAAATCTCTCTCAAATTCCCAGACAGTGGGGGGAATAGCAGTCAGGCTCTTCTGCTTGTTTGTTGAAAAAACCACAACCATTCTCAGCATTGTCTTCTCAAATTCTTCTGCTCATTGTATAGCAATTTATACAAGTGAGTTGATGAGAATATCCCTTATGCATCCATTTAATTTCCAAATGCACCAATGTGTGTACAAATATCATTGCTCAGTTGAGTGCTAATTTTAATTTCGTAGTCTCATTTTCAAGTAATAATTTGAGTCCTTCCTTATGAAGAGACAATACTTCTCCATATATGCTAATTTCTGCTGTAGCATCAAGCATCTTTATATTACTTTAATTATGTTATATTTATTTATGCCTAATTCTGTGCTTTGGGTTGCATTTTTCTCATGAATACTCCATAAAATCTTTTCTTTCTCAGGGGTTTAGGTGAGGTAGTAAAAAACCCAATTTTTCATAGAAAAAACAAATGCAGTTTTGTAACTGATCACCACAAGCTGTTGGATATTTTCACAGTGAGCAAGAAAATGTGACTGTATAATAATAAATTTAACTCCTTTATGAGACTGGTTGGGCAAAAAATTACAAGGAAAATGTGCTTTTTAATCTTCTGGAGGGGAATGAAACAGTGTGCAGAACTCTTTCGATGTACATAATTCTACACATAGTGTAGAACATAGTATGTAGAACACAGATTTTACAGTTTGAGTTGTTTATCAGACTTTAATAGAAGTTACAATTTTTCCACCTTTAATTTTTATTCCACAATCAGATGGTGTGTGATCATTCCATACACTGAAATAAATTATGTCAAGCTATATCCTCTACTTATGGGCACATACTGCAACACATTATCATCTATATGTGGTAGTAAACCCACTTTTTAGACTAAATTTATGATCACTTGAAAGAGGAGACCAGAAACTCTTACTGTATGGATGGTTTCAAGACATTTCATGAGGTGTGGCGTTGTGACGACTTGGGCTAAACTATTCTACCTATTCCTGGGGAGAAGTAAATCTTCCAGGAGGAAAGATTTACAAGGATATACGTTACACTGTCTTGCTCTAAGGCTCAGTCCTTATTACAAAGGAAGCCTGTTATGTCTTGGAAAACTGATAGCTGTTGAAATGCAGCTTTTGTGAAAATGCCTTTTTATGATACAGTCGTTGTGCAAATGCATCTAAAGTGACAGACGTGATTGCTGGCTAAGCTACATTATTAAGACTAATGGATAATTGCTGCTGTAATTTAGTGAGTTAAACTTTTACTGACCCTCACTAATTTTATTAAAAATCATGTAATTCTTAGTATTTGTTTAGTAACAAGGGTGATTAACTTGAAGAAATGGGCTTTTGCAAATGGCATCCCTTAACTGTTTGTGACTTGTGTCCGGTCACCTGTCACATTGCATTACTTCTGCTCTATGCTTTTCTGTATTTTCTGGAAGAGAGGACGAATTCAAGTGACAGGATTTCATGTTTGTGGTTTCAGATGAAGGTGTTTCACTTAGAGCTGGATAAAACTTTCATATTTAATATTTTGATCAAGAACCACTTGTTGTCCAAATTTTTACTAATAATACACAACCCACAAATAGCGAAAAAAATATTTGCTGCCACCCATGAGGGAGCTAATTTGTTTTGCACTGTTCATCTGTTTCTAGTGGTGTCTTCAGTGTTCTGGAGGTTTCTCTGGCTCTGTGTCAGCTCCAGGCAGCAGAACGTGGTCATTTGTTCTGTGCATGTTTAGAGACACTTTTGTTCTCAGTACGTGGTCCTGACCTCATCTTTAGCAACAAATTTACTCCCATAGAAGTGAGGCAGCATCAGGATGGAGCTTTTCTGTACAGGAGCGTGTTTCCGCTCATTTCTCTGAGGTTTCTAATGAGCTGACAGACTTGCTACAGAGCAACAAATGTCTATCCATTAGGAGGAGTCATGGATCTCATGAACTTCCATCCATCCAGGTATCCATCTCCTTAAGAGCTTCGTGTGGTTGAGCAGTTCAACTTTCTGTAGAATGGAGCATGTCAAGAAACACAGCATAGATTTTACATCTTACTTTTCTTTCCCAATTTTCAGTACAAACTGTGCAGGAAGGCTGCCTTATTTTGTTTGGATTGGAAAAATCAACACTTTTCTCCTTAAAATGAACTGTATCTGCCCCTGAACACAGGACAATCCCTGCTTGCCCCACAGGACCACCTTCCTTGCACAAAGGAGATTTGGTTGAGATTAACTATTAATTTTTTTAAAATTATCTGTTAATGTAACATGAGGTATCATAATCTGTTAAACTCGAAGTCACATTTCTTGTATGGAAAGCAGTGCCAGAACTGCCTGGTGAGAGATGTGCAGTGAAGTCTTCTGTTCTCCCACATTTCCCCCGTGTTCCAGGAGTTTTGGTGGAATATATTGCAAAGAATGCGGTCATACCTTTACCTCTTCCTTTTTGGTGCTACACCATATCACAGTAAACTGTCACAAGTTTGAGGATCAATCCTCAAATACTTAATAAGATGTTTAATCATAGTGAAATAATACACCTGCTGTGAACAGCGAGTATCAGATGGAAATGGCTGGGTTGCTGCTTTCAATTTAATGTTTTTCAGGCTGGATTTTGGACACCAGGAGGGTCTGTAGGTTATTTCTAAAGGACCTGCAAAAGAAGAGCAATTTTGTACTCTGTAAACTTAACCTTACTGTTCTAGAGTGTGGCACTGGGGGACACAGACAAATCAAGATACACTAGTTTAAGGGAAAGCACATTCCTTTGTGCCTGTTGCTCAAAAATCTAAGCTGCAACCTCAGATTTCTTAACAAGCTTTGTTACATAAGGTCCCTGGAATGTAACATCTTTTATGTGTGGAACCAAAAGCACTTAACAACTTGTAAGAACAGGTGTTTTGTTTGTTAGCCACCTTCCACAAAAGGCTTTTTTCTTTTTCAAAGGAACCCAAAGGATTGGCATCTAAATCAGTTGGATGCAAGGTTCTGTTAATGAAAATGAGCAGGTATCCCCACTTCATATTTGTAGACAATCTCTTTCAGTTAACTGAGTATGAAACTCTTTTCTGAGGACACACAGAGTAGCAAAAATAAAACGGGCATGGCCAAAATCTCACATTTGTGCAGATGCTCCTTTTTGCATAAATCTACCCACCTTTGGAGGCTGTTGAGCAGCACCCTGAGCTTCCATTGAACTTAGATGAGATGGCACAATTTAGTTGCATTATGGATAATTGAAGAAACCTATTAATCTGAAGTTTAATTTCATATTTTCAGAGGAATCTATGGAAATAATTGATCCATGTGGTGCTGTGCCTATGTAGGCAAACACCATTTGCATTGTATTGTCAAATGCAACGAACAAAAATTTCTGCATTAAAAACATCAGCCCATATAATAAGTTTTGTTACTTATTTGTGCTCAGTACAAGGATTACCTTGTCTTTCTCTTCAAACTATAAAGGCTAAGGAAGATGTCTTCAATTCTCTTTACATTGTACTGAACATTGTATAAACATGGGTTTTTTTATAGCTGGAAATGAGATACTCAATTTGCTGTAGCACTGCAGTATTTACTGTATCTGGTGTGACTGTCAAATCTGTAATAATTTCTAGAGAGAATTACTGTGCGTTGTAAGGAGATAAACAGCATTTTGAACATTTCCTTTCTTAATCTTATGTTTTCTCTCTGATATTTACTGTAAATCAGAACCATGCTTAAAGATATTTTGCCTCTGTGTAACTAAGGAAAAGTAGCTTAAGCTGAGCTATTTCACAAGAAGAAATAGTTTTACTGCCCATGTAAAATCTCAGTAATTTGAATATATGTTGGTAAAGCTTTTCTGCCTGGAATATTATTTGCTCATGGGAATAACGCTTGGCAAATCTCTTGATGTGTGATATTCTTGCAACTAAAGCAGTCAATGCATCCTTAAAGAGATTGCCAAAAAGAAAATGCAGATTTAAGTCCAAGGTGTGGAACAGTGTGGGTAGAGTCAGGATGAGTAGGTGCATCAGAGTTTTTTTGTCTGCACTTTTCTGCTCTATTACCTCACCATCCATCCATCACAGAATGCAATGCTGATGTCCTTATCTGCATGGGGAAAACTGTTGGATCTGCCTGCAGCTGAATTCCACTTTGTTCCTTCTGGTATGGATGCTGGAGCTCTGAGCACTGGAGTCTTTGTAGCTACTATAACACAAATGGGGTTACACAAAGCTCTGCAATGAGTACCAGTGAAATATCGTTCGTTGGTGGTGTATTTTGCACCACCTTCTTATCAGTAGGATTAATTCTAAGACAAGCAGTTAGTTGCCCTCTCCTCTTGAGCAGAGTGATATGCAAGTACTGATGTAGATCACAAATCAGAAAGTTTGTAACTGAATTTGCTTCTGACATGCTGCTGTTAAATGTTCAATGGAAAGGATATTCACTGATGGGCTGATCCCTCACTTTGAGGAAGAATCTAATTTTTGTTAGCATAGCAGAAGAGCAGCTGTAGCTTTGCCCCGAGGCCAAAGGTAGTGCCTAAAGAGGAGAATATGAAGGATAAGCTTAAATGGAATTGCCCTTGGTTAAGTCTCTTCTTCAGATCCACTGATTGTCCATAAGAGCAGAGGAGCACACTGGACACATTGAAACACTTCCTTCTAGAAGAATTTGAGAGCAGCATGTTTGCTTTGGGTAATTTTTGAGGGGTTTGTGACTCTGCCTTCCCAAAGCAGATGAGTCAGGTTTGCAGCTCTTCTTATTTAGCACCCAAACTACCTGAGGAACCAAAAAGCCTTCCTGAAAAGATCAGGAATACTGAATCTCTCATCATCAGCTTCCTATGATTCTTAAATATATCCCATAAATCTCTGTTGCCATGGAAAGCTGCTCTGAATGGCTCCTTGAACTCTCTTCAGCCTCCCTCTCAAAAAATTCCCTTCCTATCTGTCTGTTTGTCCTCCCCAGGTAGACTCTTGCTGTTGGAATTCTCCTTTCTGTCCAGTGCCACTGGAGCAGGCACACAGAGGTGCCAGTCTGAGAGTTCTGGCTCATAAAGGAAAAGCACATAGTTACAAGCACACAGTAGAAAATTAAATTGGCTTTATATTTCTTTTATTTGCCTAATGTTTTACACTCACCATTTGGTGAAAGGGGGTGGAGGAGGAGGAGGTTGTTTGTTACCTTCGTTTTTACTTGTTAAGTGGAGATGTATGGAAATGACTTCGTTAATGGTTTTCTGGCTTCTCATCCTCAACACAAATGAGAAGTGTTTTAGCATTCAATTGAGGCCAAATGTTTTCAGATAAGAAGATGATGTCTTAAGGCATTTTTATTGGTATTCAATTATGCTTATCTTTCTATATAGTGGATGGCATTTATGCACATGTGCAATACATACTCTAAGTAAACAGCCTGTTTGGCTTGATTCAGCTGCTGTTAAATCATAGATTGTTACTGATTTTGGATTTAATGCTGAATCCTTGGCCATAGCATATTTAAATGCTATTGTGGGTAAGTAAGATTCTATTTACAGGATTAGCAAGATTGGATGGTGTTGGTTTTAAAGCTCCTAATGGCAAAAGCTGTATGAAAATCCTGTCACGAGTTTTGTTCGTGCGTGAGCTGGAAGTGGTTTGTTCCTGCAGGATTTTCTTGTGCAATACTTGTACAAGATAAGATGGAAGATTTGAACAGAGAATCATACTTATCCTCAACTACTCCAAATCCTTGCTCTAAGCAAATTTTCCTGTAGGTTGGGGTATACAATATAGATCAAAATGACACAGTGACTTCATCCTATAATTCAATGAAATGCTTGGTGTGTTAGACACCAAATAGCTGGAATGAAAATTTGTCCCAGGGATGAATTATTGCCTAGCATTGATTCTTGAAAATTTCCATAAGCCATTCAAACAACTTAGGGTTTCTGATTGCACAGCGATAATAATGTAAACACATCAAACTTTACTCAGCTAAAATATTGCTATTAAACTGAAAGAACATTAGCAAACCTATATATTTCAATTTAGCAGATACCCAAAACCATGTCAAGTAAATTGGATTCTGTCACATTCTGTAGAGTGAAGTCGATTTGGGTGACTTCCTTTGAAAAGAAAACAAATTAGGCTGGTGCTGTAAAAAGCTGGTAAGCAGACAAGATCTGACCGTTGCACTTTTTAAAGAGTAATGACATAACCCTTTGGGGCAGTGAAATATGTAAGACTCAACTATTAAAATTAAATTTTTTTACTAAAAATTTTAAAAATACAGATGAGCAAGCTTCACTTTTTATTGAAAGAGGAAGATAAAGCACTGTTGGGTTTTTTTTGTTTGTTTATTTTGGTTTTTCTTTTTTTGAGTTGTTTGGAAATTCTAGAATTTTCCTTTGTGTCAGAGATCCATCTGCCTGTACCAAAACCTGGCTATCAGGGACTCATTTTGAAACTAGACAGTTAAGCCCCATATACAAGGTTGATTTGAGTTAGCATGGCTGCTACAGCAGGATTGTTTTCAAAATTTATAATTAGAACTAGCTGTCTGCTCCAAGAAATAATATAACTCACTGTAACCTAAATGCTTGGCTTTTATATCCGTTGGAGTTCCACAAATTGCCCATGAATCAAGGGAAACTCATCCCTGATGGCCTTGTGGGAGCAGATGGGGTTACAAGCAAATGAACTAATTGATTTGATAGATAGTTCTCTGTAGTCACAGAGCTGAGGAAGGTGAGAAGTTCCCCATAGCCCAGCGTGTTGTTTTGGTAGTAAAATACAGAGTGTCTCAATCCTGATATGGAACAAAGGGAACATTGGTGAATAAAGCCCCAGTGGAACATAAGAGAAGTGGGACAGTGAGGATGGATAGTCTATATACCAAAAGTTTTATTTATTTTCCAGAAACCCACGTGGCTCATTTGGCTGGTGTCCTTCATCCTTCCTATGTTTTTGTGGCATTTTATTTCTAGAGGTGAATTATGGGGATTACAATGAACTGCCAGTACTAGGAGAGCAAAGTTATCTAGACTTTTCCTTTCTTCACATGTCTGTCTAACCCTGCTGGATTTCCTGAGTCTTGGCCTTTCACTGGGCTAATTCCCAAGCTCACTGATGCTCTCTGAATGCTTTTTATTTCTGTTACACAGTGAATAGGTTTTAATAAGTCTAAAAAGTGATATATATTTTTTTCCCTGAAAATACACCTAGGCTTTCCTCCTTTCAACAAGTGCATTTTGATAGTTTTGCAGTAAAAGGATGGTTTGGGTTTCTTTCTGTCTCTTTTTATAGCATCATTTCATTGTTTATTTTTCTCAGCCAAGGAGGTGACCTGTTCAGAACAGGTCATCATCAGTTTTTTGTAAACCTTCTCAGGTTGCCACAGGGAGAGCAGGAACAATGCCCCATTTTTTTCTAATGCTGCCACCAAAACTTTGTTCTGGTGTCTCAAATTTAAATTGTTGGCAGATAGACATTTCCACACAGCAAAAAGCCTGTTCCTTTCGCCAGTAACTTCACAGCAGTTGACTTCCCTGTCTTTGGAAAGTCATTAATTTTCCTGATTGCTCTCCCCATCATTCATTACAACTGCTTGAAGAAGTTTCACTGAAAGGACAGACTCAAGAGCTCTCCATGTGAACTCAGGTGTTCTTTGAGGTGAAAGATGTGCTGCATGGCTAATTTAAAGTCATTTTCCCATGGGAAATGAGGTATTCTTGGGCTCTTGAAGAGACTGTTTACCTACATCAGTTTAGTGGTGCCTAATTACATGAATAAAGCAGAAGGACACTGCTTGTATAAACCAGGGGAAAAAAAAATCTAAATTTAAAAAATGGCAAAGCATTTATCTCAGTCATGAGAAGGGGCAAAAGAGAAATGATACCCAGCTATAATATATGGCATAAAATCTGTCCTCCTTGGTACCTTATATATTAGGTCACACACATGCTTTTTCAATATTTATTTTCATGGTGAAATACTTAGAGGAAATAAAACTTTCATACAAATCCCATAAAGGAAAAATATTTTAGGATAATACACTGATGTATGGAACCACATGACCCAACAATTCTTAAAGAGTTAGTGATTTATATTCAAGAAATATTTGAACATAAAAAGCAAATACAATTTTTCTGAAAATACTCTTTTTCCCCCCCCCCCCATATTTCCTTGCAGACACCAGTATTCTACTTCATATGTTGGGATTCTTTTTGGCCCCAAAAGCTGCACAATAGCTGTTACCTGTCCAAATAGTTATGGTACAGCCAGCTCCATGCTGCCTTTTCATAAAACCACAATTTCCCCCTTCCTCATTATTAAAATATTCACGGTGCAAGACATTTCTGTAACTGTGGAATCTGAAATTTATCTAGAAAAGAGGCATCTTGTCAATAAATCTTTCATCAAATGACCACAGCAAAATCCCTGCTGAGCCTTTCCAGGATTTTATCAAGTCTGGTCACAGGCTTGTTGGTGTCATTTCAACCTTTAAAAGCATTTTTCACTTGCCTGTCTTGGTTGAACAGGAGCTTGGACTGAGACACCACAATTTCCAATGTTTGAACAGTCTGTGAATGAAAAACCAGATGTGCTGAAAACCCAGATGGTGAGTTCCAGCCCAGGGAATGGTTCATGAGCTCTGTGCAAAACTAGTTGTCTTCCATAATTAGGTTGTTTCACTGTGATGGCACGTTGAGTTACTTCCATTAGACATGACAACTATTGCTGGAAGATTGTAAAGGATCAAAAACCAGGGGACTCTGCAATGATCTGTAGAAACCCTGCTCTCATTTCTTTGTAGTTGTTTTCTTGCCATTCTGGTACAGATTTAGTGACAGATTTCAGCTCTCGTAGCAGGCCAGTATAAGCCATCGAGGTAGTATAAAACTAAATGGATATATTAAATATCTAGCAAAATTCTTAGGATAAAACCATGACCTGAAAATACAGAAGTCTTTGCAAAATGAATTCCTGCAGACTCCCCCTGGAAATGGGAAAGAACATGCTTGATTAGGCCAGTGCTAACCTTTTGAAATCATGTTTCTCTGATATTTATTCCTTGAAATAATAAAAAAGGACGTCAGATGCTGGAGAGCCATAATGTACTCTCTTGCTTGCTACTGCCCTTTTCTAACTTCAATGTTCCTCTCCTAGAGCAAACTTTAAAAATAAAAAGTAAGGCCTCGTTTTGTCCTTTTGCTTGACCTTTATACATTTGGTGGCTGTGCATTTGCACCAGTTAAATTACAGAGAAGGGAAAGTTCCATCTTTTCTTCTGCTCTCTCAGAAAGTCCATTCCTTGGGAGGGCTGGCACTGGGGGTCCAGGTGTTGCTGGACAGGGGAACAGCTTGGACACAGTTTTGCCACGTGTGAGGCCAGGCAGGTGATAAATCCTTGGCAGGCAAGTGTTTCCTGCTTTTTTTGGGTAAAAATAAGTAAATTACTTCCACCCTCACGTGTTGCTATGCTTTGTACGAGAGTATAAAATTGTGTATAATTTCCCCCAAATTGCTCCCATGGTGATAATGGAGGAGTTTTCTCCCTGGGCACCTCAGCGAGATGTTTGTGTTGGGAATTGTGTGTTCTCTGCTGCTCGTGAATAGAGGCGGAATTTAATAACCTAAGAATTCGGAAATGTGCAGGGTGTCTGGGGAGGAAAGGTTTCCCTTTCAGTTCCTCCACTTCAATGTTTGCATTCACTGGAAGTTGGGCAGGGGTCTGTACCCTTCCACAAAGGAACACCCTATGGCTGAAGCCTGGATATTCCTGACAGAGAAACACAGTTCACTTCATGTTTACCAGGGGATCAACACATCCCTTTAAGTCATCCAGGAAAAAATGTTACCATGTTAACACATTGCAAGATACCTTTCTTTTTTTTTTTTTTTTTTTTTTTTTTTTTTTTTTTTTTTTTTTTTTTTTTTTTTTTTTTTTTTTTTAACCTATAGTTGGAATCAGTACAAATAATTTTCTTCAGGATATTTTTGATGTGATGTAAATTATTCAGTTAAATTCATGACTAATCTCTGGCTTTCGTTTTTCCCAGTCTTTATTAAAATGCCAAATAAAACCACGACACTACCATAATTCATTAAACAGGAAACACCTTGAACTGTTAATGTAGACCTGGCACCATGTGCCTTAAATCTTTATAAGAAAAGCATATGGTGTCAAATAGGAGAAAAATTATTTTTGCTGGATCTCCGTGGAAAATAGAGTATGTAAGAATGAAACAATTAAGATAACTTTAAAGTCCTACTTGTATTCCTGTCATAATAATATTGTTGTTAGATGAATAAAATCATCCTCTGGATTGCTTTTAAAGGTGTTTCATATTGGCTTTTGCTTCCTGTCATAATATTGTCTTACCAGTGAAATAACAGTCCTTGGTAAGTCTGCCAAGTGGAAAATTGATTTGGTCTTAGTTGGCCCCTGTTTTGTTCTGGTTTAGCATTTAATTTTCATTCAACAAAAGGTATGCTACTTAACAAATGTTTCTTCCCTTAACTGACCAACTCTTGCAGCTTTTTCCCTCGTAGGCACAAACTCCTGTCAGGGCTTAGCTCAGCTGTTACAACAGCTGTGAATATACCCCGCTGATCTCATGGAAAAGCCAGAGCCTGGAAACTAAGATGTCATGAAAATAGCTGAGGATGAGGTTTTGAGAGAAATATTCCTGTAATTTGTTGCAACTAGGGAAGTGAAATGTGCAATTCTGACAACAGTGGCAGATTTATAGACTCAGTACACTAATTAAAAAGCAACTTACTCTAATATATTAATCTATAAAATGACAGCAGCAGGGAGAGCCGCTCTGTTTTGTGCCCAAGCGTGAGAACATTGAAGTGCCCTTCTCCTGTAATGCCAGAATTTTATGTTGTGTACAAAATTCAAGGATAACATTGAGCAAGAAGCAACTGAAGGATTACATCCTTCTGGTGGGAAACATATGGGGGGATGTTTTGCCTTAAACCGTTCATGTGCGAGACAAAGAGAAACAAAAAGTTTGCATTTGTTCTTTCCTTTCCCTTCTCATTGCTGTTTTTTGTTCACATGGCTGTGGTAGAATCTAACTAAGAAGTGAAAGCAGAGAAATCAAATCAAGCTTTAATCCTTTCCTCAACTTCCGTAACTAAATTTTTGCTCATATCAGTGTAACGATTTTCATGCTCTGAGATTTATCTGTGGAATTCATCTGTAACATGATTCTTGCCCTCAATAAGTGGTACCACTTCCTTGCATCCTCCACCAATAATCTCAAGAGCTGGGAACACTGAGGAAAGAAAAAGAACATATTTCTGGTGTGCGTTTCAAACAACTCTGATTTTACATCTGTATTCCTACTCGAGCAATGATTTAGATGGATGTCTGAATAGATGACAAGATGACACGTAAATGAAAATAACTGAATAATTTTGGTTTTCTACAAACATCACTCTGTTTTGCATCTGAATATAGAAAGGTAGAACTTAGCATTTTGTTACACACATATGTAATTTAAGTCTGTATAAAGCAGAGGAATAATAATGCTTTTTGGGAAGAATGTGGAGCTTAAAAATCCCAAAATGAACAGTTCTGTAGATGTTTAAGGATACAATAGTTGAATTTGTTACAGTTTTATTTATTTGCTGTTTCTTCACAAAACTTCCCTGTTCCTTACCACCAGTTTAATGGATATGTCCTTGAATATTCTCCTTATAGGCATTTAAATATCTGCTGAAGTTCCTAAGGCTGCAATTTGCTTGTAATCTTCCATCTGTTTCAGATCCATTGTAAACACACACAGTCAGGTCTTCAGCTCTATAACAGCATCAAATGAAGCCAGTGCAGTTACATGGGATTTCTTCAGATGAGAATCTCACTTGTGATATTTGTGTCTCCACTTTTCTTCAACCCAAACTGGTTTTCAGCATATAATTACAGTGGTTATTTTTCACCATTCTGATGACAAATTGATCTTAATTGCCTGGTTTTGACTGGCCTTCACGTTCACAATTATGTGAAAAGGATTCTTGAAATATGAGTGTGACCTTTACAAAAATGTTTAGTCAAAACTCCTTTCATAAACTGTTTTTCTAACAAAATTTTTACAGAAGAAAAGGATTTATTTTTAGTACTTTTGTTGTCAGACTCCTGCAATGGTGGCACAGGGTGCTGTGCACAGGACTGTTGTTCACTGCCAGGGAAGATGTCAAGGACTGCTCTAGGTTAAAAATCTGTATTTACTTGTTGGAAAGGTCACACTTGGAGATGTCCATGTTCACTGTTTTTTGCCCTCAAATACTTCATCTTCAGTTTCCTCATTGGAGAAGTTCCCTGTCATGCATGGAGGACCAAGGTGTATGCATTGTTTGAAAGAATTATTCCACTGCATTAGTAGCCATAAACCACATATAGAAATGGGGGAGAGTTAAAGGATATGGTGTATCCAATCTATAATTTACTGTAAATAATTTTACAGTATATTTCACAAATAGAAACCTAGATTAGATAAGAGCTGGAGAAGAAAACTTAAGTGATTGACTATGCATTACAGTATTTTTTATGTTTAATTAGAAGCTGCAGCAAAGCTGGATTCATGGCATTGTCTCTAGATATCTAATTTACTTTGTAATAGTAAATCAGTAATGAAATCACTAAATGCTGACTCTGAGCAGATTTTCTGTGTGCTGGGTTTCTTTAGCTGTAAATGTCCCCAGATAAAAAGCTTGTTTGCTTGTTTTTAAGTATCTAGTGCAGGTCACCAGGAAACAGCTCCTAAAAGCATTCAGAAACCAAATATTCCTAATTCAATTCTTCTCCAAAATGAGTTTTATAACATTTATATTTAACCCAAACCCACTCCAAATCTGGCACTGGCACTCAGAATGTCATCTCTGAGGTACCAAAGAAGCCATGGCAGATAATTTCATTCCTACCAGCAGTGTATATTTTGTACCTTCAATATCAGTCTTTATGGTCTGACACAAGTTGTAAGACTTTTATTGCTGCCAAGCAATAAAAATCCAGGTGTCAGCTTCTTAAAACTCAGAAAGTAATAACACTCCTCATCTTCTATTAAAAAAACATAGGCAGTTTGCTTGGAATAGATTTACAGAGCTTGCAGAACTGAGTTACCACTCTCAGTAATATTTGTGTGTTTAACACCACCTTGCCATGAAACTTAAGTCAATTAATCTGTTTCTGTTCCCTGCAAGTGTAAAATAGGATAGTAGCTTGCAAGCATGTTCATAAAACTCTTTAAATTAAATGCACTGTATGTGTCTTTCCTCTGAAGCCTGCAGAAAAAACCTGGAATGATTCATATCTTATTTTTAAATCATAAGCTTTTGTTTCACCAGGAGTTCATGCTTTCTGTATCTGAAAATGATGCACATAAGTTGTCACCACTGGTCAGGAATAAATACTGAAGTAAAATAAAAATAAAGACTTACACAGCTTCCTGTGTATATTTGGCACTCTAATAATTGTATGTCAGTGTTGAATGTAAAATTCAGAAATAAATGTGCATCTCACACCAACTTAGTAAAAATAGACAAATGGAAATGTTTGTAATTTTAGTGCCAACAAAATATATTGTGCTGCCTATTTCTGGTGGATGTTGTTAAAACAAGAAACACCTCTGTCCTTATGCACTATGAAATAATATGTAGTACTTATTATCAGTGTGGCTTAGTAGGGATACAAATAAGATAAGTCACAGAAAGTTATTGGAATGCAATGAAAGTTTGGTAGCCATGGTAGAACAAGAGAGCAGAAGAATTATAGATTCTATTCCCTTCAGACATGTACCAAATTGCTCATCTTATGCTGTGTTTGGTGTTCTAGGATGTGATGTCCACGTTCTTCCAGTTTGGGGCTTCCATCCAGCAAGAAGCCATTATCATGCTGAAGATCATGCAGGATTATGACTGGCACGTGTTCTCTCTGGTGACCACCACTTTCCCTGGATACCGAGATTTCATCAATGTCATTAAGACCACTGTGGAAAATAGTTTTGTGGGCTGGGACATGCAGAACGTCATCATACTTGACACCGCCTTTGGAGATGCCAAGACTCAAATTCAGCTGAAGAAAATCCATTCGTCCGTCATCCTGCTCTACTGCTCCAAGGACGAAGCTGTCTACATTCTGGACGAGGCTCGGTCCCTGGGCCTCACTGGCTACGATTTCTTTTGGATAGTTCCCAGCCTGGTGAGCGGTAACACAGAAATCACTCCCAAGGAGTTTCCTTCAGGACTCATTTCAGCAGCTTACGATGAGTGGGACTACACTTTAGAAGCTCGGGTGCGGGATGGCCTCGGGGTTATTGCCACTGCCGCATCGGCCATGCTGGAAAAATACTCCTTCATTCCTGAGGCCAGAACGAGCTGCTATGGGCAACTGGAGAAAAATGACAGGCCCTCTCAAACCTTGCACAAGTAAGGCTTCTTGAGTTTGAGGTTTCTTACCTGCATAGCCTTGGTAGTTTTCTGTTCTGTAGGATTTCTGAAGGAGAATTTTGGTTTTCGCTAATCCCACCATGCCCTTTTTAGGCAATGATTTCTCAGATGTTCCAGGAGAAGGTGCAAGAGGGCTTGCTGCACTGATAACTGTGCTCCTGGAGATGATGTTATGTGCTGTGGAGAATAAATACTGCTCTGAATCTAATGTAGAAGATGACAGAAATTGGTCTTAGAGGGTATTAAGCTGAGTTAACAAAATTGGGCTGTTGTGTACGTATAACTATGAGGTAAAATTGCCAAAATGCTCTGGAGGCTGTGCCTGAATCACTTGCATCAGCAGGAACCTGATAATAATATTTTAGAAGACAAGCAATGTGCAGCATTAGAGAGGATGTTGCTGGAAATTATAGAAGTATTAAATTAGTTAGGCAGTTTTTATCACCTAAGAACTGAAATCTGTCACTTCTACTTGTGAGGGGTTTGGTTTTGTCACCTCTGCTAGAATAACTGTAAAATTAATCTGCACTGATCCAAACCGATATAGACAACTCAAAACAGTTGGTCAGATGAGAACTGCCAAGGTTTAAATCAGGATTCCTTTTTTTATTATCATTTTCCTTTTAATTATCCCTTTCAGATGTGATGCTCCTGATTACTTCTATCCGAAGGGTTGCATAACATATATATGTTACATATAACACAGTAGTATGTTTCTTTATCTGGTCTGTGAGAGGAAGGAAAAGGTATCTTGCATATTTTTTTAATAGCTCTTGACAATATCTCATATGGAAGTTACTGAGCAGTATTTATGACATTTGTTCTGATCAAACAATGCAGATGAAGCGCTTTCTACAGAAAAGCAGGATGGAATTGGCACAGGAAGAAAAGTTGGTGCTGATTTCAGATAGGAGATTGTGCAACACTTTTAATCTTGAGTTGTATATGCACATTTGGGTTAGGAGTTGGTTACCAGATGATTTCCTGGGACAGTTGAGGTTTTCCATGAAAACAGCATCTTTGTACACAGAATTCTTTAGAAGCTTTCTTAAAAGCCAGATTCTTCAAAGTAAATGGATTTTAACATTTCATACATGTATTTTTAATAGTTGTACAGTTATCCTTAAAGAGAACTTGCCTTTAGGTTTTTTTGTGTTCCCTGTTCTATTTGTTAGCCTCTGCCTCCAAAACTGCAGATTCACCAGAGGCATTGCAGAAAACTTGTGATTGTTTTCCTGCTGCCCCATTTGCCCTTGGAAGTGGCAGGAGACAGCACTGGGGTGGCTCTGGGAAAGCCAAGGCAGTGTCCCTCACGTCGGGGCAGAGCAGCTGGGAGGCACTGCACATGAGTGTTCAACCTGCACCCAGCCTGAGAGCATCCAAGGGTGGCTCTCAGTGCATGTGCTGGCACTGCCAGGTGACAGTGAAAGCTCATGGCATCCTCTCAACCAAATTCGGGGCTTTAACACTGGGATCTGATCTATAAACAAGGAAGTCTGCTATTAATAATTGAACTCCAGTTTCTGGGAAAGTTATACTGTGTTCTGTCATCAGAAGTGTTGGTGTTTAAAATACCGTGGCTCTGTTGGAAGGGGCACAAAAGCTTGAACCTGTTTTGGAAAAGGCTCCTACCCCATTGTCTGGGTGATACACCAGTGGAGATTTGAATGAGGTATTTAGTACTCAGCACAAGCTGTCTTTCTTCAAACAGTCTTTATTTTCTCCTTAAGCATTTGGACATTACTCTTGGGTACATGGTGTGACTCTTGGGGTGTCCTGTGCAGGGCCAGGAGCTGGACTGGTTGATCCTTGATGGTTCCTTCCAGCTCACATATTCTGTGACTCTGTGATTAAATCTGCATGACTACAAGAACAGGGTTTGTGAGTGTTAGGGCAGTGAGATCAGACTTCACCAGGAGATTCTGCAGTGTGCAGTGCATGATGCACATAGAAATTATTAATAGGAGAAGTAGTGCACTCTGGTTAATCAAGTCACTTCCCAGTGTGAAAAACTGAGCTATGAATCAAGAATAGATTTTCAGTACTGGAGATTCTTTGAGCTTCTCCAACACCACAAGAACAAGAAGGCTTTTCTAATCTAGAAATGTCAGAATTACACTAAAATGAATAAACTTTAAATAGTACTTCTTATGTAATAACTTCCCAAGACTATTCTTGTCACATATAATCTGCAAGAAAGGCAGTAATCTCTGGGAGCTGACCAGTCTCTCCATGCCAAGGTGAATTACATAAATTCATTGTACTTTCTCATCCCCATCACTAAACTGTAGGTTTCTTCTTTACATGACAAATCAATGCCTCAATTGAGGTTTTATTCTGAAGTGAAATCTTCACAGTTTCAGGTCACAGATAGTGCAGCTTTGTATTCTAAACTGCAAGTGTGTATGTACTGTATTAAGAAGCTGACTTGAACAAAGGATTTTTGAGCATCCTCACAATGGAAAGGGCTAAAGTAATTGGAAAGAGCTTATGGAGCAGGGATCTGCTGTGCTGTGCTTCCCTGTTCATGCAGAAAATCAGTGCTGGAGAAGTAGGGTTGAGTGAGAGGACACAGCTTGCAAGCTCAGAAGCGGAGAACTCAGAAAGCAGGGAAGAGGCTGTGTAAGGTGATGCCTGAGCAGAGAAACCTGAACAAGGGAGCAAAAAACAAGAATTTTTTGACTCCTCCTTTGTAATGACTGTCTAATTCAGCTTTAAACCCAGTATAGTATTTTAAGACGATGCCATAATTGCTAATTTGCTTGTAAATGGAAATTGGTAATGCTTTATGTGCGACTTCCCACATCTAGATAGCAATTTTCATCTCCATTTATGAGGAAATTCTATGAGAAGAAAGCCATGAAGTGAAAGCTCCTCCTCCCTCTTTCTCAAATCCTTTGAGTATTAAATTGGTTTGAAGATATATTTGTTTTGAAGCACACAATTTATCTTTCCTCTGCCACTGCAGTTCTGAGATACTTTTATTGGCTTTCTAGGTCCAGAAGAAAATCAGGTTTGCTTTAGTTTTTGCAATGATTTGATCAGTGTTCATTTCTGATACACATGGGAAAACTATTTTTCCCTCTGAATAAAGGATTTATAATAAAATACAGGGCTCATTTTCAATGCATTAAAAACATGGATATATATGTGTATTTCTATCTGTATTGATTCAGTTCATCTCTTCCTATCTGTGTAAGACCCAGATCTCCCAAGGCAGAAAACCACTATTGTGTGAAATACTGGAGCAGCAGGATAAATAGAATTAGCACCTCATTAATGCCATGTCAGCTGAACAAATGCTTGCTCTTTCTCAAAAAAAACCAAACAAACAACAACAAACAAACAACAACCAAAACCAAACAGGAAAACAGGCAAGCAAACAAACAGCAAAACACAATAACCCTGCCTGTCATCACTGAAAACGCTGCTGCTTTGTGAATTGAAATGCTGCTGCTTTGTTTAGATGAGTGCTCAGGGTGTGTATAAAAGTCATGACCCCGGGAGATTCATTTCACAGCGACATTTCCAACCACACCGATCCCTGTAGGGATGGATGAGGACGGCAAAGCTGTTGCTCTGTTGCCACTATCCTGAAAAGCAGAAAGATGTCTGTCCATAAGTAGTCAGTCAATTGTTTACCACCTGGTGCTTATGTTTATTTACATTCAGTTCCAAAATACAGCCAAATAATAGGCAGGATTTGGAGGCCCATCTTCCAGCAGTGAAGGTGTAGGTCTGGAAACCTGGCCAAAGTCCTCTGGGCAGGCTGTCACATCCTGCCCTTCCCAAGCACATTTGCTTTATTTGCCATCACCGAGCCGGGGAGCAGCAGCGATGGGAAGTCCAAAGGGATGGGTTCAACAGCTTAGCTGGTCCTGCTCTGAGTGACCCTGCTTTAAAAACTGAGGGACTCTGTGGGGAGAGTGTATTGAAATGCCAGAGCAATGCCCAGCATTGCACAATTCCGTGGACAACCCTGTGGTTCATTTCCTTGTCCTTGCTGTTGTGCTGCTCTTAGGGCTCAGCGCAGCTACAGCAGCTTTCTCTCCAGAGGGCTTTGCTGCCCCTCTAGTCCTGACAGTCATCCATCAAGTTCAATATTTTGATTCCAGCTTTTGGCATGACAGATAAATTTGCCTCTTTTGAGCAAAGTCAGGGATCAAATGGACACAATGGTTTGATGAATAATCCAGCAAATCTATTTAATCTTTGCCTGCATACAGATCAACAGCCAATTTATAGAGGATTTGTTCATTTCAGTCAGAGGACTTGGGAAAATAAGTATCATCTTTTTTATTGTATGATTGAGGGTGTGTAAATATTGAATTATATATGAAGAAAAATGCTTTTTTAACAGTAGTGTATTTGCTGTGCAGAAAAACACGTTATTTATTTCCACTTAAGACTGTCTGGGATATTTTGTTTGTCTTTCCCATTTTGTGATCCCACTGAGGTTTTACTGGAGCCAGTGGGTGATCATGGGAGTGCATTTTATACAGGGTTATGATCTGGCTTAAGTGTCATGGAGGGAAACAGCTAATTTAAGCATACTTTCAATTTAGTAATTCACTTTTTGGTAGCAGGATCCCACTTTGCTCCTTCATTCGTGTGGGGTTTCTTTCTGATCAGGAGACCCAGTTGATTGTACCAATTGGATTGGTACCCAGGGATGCACAAAGTCTAATTTACTGCTGATGAGCAGGTCTTAAACCTTAACAACCAGATATTTGCCCTTCTTTGAATTCATGTGCTGTAACTACCCTCTTCTACAGTCAGACAGCATTTTCCATCTAGTTGCATAATACAGCAGGAACTGAATGGATGAAACTCTTGTCATATTTGTCCAAAAGTAAAACTAAACTTCACTGGCAACAAAAGAGGGGTTGTGGAGCAAAACTTTGTGCTCAAGAGACCCTGACACAGTGCTGATTTACTGACAGAGTGTTTCAAGAATTTACTGAAAATCTGTATTAAAATTTTCACCCTGGTTGGGTCAGCTTGGGAAGCAGAAGGTACCAAGCAGTTGCTTGATTAGGGACTTCTAGAACGTTATCCCCTTATTGTGTTAATTAAAATAATTTAAAACAAGAGAACAAGTGTGGTCTCTGGGAGCTGAGCAGGGCCAGCCTTCAGAGCTGAAAGCAGGGATCAAAATTCAAAAGATGAGTGAACCTTCTTGGAGACGTAGCTGCTGCAGACACCATCCCCTTGTGGGAAGCCAGACACGCTTCACGGGGAAGAGTCTGGGAGGCTGCTGAGGTGGTGCAGCAAAATGCAGCCACAGTAGTGCTTTTTATGAAATGTTATCGCTACTAATAACATGAACTCACTAAACATTGTGGTGTTTTAGTCTGTGGCAGCCTCCCAGGGAACTGGGCCCTTTCTAATCTTGCTCCTTCCCCTTTCAGAAGGGCTCCCCGAGAGTGTCGTTGCTTGTCTGGCAGAACTGGGGCAAAACGAGTTTCCCAGAGCCAGTGGCAGTTAATGCTTTAAGGAGCAGCTGGCAGGAGGTACAAGGAGCTGGCATGGCATTCCTTGTTCACAGCCACTGAGCATATCGCTCCCAAAGTTTTACTCATCCGTGCTGGCTCAAGGCCTAGGGAGATGCAGCTCCAAAGCAGGGGACCATTGTAGAGTTACACTCAGGAGAGCGAGGGCTGAGGGAAGTGGAGGAGGAGAAGGATGGACAAAGAGGAAGAAGAGACTCTTTGCATCACTTAAAAGGATTTGAATTTAGAAAAAAATTCCTACATAACCTAAGATCTAGAATTGACTTAAAAAAAAGGCATCAGTACTTTGTTTAGTAGTGTTCTGTTGCAGAGTTATTTCTATATGTGCTTCAGGCCACACATTATATATTCTCCATTCTGCATTTTTTGATTTTATTTTACATAGGAAATCTATTTCTTAACAATAAATAATTTGTCTTGGGTTTTCTACTGGTAAGAATCGTTCCAATTTCATGGCAGAATCATACTGAGGAAGTTCAGCAGTTCAAAGCCTCAAGAATAGAAAGAAGAAAAGACAAAATTAGGCTTCACTTCTGCTTTTTTAGGTATGAGGTTCAGTGAATGCCAAGGCCAAACAGGCTAGCTATCTAGATTATTAAAATGGCTGGTTTTTACACTATTTGCAAAAAAAGAGAAATATTGCCATAACATGTTGGTTTTGAGGCATTTCATCTGGTTTAAATCTCAGTTTGGAAATTCCTTCTTTGAGAGAGAAGGGAGAGAGTTTCTTCTACAGAACATGTGTTCCCCCAAGTCTCTGCTGCTTCTCCTCATTGCCTGCGGTTGTCACAGATCTGAAGCACTGCCCCATGGTGAAGAAGGCAGTAAATAAAAAGTGATAGTCCCTGGTGATGGCACCTGGGGTGTTTATCAAGGTTGATTATCTCATCTGAGCTGCAGGATGAGGGCAGGAAACGTGTGTCTGAACTCCTGGCAGTGAGGGGTCCTGTGGGCTTTCTGCTCCCTGCAGCTGCCAGGCCCTGTACTTTATTTTACAGGTCTGGTAACTAAGTTCTCCCCTTTGGAGGCAGCTTAGAAGTGACATGTTTTCATTAATGCCTCTGCATTACCCATCACATTTTTCCCAGCTGCTAATCCGTTTGGGAGCTGCAGACCAGGTGGATTTCACACTAATTATAAACCAGCCTGTTATTGCAGAGCTGCCTGAGTTCCTGAGCCGAACCAGTCCTGCAGGGTCTTCTGGGATACAGGGAGTGGGTCCATACTGAGGATGGGAATTTTTGTGAGGGTTCTCCTCCCTGGCATCCCAGAGAGACAGCAGGTGGAGGTGAAGCCAGGTGGGGACTTCCTGAGCTCCATCACTGGTGGGGCTCCAGTGATTTTGCACTTGCTTTGGTTTCCTGGGATTGCTCTCCTGAAGTTTATGAAGCTGGGGCTAGGATTTGAGACAAAGTGATCTTTATAATAATATAAAATTTCCATAATTTTTTGTTGTTGTTGTTTAGGGTTTTTTTGGGGGGGTTTTGTTTGGTTGGTTTTTTGTTTGTTTTGGGGTTTTTTGATCGTTTTGTTTGAAATAATGCCCAGCACAGAATCCACTAAACCTTCTTGCTTTTGCTCGCAAATCCTTGCACCTGTTACAGGAACACTTGGGTATTTTGAACTTACATCTATCTGGTAAACCTCAAAAGAAATGCCATGGCCTGCAAACATGTTTGCTGTTGTATAACATAGAAATAGAAAGTCTCAAAGATTCTGCTCCAGGAGCAGTTGGGGCTTTGCTGGGGTTTTTACTGTTTTCACACCAGATAGGGAATCCTTAACAAACACCCCATGGACAAAGAAGGTCCTTGTCTCCTGTAAGGAGGCCAGAAAGGTGAGTCTGTCTCAGCAGTATCATACCTTAGCAAATGATCTCCTAGAAGCTGAGCTCTCATCCTTTTGGCAAAGTCTTTACCCATTTGTTAACGGAAATTGTGAAGTTGTGATATAGTATTTACAGGGTAGGAAAACCCACCTAATTCAATATGCTCTGTTTTTATGGTTAGAGTCAGAATTTTGAAAGAGATAAGTATTGCACAGTTTTGGCAATAATCTGAAGGTTTATGTGAACTACTTGATCTTTACGAGTCTATAAAAATAAAGTTGGAAACCTTGAGAGAAGTTTGTAACCTTGGTGCTTCAAAGGCTTGCTGTAAGTACAACAGGAAGAGTGTTCTGCTGTTGTGTTTCAACACTTTTCAGTTTTGTTGGGGAAAATGACAAGCAAGAAAGGATTGTATAAATGTTTAAAGTATTTTTAAAAATATAGTAAAGGTTTGGTTCTTTGCATGATAAAAAACCTGTTTTGTATTCGCCTTGAGAAGAGCTTAACTTCTGTCCAAAAAAAAATTACCACTTTGAATCATGTATCACCTGGGGAATCTTACAAATTTCAGTTTGCAAAAGTTAATTAAGACTTCGGTGTCATAATACCATCACAAGGCCTCCTGCTATCATGTCTTTGCAAAGGCTGCAGCATTAATGAGGTATGAAAGCAGATTAACTACTAATCCAAGGTGTGTGCCGAATTGCCCCCTTAAAGCAATAAGCTCAAATAACCAAGAATATAATTTAGTTAAGAACAGGAATATGCATTTCCAAAGCTACTTCAGAAATGCATTTTGTCCAGTTCAGAAGCCAGAGACATCTTGCACAGAATTAATCTTGGATAAACTTAAAACTCTGTAAGAATAACATATTATAAATGCTTTCCTTACTGCACTCTTCCCAACCAGGGGCAGAAGAGCACGCAGTTGTTTTTAGAAGGGGTAAGAGGTTTGGCATTTTGGCCAGTGAAAGCAAAACAGGACTTCTGTCCTTTGCAGAGGAAAGATGACAATTCAAAAGAGAATGTGGGTTGCAGGCATTTGTTTCAGAAGAACACAGGCAGCTGATGAATTTTGTACAGAAGAATGTTCTTGGGAAAATAAGAATCTCTTTGAAGTCCTTTTTATTGTTGCAATATGAGAAAGTGGGGTAGCTCAGACTGGATCACTCATGGGTACCTTTGTATGCAGATCAGACAATACAATTTTAAGAAACTTTTACAGATTAGTTTAAAAAAAATCCAACCTTGCAAAATATCTTTCAGTACTAAATGGCTGGTAAATTCATGTGGTTTAAAAATGTACACCGACTTCAGTTTTTCAGTTTAGATTTGTGGTTCATATTTTATTTTATTTTTTTGGAACACTTGAGCATCAGCACTGCATCTTGTGATGGCCCTTGACTGGTTAGGACATTTGCATATTAATCCAAAAATATGATGAGTGGTGTTTGAATTCTGGGGTGGTGATCCTACCAAAGTACATAAAGGAAGGGCTCAACTCAAGTCCAGTCACCAATATCGGTTAAAAAACCGAGTGGACACAAAAGCCTGACGTGGTACTGGATGTGTGTTTGGGGTCCAGCCCTTAGGAGGGGACAAAGTACTTGGCTTTAATATGTGTGTTGTGAGGGGTGTTATTGGGAGGGAGCCTCTCAGAGAGGGTGCAGAAGTGCAAATATACAAGTATTGTGTGTTTTCACAGCATATCCTCATTTTCCCCCTGTGGTCACTTCCTGGGCACTTCATTCCCTGGGTCACAATGCATTTGATTTTCAGCAGTGAGTGAATGTTGTGCTGGTTCCTTACATGTATGCACAAGTAAATTCTGTTTGGTGGTTTGTTGCCTCTCAAGGTGGCAAACAAGCCTTTTGTTCCCAAACAAGCTCTTTCACTGCTGGATGAAAAATGGAATATACGGGAAATTAGTTCAACTGAACAGCAAAGTTCTGCCAAGGGGAAAATTTTCACGCTGAAAGTCTGTCACAAAATATGAGTTATTACGATGGGAGAATTTACAAATTGCTGTCAAACCGGTGCTGAATGATGTTAAGATGGCTGTTCAGGGCAGTGCACATTTAATTATTAACTGTTATGATACAATGCCACTATTTCTTCTGGGTCTATAAATGTTTATTTAGTGTGCTTCTGCTGTTGGGATTTTCAGGCAGCTGTGTCAATACAAAGCCTTCTCCTTTGAATATGGAGCTGAATAATTTTGTCTATGTCACATTCACAGGGAGACCATCCTACTACTGTTGCTAAAAACCAACCAACCAACCAAAAAAACCTGCAAACCCATACAAACATGTAAACCTGTATCAGTTTGTTGTGTGTAAAACATTAGTGAAGAATAGCTAAAGTAACTTTTTGCCCTTTAAAACACTTGTGTCTCTGGGATTGATGTCTGCATCGGTCTTGGGCTGAATTCCTTTCAGTGAAATACAGTGCAGTGAAATTCAGTACAATTCAATGTGATTAACTTCAGACCATGGACATGGCATGGGCTGGAGGGCACATTATCTTCTCGAAGTTCTAGGGTGTCACCAAGACTTTGAATTGCAGTTTTACCTCTTACCTGTGGGATAGCTCTGTCAGGCTCACACTGGCGTTGTGGAGTTTTGGTTTTCTTTCAACAAAGTTTAAAAGTTCTCCTTCTTGCACATTTTAATCTGGATCTATCTAATTTTTAAAATTAATTTGTGTTAATTTATATATCTTTTGAAAACCATTGAAAATTAACCTAAATACAAAAAAAGTTTAAGGCATGTATTATTTCTCTTTTGAGACGACTGAACTGAAATATTATAAACCCCTTCAAAGTTTTCATGTCTGGTTTTGGCCTTGGTGGAACTTACGCACGTGTCACAACAGCACAGTGTTGGGAAGGGCTGACAGGACTCTTGGAGGTCTGAACAGGGGAAGACAGACCAGATGCACTTAGCTCTGAGTATCACTCTAGAGAGAGGATAACATAATACATGCAGAGCTGATGCAGATACGTTTAAAATGCTCCTGAAAAGCTGGTGAGGTGGTACTAAGTGCCAGAAAGATTATTCATGGGGTGTACATGTCATGCATAATGTGGAATCTGCTTTAAAAATTATATTTGCATTAAAGTTCATACAAAAACACTGTTTTGCTTTGTTTTGTGCTACAAAACGCCTTGAAATGCTCTGACTCCTGTGCTGCAAGTGCTGGTGCATGTGTTTAATCAGTGGTTCTGATGACTGAACTGGCTGCTCATTAAGTGCTGGACAGCTCATTAATTTCTCAATGAACTCTTTTTCTTTTTTTTTTTTTTTCCCTTGCCTTCCAGGTTTATGATGAATGTGACTTGGGAAGGAAGAGATTTGTCCTTCACGGCCGATGGTTACCAGGCACACCCCAGGCTGGTGGTGATAGTGCTGAACAACGAGCGGGAGTGGGAAAAGGTGAGTCCTGCCCTGGGTACAGGAGCTGAGAGGGTGGGAGAGGCTTGGGAGAGCCCTGGTAATGACGAGCAGACAGATTAATTAATGTCCTGCTTGTCACTGATGATATTTTGCTCTAGGGGGCTTGTCCCAACAGTTCAGAAGAGATAATTGTACCTAGTTCTGGGTACATCCAAGGAGTTTTAACAGGGAAAGCAACAGAGAAACCATGTGGATTTCAGATTTCTGTGAAACACACCCTGCATTTCCATTTCTCACAATTCTGTAAAATAAAATGGATCACTGAAAAATCTCCAAAAGCTTGGTCCTCGGCTACTTAAATTTGGATGGATTTTTATATCTTGACAATTCCAGTCCTTTCATTTGCTTGGTTTTGTGTGTTTGTTTTTTTTTTTTTTTTATTTAAACTGTGAAGTTCCTGCTGAATGGGAGGATAGTCCCAACAAGCTTTGCCTGAAAAATTTATAATCTTGACTACTCCAGGTAGACAAGTGGTCTCCATAGACCTCTATATAGACTAGAAAGAAAAGTGACTTAATATCAGGGTTAATCATATATGCAAATAGTAAATTAAGAAGTTATCATGAACATTCTTTTCTTCAAAACTCCAGTCTCAGCCTCTTTTGGCTCTGAGCTTTGCTGGATATCTGTGGTTTAAAAACAGGGAACCTTAGAAATTGCTTGTAATATGAGACTGTAGGTAAACATACATCACTTATCATCCTCCAGTTCTATTTCAAATTCATGAAGCATGGTCCTGCATTATCTAAATTGCTGCTGAAATTTATGATTTCTTTTTCTTATAGTTTTAGGAATCCATAAAATCAACTTAAAAATCCAATTTGTAAGACTAGAAGACTCTTCATGATGATGAATAATAATGAAAAAATCAGAATTACTGAAGGGCATCTCAATAAATATGTCCTAGATTATCCTGTGTATTTTTTTATGTTCATTTGATGCAAATTTAATTCTCTGGATAAATTTAATCCTTTCCAAATGTGTCAATTTGAATCTTTGGAGGAATCTTTTGCTCGCTAACCATTATGAAAATTTCTTACTCTATTTTAAAGTTCTTCAACATTCTGCATATCATATATAATGTTCTGGAAAAATTATTATACTGCTTGGAGAATATTATTAGTATGAGGCGCCAAAGGCAGAAAATGCTTAAAGAGGCAGCCAACAATGCTTATGTTAAAATAATTTCATACATTTTGTACCTTGAAACTTCTCTAAAGAGGCCATTCAAAGGACAAGGAGAGACGGGTGTGATGTTTTTGAAAAATTAGCCAACAGCAGCGAAGAAATAGTGGGTGAATGAACCAACATTATTTCTAAGAAATAACGTGAGCCTGTTTTAACCTTCCAGTGACTCCCCTATCAGAGAATGAGGACTTGGGGCAGGTTTTGGTGTGCCTACCATGCTGTGTGGCAGCAGTGCATGCCCCTCCTGCTCTGCTGGGCTGATACGTGCTGTCTGTGCACAGTTTTCCATGGAGTAAATCCCTCCCTGCTCACCGTCGTGTTTGAGGGCCTTTAGGAGGAAGAAAAGTGGGACTGAAGGAGGCTCCTGCCCAGAACAAAATGGATTCTTCTGCTCCTCTCTGGCCCCTGCTTTAGAGCCCTGTTGGTGGCAGGCCAGGAGAGGTGCTGGGCAGGGACTGCCGGCCCCGTGTGCCGCTCCCGTGCCTGCTGCTCCAGCACTGGGCTGTGGGAAGGGGGCCAGGTTTAATTATGTCAGAGGGGAGAAGGGAAAGGTGGCCAAGAACAGACTGTCACCACCAGGATTATTCTTCTGACCACAGGCTGATCCCTGCCTCTGTGGATGAAGACAAATAAAGTGACTAATCATATTTCCTGGCGAGCTGGATGCAGCTCTCGGCTATCTTGGAACATCCCACATCTTTATCAGCAGAGCAGCACTGAACACTTCAGTTCCTTTGGCTTAGAGACTTCAGAAGCCCTTCCCCACCCCCTGCTTAATTTGTACATCTCTCTGGTGTTGTCTCAACATTCTCTCCAAGTTGCACTTTTTATCCCACATCTCTCAGCCGGTTTTTTTTCCTCGTTCTTTTTTCCTTGAGCTGTTTTGCTCAATTTCAACACTGTCAAAGCTACTCATCTGAGATCTAACTGCTCTGAGTTTTCAGCCAGCCACTTGCTTTTCCTTCCTATTACAGTATGGCAATGAGTATCACAGAATTGTTTTATTGAAGTTTTAGTAAATATCCTCAAACCTATATGGAAAACATCGAGTCCTAGAATCTAATTAAATGATTTACTCATGTGACAGTGCAACAGTCTGTTAGTCCTCATAATGTAACTAATGTACATAGAAATGGTGAGAACTACTTTATTATTTATGTAGAAAGAGTAATTTGGGTTTATGTGAAAATTTTTTTACCCAATACTCTACTGAAAATCCAAGATGTATTATTTAAACTCAACTTTTATTTGATTTTTAATCTGATTTGACTCAAATACAATTTTTCCTTGGTCTCAGAATTGATATACTTGACTCAAGGCTTGAGGTTATCGAGAATTGATTCAACCATAGTTGAAGAGCACACATATTACCCCTCAGGAAATAAGTTCCTTTTCCTTTAGAAGTGGCTCAGTATTGAAACTTTGAGATAGTAACTTCACATGTAAATGAGGCTGAATGAGGGATTTGTCCCTTATCAGATGCTGAAAAAACCTGGTTGGATGATAATAGTTTGAAGACTGAAAATCACATTTTGGGGCATGTTTCGCAGGCATCTGGCAAGATATTTTGACAGATCTTAAAGCAACTACTCAAACTTCTGACACCAACATTCATATTCTTGCTGCTAATCTTGACAGGCAAAGGGGATGCTGTTCTCAGGCAAGAGATTTTTAAGAAGACAAGTTTAATGTGCGTGTTTCAGTGAAACTTGATAAATTTGCCAGAGTTAACAGTGTTGCCCAAAAATCACCAAAGTGCTGCAGGAACCCTGTGCTAGTGCTAAATAACCCTCAGAAGTCCAGCAGACACAGCTGCAGCTCTGCTGTTAACATTACCTCAGTGTGGTGTGACCTGGGTATCAACTTCACTGACTTGCCAAATTCACAGTCTGCTAGTCTGTCTTTTTTTTTTTTTTCCTGATGTAGAAATAAAATCAATCAATCTGATATTAAAATCATATACTAGAATATAATTAGCAGTGGCAAAAATAGGTGGTTTAATTAGCAGTGTGTATCATATATTTTAGGTGAAGTGCGAAGGACTGTGTAGAATTTAAAGATGGGTGTATTCCATGTGTCAAGATGAGTTCTGGGGTAAAATCAATTTTTACTGCTGCTCCTAGGTAGATGCAGATAAAATTACCACGGTGTCCTTTATTCTGGGTGAATTTGTGTGCTACATGGCACAACTGCTACTTAGACAAGAGTCAGTACTTACATCCAGGTGCATTCCAAACATAGCCTGTCATCTTTAACTTTCTATTAACGCAGGATTTAATGTAGAACTTAATTTTGCTCTGATTAACTAGCATATGCCAGATTTACAAGCTCTGTGTGGGGTTGTACACATTTGTATGTAAGTAGGAATGAGTGGGCAGAGGGTGCGCGGTTCCTGCCTGGAATAAATGAACCAAGGTCTTCACAGAGAGCTCCATCTGGCTCCTGACATCCACCGTCACGGAGCTGAGAAAAGGCAGCTCCCGTCTCTGCTGGTGGAGCTGACTTCCCTGGGCCAGAACTGAGGAACATAATGACACTCGGGCAGATTTCTGACAGAGCTTTTTGTCAGAGCGGTGATAAAAAGTCATTGAGATAGTACAGGGTGGTTCCTTGTGAAATCTCAATTGATTTAGAGCAGGGGTTGTGATAGCTTGAAGGATCCTGGTATCTCATGATAGACATTCCCTGTAAGTTGTGAAGGGATGCATATATTTTAAGCAGAACAGATGAAATCGCATGAGCTAATCCTCTATTTGCGGGTGTATCTTCTGTCAGAGGCTCTGTGGTGTAACATGATACATTCTTTGCCCACAGCAGAAGCAGCAGTGTGCTCTTCAACATCTGTTGGGTTGTCATTTTCTCTGTTCCATCCTTGTTGCTTGGTGTATTTAGTCTTTCTGTAAATATGCCTGTCCTGACACTTATTGTCAGCTGAAAATTGCGTATTGTTTCTGTATCAGTGAGCTTTTGCTTAGCCTAAAGGCCTTTCCTTTGACCTTTACTGGGCTGAGTTGTTTGAATTGCATCAATTACTGTGCAGCATTTCTTAAATCACGTATTCCCAAGGAAGATGGTCCCCACCTCTTTGCTGCCACGAAGGAATTTCAGCTCCCATGGAGAGTGTGGGTGGTGTGCTTTGCTCCTGCTCTTTACATCTAGGTATCAGAGAGGAGATAAAGGAATAGGAAGACTTTCAGGCCAGCTCTTCATCTCTGGAGGTAAAGGTATGGCTGACTGGACATTTCTGGAGAGCTGTAAGATCTGTACTGACTGCAGAGGTGATAAAAAGTCTTTCCTCGCTGGGAGGTGGAGGAAGGGACTGTCAATTTGATTACCTCTTTTCTGATGACATAATCAACTCATAAAATGGCTTCTCTGGCATGAGTTTGAACTCTTGGGCTGTGTAGAGTTATCTGGGACATTTTGCAGAACCAAAGCTATACCAGCCACTGAGGATTTGGTGAGTGCTAATTAATAATTCTCTATTGAAAAATGAGGCTGAAGGAGGTGGTAGCTTTTCTTTTTATCCTCCTGTTCGTTTATACTCTCTCTGGGTCCTTTGTTTTCCTTTGAGCCTTCCCAGTTGCAGGACTGGTGCCTTTCTGACAGTGTCAGGATGAGGGAAGAGTGGGACATTTGCATAGCCCATATGAGATTTTGCAGCAAACTTTGAAAACCTCAAGGTCTTTAAATGGAGGTCTTCAAACCACGTAGGACTGTAAAACACTTCTTATTAATAAGACATGAAACTGCTCACGTCATATTTTGTCCTGTAAATTTAGAGGGCCGCTGTCAAAGAAGGACCTTCAGAAACATGAAGTGACACAAAAGTTAGCAGCTGAAGGTGTCCAGCAGATGCTGTTTCTGGAGGAAGGGTTTTGCCCTTGTGCTTTGTTCTGCAGCTGTTATTGCTAACCTGACAAACTCTGTGCTTTTCAGTTATTGACTTAAACCTTGCCAAAGCAGCTCTTCCTTTTAAGTGGAAAAGTGTGATGAAAAAATAGTGGTAAATAGTTTTTCAATAAAGCAAGATGAGTTCGATTTTTGCTTTTGCTCAGCATTATTTTCTTAACTGGGACAGCTCAAACAGTGTGTTTGCAATAATGTGTGTGTGTTTAGTGCAAGAGGAACATCCCTGAAAATCTTTCTCTTTTCAGAGGTCTGGCTGGGTAGTCCTGGGAGTACACTTAGTATCCATGTTGTCATGTAACATTTTTTCTTACAAAGGGTTGATGACTGTGCATTGAGCACAGCTCCCATCTGCTGGGAGGAGGATGACAGGACCAGGTTATTTGTTTGTTTTTGGTGAGATATGCCGGTGTGACAGACATCCTTTCTGTGCCAACACTGGCCCACAAGGAAGCTCTGCTCAGGATCTGGCCTTGCTCATTTTCTCTGGCTTGTTGATCTCTGTGAAGGTGTGTGAATAGGATTATGTCAATCATATTGTTTAGACACTGCTTTAGGGTGCAGCACGAGAGGGGACTCTGAGGTGTGCAGCAACAGTGCAAGTTGACTGTCTTCCTTTACATAGCTGTGTTTATCTAACTGCTACACACAAACACAGCAAATTATTCATTATCACCCTCTCTGGCTGCAATCTTCAAAAGATAAAGAGGCCTGGATGAGGAGGTGAGAGCACGTATGCCCTACAGTCAGAGGTGTAAGGTGCTTTAGGCAGCAGTGGGTGAGGTGAGGACCCTGTGTTTGCTAATTCAGTCTGACTTCAAACAAGTTCTTCCATGCTCTCAGCTATTTTCTGCTTCCCTTCCTGTATCCTGTAGAGATTAAACCATAGGGAATATTCCAAACTGCTTATGAAGGTGGAGAAAACAGGAAAGAAAGTACAAGTTCAAAAGAAATACAATGGTATATGTACCATTGCATGTCTGGACTTTGAAGCTGAGTTTTGCACCTACAGCAGTGAATCAAGGGTTTGATTCACTACTGAAAGTGCATTTTTTATGGAGGTCCCACTCTTTTGGCCATAATAAGGATTTTTATGGTTTGGACCAGGATCTGCACCTAAAATGACTCTCTTGCCCTTTCTTTCAAGCGAGGGCCGTTTTCTGTGTTTCTCTGGGATTGAGGCCACATCATTATCAGTGTAACTAGGAATCACAGAAATGTTTCATTTTGGATGTTTTGTGGCATTTACATACAGTACAGTAAAGGTATTTGCATGCAGTTTTGGACAGTTCTGTAATGGAGCCATTTCTGCAGCATTTTTTGAGTGTTACCCTCAGCTTGAATTCTTTTTTAAAAAAATGTTTGGTTTAGAAATGCACACTGCTCTGCTTATTACTTCAAAATCTTTCTTAACACAGTTTGGCGTTCCCCACTCTTATAGATGCAACTCTCAGAAGAAATGAGCTGGCAGAGGGATGTGCTTCAGGATCAGGCAGATCTGCCTCCTCACAGCTCCTGGATTGAGTGGTTTAGGAAGGCAGGTAGTCCTGACCACACAAATGCCATCGTGTTTCATTTCTTGATGGTTGGAACAGGCACATTTTCCTCCTCTGAAATTCCTTGTATTCCTTGGCATGGTTGCTGTTTGACTGAAGCACTGCTCTGGCTGGAATTCTCCCCATCCCAGATGGCCATGGAGTATTTAGGGCTAGGAGTGACACCGTGTAAGCTCTCATAAACCAGCACACGCTGCTGTGGCTGCCATGATATCCTATAGATTGATGATGAAACTATTTTTGCAATAACTCTGCCTCATGCAGCGTTAAATGGATAGAAACAATAGGTTTGTTTCCCTGTGTCTGAAATAGTTTGTCTCACAAAGGCTTCATCCACTGTGCTTTGGTTAGATTTCATACTAGCACTGTACATGTATCCTACAATCAATTACCATTGATTTAAGTGAGAAATCCCAATTCCCTTGAAATATTTTGGATTTCCAAATTTAAATGTGTGGTGATTTGGCATTTTATGCCTCCTACATTAAAGTTCAGCAAAACATTTTGACTTATAAACAGGATGGAAAGGAAACTGCAAAGGTCATGTGTTTATATGGTTGTATTCCTAAATAGGAATGGATATAAGTCATGTTCTTTGGGAAATTTTATGATTAATTTTCTAGTCTTTAAAGACAGAAAGTAGGTGATAATTTTTTAATCTTTTTTTTTTTTTTTTGAGTCTCTCATTGTGCTCTTAATTCCCACTATTTTCCTTCCGAAAGAAAAATTCTAACAGTCTCATGATTATGTTGTTATTTGTTTAGCTTAAGCAACTCAAGAATTATTAAAATGCATTAGGTTATAAATTATGTGGGTTGCTAGCTCATTTATATTATCTGTCATTAGATGAAACACGTAATTAGATTTATGGATAAGAAGTAGTTAAAACAGAATCTGAGGAAGAAAATGCAAGACTTTTAAAAATATTTGAATTGTACAGTCCTTTCTGGTGATCTGGAAGTAGAAAGAAACATAGGTTAATTTAGAAGGGAAAATTTATAATAGTAAATAAACAGGAAATTTTAATGTAAAGTGGGATATGCTTTCTTAAACCTGCCCAACAGTTGGCATTACCTAAAGCAGAATAAACCACATTGTTTCTAATGAGAACTATTTCTAGTAGAGTGTTTTATTACAAACGGTTTGGCCTGGCTCAGGTGCGATGGAAGCCTGGAAAAAAGGCTTTCACCATGTTTTTTCAAACTCTAAGTGTAGAAGAGTCTTCTCTTTTGGGAAGATACAGAAATGGCATTATGATATTTTGGTTATTAGTCAGATGTGTGTGTGTGTGGATTAGAATTTGTTTTTTGGGGGGGGTGGTTGTTTAGAACTTTTTCCTTATGAGTTCAAATGGGTCCTGATTACAAAGGGAGTATCTGTTGGCTGTTCTGGCTCAAATGGAAATGCTGCAAATCAAATTTCAGTGTACCTGCCTATAGCCAGGTGATAAGTAGTGTTAACTGATGACATCCAGTCTTTATAAAACAGCTATCATTATTAAAATAATGTTCCCTTATTTGCCTTCACCACAGTGCATTTTCTTACTTCATGAAATCACTAAGAAGTTCTGAAGTAATTTTGATTCAAATAAAAACCCCAAAGCAACTGCCCTGGCAGCATAATTTCCCGTACCTGTACCCCAGCACGTTTAATGTTTGACCCCTTTATTCAAACACCACCAAGCAGCTTCAGCAGCCTGTGGGTCTTGGCCTTTCAGGTGGGGAAATGGGAGAACAACTCCCTGAGCCTGAAGTACTCGGTGTGGCCAAGGTACAGCTCCTTCGCAGACAGCGACCCAGACGACAACCACCTGAGCATTGTTACCCTGGAGGAGGCTCCCTTTGTCATTGTGGAGGACGTGGATCCCTTGATGGAGAGTTGCCAAAAAAACACCGTGCCGTGCCGAAAATTTGTCAGGCTTAAGTGAGTAAATACACAGCATTCCTTATTTTTCCTTTGTATTTCCCCTAGTTTCTCAGTAATTATTTTCTTCCCTTCTTTCACGGTGTAATTGTTCTCTGATACTTTGCTGCTCTTTTTCCTCTTGCTTCCTGTCTTTGCTATTCCTTTAGGATTTCATGTCCTCTTTCTTTTTCCCTTTCCCGCATGGTGTGCTCTTGTTTGCACATCTTCCCTTCCAAAAAGTAGAAGGGTTCTGGTTATACACATGCAAGTCACATTGGATTAATGACAAGAGAGTAAGTTTATAGTAAATTCAAAGTCAACGAGAATTAGCCCTCTTCAGTCATATGAAAGAAGATTGTGTTCTAGAGTGGGCTGTTTTAATGAATCCTCTTCCAATTGTTTCCAGTTATGTTGAGATACGCCTGTTTTCATTAGTCTTTAACAATTTGAGAACGTCTTCCAGTGAAAATGGATGTTTATGCTGAAATGTGGTAGAGGATAAACTACTCCAGCATAAAATACCATTGTGACTTTCCACTGAGAGACAAGTTCCCTGCTTTTATTGCTCCATAGCTTTGGAGCAGTCAATAGAAATCAGTGGAAAAGGTTTCACTGGGCATTTATCAGGGGTGTTTCACCTGTTCTGTGCTTTGCTCTGCATATTTATGAACTGAATATAACAACAGCAGGTTTTGTACTGAGCAGGTGTTAGGGAATATGATGCCTGTTTCTCAGGATTTCCAGAGACTGCTAAATGATTGTGCACATGCTTCCTCAAGCCCAGAGAATTTTTTTCCCTTGACGTAACTGTACTTAGTCAAGTTCTAAACTAGTTTTATTTTAATTTTGAATTCTTTCAAAGGTGGTAAAATACTGCCTTAGATTTTGAAGATGCTTATACTAAAATGTTCTAGAGGCCACAAAATGAACATTTCAGAAAAAAAAAAAAAAAGGAGAGGGAGAGCCTACGTCATTGCACTCAAAGGTGGCCTGAAATTCACCTTCTCAAAGTGCAGGAAAAAGTGCACTTTGAGAAGATGCATCCATTTTCACTACAGTGAACTGCTATGCCTTTTTATAGCTTACATGTGCTTTAATTACTAAATGACATGTAGTCTGATGTCTTGAGAGTAAAAGCAATAAATGATTAATCTAATCCTAAGAGAGAGATTAGTAAAAGGAGACTATGTCTTGATGGAGAAGTGCAGTATGTTAGGCTGGATAGTACAGCAGCAATCATGTCATACAAGGTAACATTTTCTCTGTCTCATCAAGCAGCTACATTATGATTAGTAAAAGCTGCAAACGCCGTATATTTATAAAAGCATCCCGTGGATTATTTCTCTGTTGATTCAGAAAAACATGTCCAGTCACAAGTATGACAAAATGTTGTTTCACAGCATGCTGAATCCCGCTATTGTGGTGCTTCTGTTTTTCCTAGCAGGAATATTTATGTGTCTCCTCTCTGTTGACAGCAACAAAACTAATGAGGGAACTAACGTGAAGAAGTGCTGCAAAGGATTCTGCATTGATATCCTGAAGAAGTTGTCAAAAACTGTCAAGTTCACGTATGACCTGTATTTGGTGACGAACGGGAAACATGGCAAAAAAGTCAATAATGTGTGGAACGGAATGATTGGTGAAGTAAGTCCTGTGGAGTAAAAGGGGCTCTTAAGTAAGGCCTTGGCAATGTTTGGGTTTAGTTCTTCTGGAGAACTGAGGTATTCTCTGCTGAGTGATGGTGGTGGTGTGTTCTCTGTGTGGATCAGGTGGTGTATCACCGGGCAGTGATGGCCGTGGGGTCCCTCACGATTAACGAGGAGCGCTCTGAGGTGGTTGACTTCTCGGTGCCGTTTGTTGAGACTGGGATCAGTGTCATGGTGTCACGGAGCAACGGCACAGTTTCACCATCTGCTTTCCTAGGTATGATTCTCCAATCCATCCAGATAATTTAAATGCCTTTCTGTAGAGTTTGGTTGATTTAACTGTTTGATATATAGTGCATTGGCACGTTTCTGTCAAGTTCTGAATTTTACATTAGGCAGGTTGTACCATGTTGATGTGCTGATTAAAATGATCATTTACACATGAATATAATGCTGTTGGTTTCAGATGCTTTAAGTGAAACCCAAGGATAGTGATTTCAATATGAAATTCAAAGAATCCCCCAAAACCTTCAGTTGGTAAAATTACATCCTCAAACCTGCTTCCTTACAAACTGATTTATGCTTGTTCAGCCCATTATAATTGGTTTAATTGTATCTTTAGATTTAATCTGAAAGGTAATTTGACAACAGTTACCTCTTCTGAAAACCCCACTACTGCACTGGAGAGCTGAGTGTTGATGCAGCTGAACAGGAGAGATGCAGCAAAGCAGTGAAAGAAAGGCTTCTTGCACAAGAATAATCATTTCACCACAGAGCTTTTTCCTTATCTCTGTTCTGTGAAAGCACATTACAGAGATGATGCAAGTAAATATAACACAGTGAGTAATCAAATAACTTCCCAGATGTGGTGATTCCTAAGCAGGTTTTGTCGGTGTTTGATATGAATGAAAGACTTTTAAGTGAAATTGCAAGAGACTGTACTTGTAATGAAAATACTCAAGTAGTATCTTTTCATTTTTCTGAGTTATTGAGTTGTAAAGTTCATTTTTTAAATTGCAGTTGCAGCATGTTGAAATTATCCTTTGAAATATGAGTATTGGGGTGTTTTCCAAATGTGCTGCAAGTGCAGTTAATTTTTTTTTTTTTTTTTACTTATCTCTTAAAAACCTGTTTATGGCCACCATCAAAAGAGAAGCTGCTTTTGCATTTTTCACTGGAACATAGTTATTGGATTTCTAAAATGCATTTAATGTTATTAGTTTAGTTGGGCATATGTGTCTCCAAAAGCAAAAATAACCCCTTCTTATAAAGCTGTATAGAATAGCATTACTTTGGAAGAAATTTGATTTACTGCACCAATAAATCAAGTCTGTGCTCTCAGAAGTATGTTCTGGTTTTTCAGACCTAGATGAAGCTGCCAGTTTGCTGGAATTGCGTAGTAGTAAAATGTTTTGCCTTGCAAAATAGTATCAGTGCGACACTGAATTTATTCACAGACTGATTTCATTTCAATTAAGTGAATGTCTAAGAATACAGTCATCTTACATAATTCCTTTAAAGGATTTTTAAAAATCTGTCAAATACAATATTATTTTTTTTTTAAATAGCACTTGGTTAAAGTTCCCGAAATATCTGGGCTTGAGAATTGTTTCTGTGAGTGTAGACAAGTATGGGATTTTGTGGCACTACATTTTCCATTCAGTTGTTTTGTCCAATAGATCTGAGTAACTGATGGGCTGTGACAGCTTCTCCCTCATTATCTGCCGTGTTCTGATTCTGGAGTGTCTCCTTCAAATAAGAGTTTTATCCACATTAAAACATTTTCACATTGTACCAGAGTTCATAAATACTAGATCCACAAATAATTTTAAAAATGATTTTGTGGAGGTTTGGTTCAACTTTATATAAACAAACAACATAAGGGAAACCTCAAATCTCTATTTCTGTATTTTTTCAGAGGGAGAGAGTTCATAGATGAGATCAGTTTTATTTTCTGGAGGCACTGGTGGAATAGAAAATCTATGCCCCTTTTTATTTAATATGTTCTTTGAGTATTGGTTTTGGTGGTGGGAAGGAAAACTCAAAGACATCTTTTTCCTTGATCGATATTCTCCATTGTCAGTCATTTGAAATGTACACTGGCAAGTCATATATTAGTATTTTCCTGCCATATCATAGCTTTACTGAAAATTCTTTTAAAACCTGATGCTTGCCTGAGGGAAGTTCTCTTTCTGTCCTTTGAGAATCAAAGAACAGTGCTGAATGTGTAATTGGATCACTGATATGACAGCAAAAATCGACTTTGTTATTCAATTGATTCTGTACTTGTTCAGTCTTACTGCTTGCTATTCTAAATAGCTTTTTGTTTTCCTATTGCTTCCTTTAATCCTCCACCTCATTACCAGACTGCTTAAATTATTAAAGAGCAATCTGCTTAAATTGTTGTTTATAGCTCACTTTTGCACACTGGCTTGTTTTGCCCTTTGCCTTGTTTAGATTTTGACAAATTACCATCACTGTTTCTACACTGTTGCTTTTGATAAGGGTTTTATCAGCCTTGCTTTCTTCTGGTGCTGTAATTCTACATGAATTTCAATTTAATCCAGTTAATATCTGAATTCATAAAATATTTGTTAGACTGCATTTGGCTTTATAATGTCCTTACCCTGCCTGCATCTAAGGAGAACTTTCTCTGTCTTTCACAAATTCTGTTGTTTTCCTAACTTACTATTGTCTCCCAAATAAATAATTGTAGTAATTGAAAGAACTTCATACCCTGTCTTAAAATTAAAATAATTAATTAAAAAAATGCTGCTCTTTCACTTTACCTCGAAACCAGAAAGAGAACAGCTTGGTTTAGAATTTCCCTGCCATGCCTTTTTAGTTACTATCCAAAATCACCAGTGGAGATATTTGGCATTTGGTCTTGTCTTAGTTCCACAGTTCTGGAGAAATTGTAGCACAAGCAAAAGATCTCATCAGTTTTCTATGGTTGGGCACAAATTCTTACCTTTCATTCTAGTTCTGGGGGAGTCAGTCGTGCTAACTGGGGCAAGGCTCACACTGAGCTGTTGGGCTTCCACACCTCAGCTCCCATCATAATCCTTTCCTGCAATGATGGGAGAAATGCCAGTGGTTCTAATCGTAATTTGAATTCTAAGAATGAAGCAGTTAGGAGAGAGGAACTGCTTTGGCTTTCACAGACAGGTAAAGCATTGGAACACACTAATTTCTTGTAGTTTCAAATGCCTTGATTCTATGCTAGTTAGAAATAGTATACTAATATATTTTCCTCACACTTCAGAGCATGCTCACACTTGCATTAGTTACCCAAATTATGATATAAAATGCCCCCAAATACATTGACCTTATAAAGAGATATTACCTTGCCATGCAAATCTTTTTTAGATATATCCTTGTGCCAGAGGAATGCCTGAAATGACAGAGAATTTGTGATTGGGAAAGATGAAATTTAAGAACTTTGTGTTATCACATACTATTGCCACACTCAATCCTTTCAAAAAGTTGGTGCTTAGTCTGGTGTTTGAAACTGCTTTTAGTTTTATTCTCCAGCCTACTTCTTTTACTTAATTATGGTTTTTCTGTCTTTCAAACTGACATTTGATTTTCCATAAAACCCTTTTGATTTCAGTAATTTGCTCCCAGATGAGAATGAGACATTCAAAAAATGTGTTTGCAATTGATAAAAACATCATCTTCATTGCAGGTAGATGAAAGTGAACATGGAGAGAAGAAATTTCTGAAACAAAAACATTTAGTTTGAATGCAGGTGTTTGAATTTCTTCCTCTAACACTTCTTGTAGGATAGAAAATGAAAGAGAAGTCTACTTCACTGAATTACCAGATGTATTAAACATATGCTTGATTGCTTTTTCTTTGCAGAAAAACAGTCTTAGTGGTTGGACCATTCTGTTGATAAATGTGTATAACATGGGATGAATAGAAATAGGTAACTGGATTGTGGACTGAATAAGCAGTGAATCAAACCAATTATGTGCCATTCAGTGTCAAAGAAAAGTGTGCAGCCTTTGGTTTTGAATCACAGCTTACATTTAAGCTTTTGATTTTATGGATTTGGTGTGTACATACTAACAGCAGTTCATTATGTATTGCTACATAGCTATTTGCTAGCATTTTGGTTGGGAAAAGCTAATTTAAAGGAAGCTGCTGGGCTTGCCTAAGCAAAGACATTAGAATTCTTATGCTGCAACTGGTTTAATGAACTGTTTCTGTTTCTCTTGTCTGTTTTCCTGCAGAGCCCTTTAGTGCTTCTGTCTGGGTGATGATGTTTGTGATGCTCCTCATCGTGTCTGCCATGGCTGTCTTTATATTTGAGTACTTCAGTCCTGTAGGATATAACAGGAACTTAGCACAAGGGAGAGGTAAGATTTGCATTTTACACAAGGGAGAGGTAAGATTTGCATTTTACACAACCCCTCGGCTATGAAAAATCGTGTATTTCCCATCCCTTGCCCTCCATCTTTTCAAATAAACATAACGTAGGAATAAAACAGTGAAAGTAGCTATGAAACCATGTATGTTCTTCATTTAAAGTGTGATTTCTTGAGGGCATATATGCTCATGTTTGCATTCCAACTCCTTAGAATAAAGACATATAGAAGGGTAAGTGATATCAGAGTTGTATTTAGGTAGTGTTTGGTTAGTTCACTGTGTCAGCTATAACTTGTCAGCTTAAAAAAAAGCATTGGAATAGGTTCTAGTCCTGGCTACTATGAATTCATGGTCAGTTCAGAGAAATTTATCTAAACTTGTGTGTTGTAGTGGATAATTTGGAAAAATAGTGGTTCCCTTGTACATAGTTTTATATAGTCCCTATAAAAAGTCAGATGAGCTCAGCCTTGAAATGAGGCCAATGGCAGGAGAGCATCAGTCCTTTCTGTGTAACATCCATGGCTATAGAAACTTCATTTTCCAAATAGATTTAATACAGAGCTTGCCTTTCTCGGTGACAGCTGCAGTTGTAAATTGTTATATACAACTTTGACCCAAGAATGAGGATTCCATGTCTTGCAATGCCCTCATCCTCCCATTACTTAACTGACATTTTAGAGTGCAGCCTTTGTTTTAATTTCTAAATTATTCTTACCTTGTTTTGTAACAACAGATCTTCCAGCTTGGTGAACACAGTTCTGGGCACTATTAAAAGCTAATGGTTTCTTCTAGATTATGGCTGGCTTGTTCCCTGAAAGAGGGGATTATTGCAACGTTCATATGTTATCATTTTAATAAGATGGTAAATGTGTAACCTCTGTCCAAAATAAACACTGCTAAAAAAGGGGAACTCAAAGGTGAATATAGACACTGAGTATCCAGGGGCTTGGCTGTTCTTTTCTGGGCCACCTCATGTGCCAGAACTGATTATTTAGTGTACTGACAGCTACAAGGTCATGTTATGGCACTAGACCATCCTAACTGAGCTCCAGATACTTGCCACTAATCCAGATGTCATTAATTTTAAACAAGGGAAGCTTAAAATAAAGGGGAATCTTAATGTAGATGCCTCCTTTCCCTAGGCTTTTTTGGCAGGGTGAAGCTCAATGTTAATACAATCTCCAGTGGCATAAACAGAACTTTAGACTGCTTCTTTGGCATATACTTTCCCTAATGTTATTGCTTAGAAAAATACATAATGTCCTTGTATCTGTTCAGTCCTAAATGTGTCTGTAAGATGGTTTCATTAACCAAAAGTCAGTTCCATTGTGTTTATTTTACTGGACTCTATCTTCCTAGTGCTGCTGCAGAATAACAGGAGGATAATCAAAGATGTAGTGCTTGATTGCATAGTGAAATATTTGCACTGTCTAGAGAGAATTTCTACTGAAGTGAGAAAATACTGACTATACCCACTTACGGTTTTATTATTTCAATAATAATTGAATTATTATTAAAGTAAATTATAGTTAAACTAACAGCTAAATCTGAGTTTGTAATGTGCATCCATCCCCTTGGATAAAGGGAGAGGGCAGAGAAGGAGGTTATGTTACAGGTGTCTGCATCAGACCTTATTGACTGAATTACAATTCAATTGAAAGGAGATAATTATAAATAGGTCAAGTGAGTCATAGTCAGGGGAGGCCTGTTCCTCTCCATTGAGGCTAAAGGGAGTTTGGCTGATGAGCAATCTGTGATTACTGCACTGTACTTACCTAGAGCTGGGTGAGAATAAACTGCCCTTTATTCTCATAGGGCTCTACAAACCAGGCCTTTTGAGTGGATAATGGCACTGCTAATTCTAATGCTAATTGTTAATTCTGCCCCCATGTGAGAATGAGGGAGCGTGCTGACCACTTGCTTTGGGATGAATTAAAACACGACTGAAAATAGGAATAGCAAAAAAGTACAGAATGGATTAGCTGGGACAGGATTTTACCTGCAGTGCCAACACATTTGGAGCCACAGAACTGACTCTGAACATGAGAGACAGCCAGAGCCTGGTTTGCTCTGAACTGCAGCACGAAACAGGTGCTCCTTTGTGCTGTCTTTCTGATTTATGCTCTGAGTACAAAGGTGCTTAAAAGTAGGTGACATATTCACACACTTTGATCTTAAATAAGCTTACATAATGTTCAAAAAGCATAATGTTGGAAGACTGGAGATGATAAAAATAATTTGGATAAGAAAAGTACTAGAATTGAATCATTAAGACTTAAACCTCCAGTTTTCCATTTCACTTGTCTGCTGGCACAGAAGACTGACAGGGCTGATACTGTGGCACACATCTTACTGCAAGAGATACACTAGTTTACTTCTCCTCCAAACCTTTGCTTTCCGTGTTCTTTTTAAAACTTTTGAACCACATGCCACATAGAAAAATGTTGAATTATTTTTTCAAAATGGGGAAACTATTTCAATTACAATGAAGGGCACCTGTGGTGAGTCCTGTGATTCCATTGGGTGTACAGTGAATATGGAGTGAAATATTTTTTAACCCAGTCTCCTAGTAATGTGATGTTTATGCAGGGGATAGTGCCAAGGTTTATTTTAACTGCTTTTTTTTTGCATTTACAGATCCCCATGGCCCATCCTTTACCATTGGAAAGGCGGTGTGGTTACTCTGGGGTTTGGTCTTCAACAACTCTGTGCCTGTGCAAAACCCCAAAGGGACGACCAGTAAAATCATGGTGTCGGTTTGGGCTTTCTTTGCTGTCATTTTCCTGGCCAGTTATACTGCCAACTTAGCTGCCTTTATGATTCAAGAGGAATTTGTTGACCAAGTGACTGGACTGAGTGATAAAAAGGTAGGTCTGAAGCTCAAAGGAGATCAGTGTCCATTCTTCACAACCCTTTGTGCTTTGTGATAAAAAACTCTGAGCAAGACAAACTAAATTTGGATGATGATTTCATTCTGAGTGTAACCTTTTATTAACAAACTATGACCCAAAGCATGAAAATACCAGACTGTTTTCAAGTCTTTTAGTTGCTTATTCAGGATTAACCGCACTAACTGAAAAGTACCTTTATTTTGTGATGGAAATCAATTACTCTCTGATTAAAAGGAATGTATTGTCAATATAAAAAAGCTGGGGGAATTGTGTGAAATATTAGTAATATATTAATAGACAAAATATTAATAAATCCAGAAACTGTCTAGTAATTCTCAGAAGCAGTTAATGCTCCTGAAAATATGGCTTTTTCCTTCCTACGTAGTGTGCAAGGAAGCGATAGAAATAGTTCAGATTTAAAGTGGCACCAGCATAAATAAATAAAGAGGAATGATAAAAATGATACACATTATCTGTGGATGTTTGAATGTTTTTCTTGTATAAAATGCAAGAATAAATAGGAAAAATAGATAAGAAAATTTGGCAGTTTGTGTTAGCACATTAAAGAGAGATGTACCTTGCATATGATAAGGCACAGAATTTTGATGTGTTTGTGGAAGACATTTTTCTAATTCAAGAACTTCTGTGAGAACTTCACTTGGAGCAGCAGCCTTATAGTTCACTTAAACTTGAGTTTCACACAGACGTTTAAATATCTTATTTTTTATATTGTTTTAGCTGGCCTGAACCTTTTTCTAATGAAAGAACCCTTCCCAGATCTTTGTACTTGGCAATTTAATCAATAGTCTTATAAATCAGCAACCTAGCAATTACTTCTTTTTTTTTATTTCATTTCTGTGACTGTTCTGTAATACTGTAATTGCACAGAGGGATTGAAGTCTATTTGCAAAATTATTGTTGTGATGGATATACACAAGATACATGAAGGGTGTGCTTTTGTCAAGCCTGTGCCCAGTTGTTTTAAAATGAATCTAAATATTGACATTGGAAAGGAATATTTAAATACGGTGTAGCCCAGGGGATGACTTCATAAGGGATTTTTCTCAGAAAAAAGAAAGTAAAAGAAATTGTTATTCAAAAAAAAGAAACGGCTCCATAGCCTTGTGTCTCCTTTTTTTTTTTTTCTTTTTTTTTGTTTGTTTGTTTGTTTTTGTTTTCACTGCTTTTTATGACCAGCCTTTGACTGATTGCCTGGATTATCAAAGCATGAATTGCAAGCATGGGTAGAGGAAAGACAGATGAAAAGAAACAAAAAATTATGATAGTTTTGTTTTCATTAAGTTGCATTGTCATAAAACACTTGATAGAGCATGAAGGTGGTAAAATATACCTCTTTTTTAAGATAACACTCTTAGAAGAGACAAATAAAAGGTGTTGTCTCTCGAGGATAAAAAAATGGATTTGAGAAACACGTTTCTCCTGTTTGTGAGAAAGTGCAGAGCGTTTTCCTGGGCAGTCTGGGTTTTGGCAGGATTTGGCCTGCACCTGGCACAGCAGTGGGATTCGGGTCTGACAGTGCACCCTCACCTCCCCCTCCCTGGCTCTTTGCCACTCCCCCATGGGCTGGGAAAGGTCAGGATTTGTGCTGGAGCTTTTGCCTAATAACTTCCTGAGTTCTGTCATCTTTCCTCTCTGTCTGCTGAGGAGGATCTTATTTCGGCAAAAAGCAGAATAAAAATAGAAAAATACTTGAATCAGAAAAAAACCATCTGGTTTTGTGTGGTCTGCTGATCATTTATTTGATCTGCCTCCTTTGTTTTTATTTTTCGGCTCTTCAAACTTTGCCTGAAGCCCATAGAGATAAGTCGGGGGAGCCATGCCTTTTCTGATTAAATTAAACAAGTCTGAAGTCCAGAAAAGCAGTGATCTATTTCTGAACATTCTTCTTGTCATACACAGGTTTTGCCTTCTCCACAATCCTGAGGTTTCTCAGATTTTAAAAATTCGAATAACTAAGGATAAATTATGGGAATATAAATTGACTGATATTAAATTATATTTCTCCCCTCCTTGCCTTGTTGCTGCAATGCTGTTAGTAGGAGAAAAATTCAGAAATTTAGGATTTTGCTGGTGTTCAGTAGAGAACTCTGGCCCTTGCAGCAAGCAAAGCAGTCAGATGCAAAGGCCAGTGAGAAGGGCCAGAAGTATGGGTGTAATCTATTTGGAATAAGTAATATCTTAAAGTTTGCTCAACTAAATAAAAATTACTCTTTTGGGCAGGTAAATCAGTTTGCTATTCTTTATTCTTCCCCTCTACCATTTTTCCCAGTGACACACCCGAAGAGTCAAGCTCTCCTGTCAATACAGTGAAGTATTCCCAGTTACAGATACTGGGGTTTCTCAGTATCTCATTATTTTTTTTCCAGCTCCCCATGGGATAGACTATAGAGAAAAATCAGGGAAAAAAATCCTTCTCTCTGAGCAGCCATTCCTGACCCTCAGCATTCGATATCCTCCCATTCAGGAAATGTGTTACACTCTGGACACTGATAACTTGCTATTTGCCCCTTGGTGCTTTAAGACCTTTTCCTAGTTTCCCTCAACCTTTGGAATGCTGCTAATGAATTCCTGAATGCCATGTCATCCAAGTGTCACCCAGAAATACATGGCACAGCATGTACTGGAGTTACTAGGGGTGGGTGTTCATAAACTCAAATGATTCACAAAATGAGGAGAAAATTATGTTTTGACATTCCTCTTGTGTATGTAAAAGATTTTTAAAAGCTTTGTCTTCATAAAAAGGTACAGAAAATGAGTCCAAAGTATCCAGCAAAGCTGACACTTCTTACTTTTGAGGCCATTTATGCCTGTTTCGTGTCATGAAAGAGACATTACTAAAGGAGAGTAGGTAGCAGTGGATGGAATTGTCTTGCCAAGCGTTTGTTCGATGGGATTCCTCCACACTTTATTGCCTCACTTACATGTGGTCCAGGAGGTGCTCACCAACCTTAATAGGAAGCCATTTACAAGTTCTTTATTTTTGCAAGATTCAGGGTATTCTTGTAACCTCGGCCTTATATTTTTGTGCACCAAGATGGCCCAAGTTCTGCAGCTACCAGAGATCTGTCCGTGAAAACAGAGCAGGCTGAGATCAGAAGGCAGAATGGATGATGGGTGGTTGGGGTGACCCTCTTACCCCAACCCTTCTCACCACTACCCATTATCAGACATTTACAGTGCTTTTGAGGGTGGTCAGACATGGATATTGCCTACATTTCAGTAACCAGTGATGATGATAACAGTCTTGGAATGAAGAATGGCTTTATTTTTCTAAGTTCAGAAATCAGAATGTCAGTTTTCCATCTGGCCAAAAAAAGGACAGGGTTCACATATGGGTGTTCTTCTGTCACTCCAAACGAGTTCCTGCTAGCAGAGAGAGGTTGTTTACTATTTTCTGCTATTTTAGTGATGTTTCCCACAGTTCCTTAAAAAAATCCAGAACCGTAACAAACGGCTGCTCTGAACAGCAGCCTTTTCAGGCAAGGAAGTAAATCTTCAGATTAAGTCAGTATTTAATGTTTGTGAAAGATCACTTTGCTGGCTTAATGAAATTGTCAGTTTTATTAAGGCATCTAAATAAAATAAAAGCAAAGGGTTGGAGTTCTGTTGCCGCGTGCCGTAATTCTGTTGGGTGGCAGAGCATGGGGAGACAAGGATGGATTGGTTAGTCTTCAGAATAACAGTAGATCTCTCCACAGCTGTGATTCAAGGAGGGGGCTTGTGCATTCATTCAATTTAAGAATTTTGTTCATGATTTAAAAAATTACCAGATATAAAATGTCTAGGAAGAAAATAGCAAACATGATGTATTTTGTTTCCCATCGTGAGGCTTCAGGGAAAATGAATGCATGTGGGGCCTTGATCCTTTTTTCCTTTCTTGCCTCATGCCTGCCCCATAGATCTTTGCTGCGGTCACAGAGCCCGTATGCTTCTCCACAGGATGTAAGTTTAATGTTATTTATGAGAACTTTATGCACTTTAGATATGAGTGCAGTGTTAGTAAAAAGATTTAAACCCTTTTCTTTCTGTACAAGTAGTCTGAGAGCAGGCAGTAGTAGCAGACAATGGTTTCAAAAAAATTATCTCCTTGTGGCTGTTAAAATTTGTCGGTTGGTGCCAAGAAATTCCAGTCTGTAGATGGTGTTTGGAACTATTCACCTGCTTTTTATCTCTGTGACTTTTGAATGAGGTAGGGCTTTTTATTCCTCTCTGCTCTCCTGCAGAAATATTTGTGTTCCTTGACTATTCAATTTGGACAGATGTCTTAATTCTTTCAAGTATTCCATGAAAGGAAATGCCTCCCCAACATCTTAGATTGATATGAATGTTCTTGACAAGTGAGAATATTCAGAAGCAAACCCCATTTCTAAATTACCAGACTACTCCAACCTCCCTGTTCCCCCAGTTCCCCTGCCATACCTCAGGATTGGGAACTGAGCTTGCAGTTCAACAGCTATGATGAGCTTACCACAGCTGAATTTCCAAAAACATATCAGGGATACGAGCAGCAGCAATTTTTACAGGTCCTGAAATCAACAATGTTTATTTAATTATTTTTTCCATTTCTCTTGACTGGGAAATTTGATACAGATATTAGGAGATATTGGAGGTCATCTCAGTACTTCAGAGATACATTATCTGTAGCTTTAAATGAAGCTGATAGTAAGCTACATTTATATCAGTAGAATCTCTGGACATATATTTAAAAGCAGGTTTTGTTTCAGTGCTGCATAATAAACTCAAAATAGGAGATAGCAAATATAGACTAAGAACCGTGACTAGTGTACAGTGTAATTTTAGTGCATAGGTCAATTACTATGTGTAAAAGTAGTAGCAAAGTAATAATTTAAACAGTAAAGCTGTGAAAAGGGAAAATGAGAAAAGTAAGACATCTGCTAGCTAAACAAATAGAGAAAAATAGAGTTCATTCCTTTATGCTTTGTCAAAATATGCTTAATTAAAATGAAGCATTTAATTGTAGTTCTGTAATAAGAAAATAGTGTTGCAGCAATAATTTCACAGTCAAGGTTTGATGGAATTGAAAATACTCCCAGGTTTTTTGTAAGCCTATTTGTATTCTCTTTGCAAATTGGTACTGTATCTTGGGAATTCTTGATGCCCTGAGACCAAATGTTAAAAAGAGAAATATTTCATATGCAACCCCAAAGGAATCCGTAACTGTATAAATATTATCTGTCTCTTGCAGCACAGAATATATAGATTGCTCTTCTAACTTCAACACTAAAACCAGATTGCATTTTACTGTGGAATTTATGGGTGGCTGCTTTTATCAATTGCTCAATTCAATTTCCTCATTAGCCAGTAGTTCCTCTAATTTGAGTGACCTTTTTCATTTGTTTCTTAAAGACACATTTTAATCTAGTCCTCAGGTGTCACGTGGTTTTCAAAGATAATGCAAAGGCCCATATAAAATGTTCAGATCTGTGAGCAAGAATTTTTGTGAGATTTTGGGAATGATTGCCAGGTCTGAACCCTGACTGTGCCCTGGGCTATTGCCATTCCCTTGCACATATCCCCTGGCTTGTTTGTCTGTGCTGATGAAATAGTGATATGGAATTGTAGGATAAATCTACGTGCCCTCAAGCAAATGATTTGTAGTTTGAAATGGGAGGAATGAATAGGGACTAGGAATATAGGTGTGAGAGCTCCAGAAGCCCTTTTCATGTCAGGTTATGTAATTGCTGAGCTCCTGGGGAAGCTGCAAGAACTTTGATTCCTTTGAATCATGGTGGTGGGGGGAAAGTCAGCCCTCCCACTGTCCCTCCCTGGCAGAGCTTCCTGTGATCCCCAGCACTCCTCAGGGACCAGTGTGTTGAGCTGCCAGCTCCTTGGATACTGAGAATGATCCTTTTTCCCTTTCTTCCTGTGGGGACCCACAGTGTCCCAGCTGAGATGGAAGTGTGAAATGACTACCAACAAAGCACTGTTTTCTTTTCATTGCTGTTTAGCAGTGTGTCTGCTGGCACTTTGGGTTCTCTAGGGAGAATGCTGGCAGATGAGGATCTTCCAGCATCTCTCTGCTCCAGTTTCTGCTGTCCTGCCATATTACAGTGCCTGGGAGAAAGTCATATTTGAGTGGCAAAATTGAGCTGGTTTTAATTTGGATGTAGATGCTTCTGTAAGTTCAGCCAGTGTGAAGACAGTTTCTGGTGTAATAGACCTGAGTTAACCCACAGCATTTGCCTGGAAGAAATCTGAGGCAGATTATACAACTTCTGTGTTTTTCAGCTTGAAACTGCCCTTCTTTACATTTTGAATGCCTGAAACACTTTGCTTTCCCCCTTTCTTTCTAGTTTCAAAGGCCCCATGATTACTCACCTCCCTTTCGATTTGGAACGGTTCCAAATGGAAGCACTGAGAGGAACATCAGAAACAACTACCCCGATATGCACCTTTACATGACGAAGTTTAATCAGAAAGGAGTTGAAGATGCCTTGGTCAGCTTGAAAACTGGGTGAGCTTTTTCCCATGAATTTGAAAGAATACTGTAGACTTTCTAGAAGCTGAAAAATATTGATCTGTGCTTTGATACTGAGCAGACTGATATCAGGCTGCTGTGCGGTAATAGCTTTTTTTTTTTTTTTTTTTTTTTTTTTTTTTTTTTTTTTTTTTTTTTTTTTTTTTTTTTTTTTTTTTTAATTCAACTACACTGCATAGATATCAGAAAGGAAAATGATTGCCTGTGATTTGTATGGCTGTTTTAAAATTACGTAGAAGCTTCAGTGTCCTTTGTAAAATAGTTTCAAAGGGCAGAATTAGTGTTTGCCAAATTTGAAGACAGATGATACAGATGGACCTGCATTTGGCTGGAGGCTCACAGAACATGCTTTGTATAGTTCCTTGTTATCTTTGCAGCACTGGCTAATTATGCTTCTGACAACCTTAGTAAATATTCTGGCAAATATTATTGTCCTTCTTTCTCAAGAGCTGAGATTTAGACATGGATGCCTTCCATCCTTTTCTCTCTCTGAAGTAGCCCATTCTGCCTGGTTGGACAAAGAGACTGAATTTTCATTCTTAACCCTCCAAAGGTATGAGAGTGACTCACTACTCATATCAGTATTCATCTGGGTGACAGGAATGTGTTAGCTCTAGTAATTTTTTCTAAATATTTAGGCTTGATAGTAACACGTGCATTTTTGTTAATAATGCCATAATCATAATCTATCAATGTAATTTATTTAGGTTTTGTTTTGAAGTGAGAAGACTAAGTTACCATGGTGGGTTTAAGCATCTCTCCTGCTATTATTTATGGTGAACACAGCACACATTTCTTCCTATACTCAAATAACCTGTTACTTTTGGTCCTTTTTGGGGAACTGCCTGTCCTTTTAATTTTTACTTTCATTCTCCCAAACCTGTAACGGATTGTAACATATCTCTTATGCAAAACACCTCGAAATACCCACATCTTTTGTTAGAGTGAAGATTCCCTTCCTTAAAAAGTTATCCTTCCAGCTCTTTCCTTCACTGCTGTCTCCATGCTGCTGCCTGGACTCTCTCTGTCCTCATTTCTCAGGGCATTCTCAACTGGCACTTCCCAGGTGTGATTTGTCCCATCCTAGGACAGACATGTGAGATCAGCCTTGCCCAGCATCTTCCACACTGGAACTCCTGCTCTGGCTGAGCCCATGCAGGTTGTATTTCCTGGGTGACAACTAAATTATGCATTACAGGTAGGCAGCTGAATGCTGCCATTCCTGCTGTGAATTTTTAAAGAAGGAGCTGTCCTTGATTTCAGCCATTGCCAGGGCTGGTTCCGTTGGGTGGATAGTTTATCTGGGGGATTTGTGCTCCTTGTACTTTTCACCAAGCATTTGTGCTACTGAAAGCCCTGAAAAACTGCTGTTAGCTTTAAAATCAGACAACCTGTCAGACACTTAAGCATGAAAATGGAGGTGGGAGGATACCTGACTGCAGGGTGGTTCAGGACAGCCACTAAAACTCAGCTGCTTCTGTGCCAGCTGCTGCTCTCCCTCAAAAGCTTTGCTCATTTTGACAGCATAAACTATTCATTTTTTATAGATTTCTTTTTCCCTGCTGAAGTTTCTTTCCTCTTCTAAGTGATTGCTCAGCGTGGACACCCCCAGGTGTGTACCTTGCTCCCCTTGACTGATGCTCCTGCAGCAGATGGTACAAATCAGGTGCCACAGGAGTGTTTTCTGGATCAATATAAGTAACTGCCACACACAGCTGTGCTCCTTAGGATTGTGTCTGGTGGCACCTACAGAAGGATTGAACAGCATGGCATCAGCTGCTTTCAGACTTGTATTCTTTAAAACTGTAATTTTTCACTTTTTATGCCAATTTTTCTGTTCTGTTCCTTGATATACATTGCTGTGGTTTCTTCCTTTCCCCCTGATGAATTATTTGACCAGATTATTTCTCTCTTCTGTGTAAAGTTTCCTCTTTCATCTTTAACTAGACCTGACTGAGCTTCTCCCCTCCCTGATTTACTTCATCCCATGATTTCTAGTACATCTTGTCCCATGGAGTCTGTGTTGCTATGGCTTTTTTGAGGATGACCTCTCCTTCCTCAAACTGCTTCTGCTTCCAAGCAAATGTGTAATTTCTGTTTTCCTCTTTGTGTGTTCTGCTCACCTTATTACAGCTATTTTGTGTCTTTTTTCATCTTTATCTCTTTCCAAATCTATTCCTGTACTTTTATCCTTTTACTTTTCTTTTTTTTTTTTCATTCTTGTCATTGGGGATAGAACAAGTGACTTTTCTTATGTGTGGTAAAGCTTGGTGCTTCTGCACAGCTTTTTGAAGATGAACTACCTGATAATTATTATGTATAGACCAGAGAAGGATTTACAAATGTCTGGTTGATAAATGCTGCTGTGAGGTAAAATAAATTGGGCCTGTGTTATTCCTGAAAAGTGTTTGTGTAACTTGTATGTATTTCCAATCTCAGTTTTTCCAATCTCAACCAAGCCTTTTAAGAGGAAAGATCTTGTTATTGAAGTACTACTTAATAGTTTTCAAAATGGCAAAATATTGTCCCTCCTTCAATGCAATCTAGTACTGAAGGCAATCACGATCTTACAAGCTTGTCAAAAAACGTACTTGTGTTTTTCACTGAATTTCATGCTTTTAAGGGTGGCCCACATGTGCTGTGCTACGTGCAGAGCTTGGCATTGCTCCTTAGGCAGGACTGAGCAGCTCAGGAATTCGCTAGGTTTTTGTTCCTTAATGAGAGCAGAAATGGCAGTTACTGCCCTGAGCATTATTCAGAAGAGTAAAGCCTGTGAGACATTAGCTAATGTATTCTTGGTGGGTGATGTCCAGCCCTGTTAGAGCCACGGTGGCTCCTCTGAGTTCTTTAGAACTGTATTGATCAAATACAGTTTTAAAAATGCATGGCAAGCATTTCTGTCTATGCTCCATTTAATTCATCTACATTTTGATATCCCTCTGTCCCAGAAAGGCAGATCCTATTGATTTTGCTTCTTGAAGAGAGAATAAGTCCCCAAATAGGAAGTTGCTGATTATTGTGTTATGTTTACGGTGGCTCTTTGAGTTTGTTTGTTTGTTTGCCTGGCTATATTTTTCCTGAAGAGTTTATAATAAAAGAGTACTATCTTTTTGCAGGCAAAACTGCCTTTCCCATTGCAATTCTTTGGTGTGGGTTGTATGAGCTCATAGCATGCAGTGTTTCTCTGTGTATGAGGGATTTGCTGCTGTAAAACTGTCAAGACAAGAAATTGCAATGGCAGTAAACTGGAAATGCATTTCATGTTCTCACCTTTGCCCCAGCACATCTACGGTGGCATATAGTCTGGGATTTAACTGCTAATGGCTGAAAGGAGAAAATTTAATTGGGAGAGACCTTTTTTTAGTCTAGGGATAAAATGGGAAATGCTCATTTGCCTGCTGCTCACTTGCCTGCTGCCCATCACTTCGTTTCAAGGAACCTGCAGCCCCTTGTACAGCTGCAGACCCCCTCGCTGTCATGAATGCAGCTGTGGCTGCATGTTCAGGGATTTGATGCTAAAATTTACTTGGGACCTCATCTGCCTTCCTGGTAAATGCTTGGGACTTCATTCACACATAGAATTTAATTCCTGATTCCTCGTTGTCCCTGACATGCTGGTGGAATTATGAAGCTTTTTGGAAATGCTGGTGCCGTGGTGGCAGCACATCTGCACTGCCAGAGCCACGGCAGACACAGCTTTGCATATGGGGGGTCATCAAATGTGTGATTTTATATCCACACAGTTAATGAACTGTGCCCTGAGGGGCTGCTCTGGGCCTGCAGAGTGTCCTGAGCTGTCACTGCTCTCAGAGGGACACATGATGATTCCATTCCTCAGCATCCTTTAGTGGCAAATGCCAACAGAAACACCTGGAAGCGCCTGAGCAGTGCAAAATGGCAAGAGGAGTTATTTCCTCCCTGCAAGCCCTCTCTCCTGTGTGAAAACAATATGATTATTAATATGTTTTATAGTATCCTGTGGCACTAAGCACACTAAGCAGACAAAGTGCAAGAGAAGACCCCAGAAGGCCCCAACGGCCTTTTAACCCTCCATCTCTGAGTTTATTGGCCTGAATTGGATTTTTGTTGTGCTCACAGTGATTATAAATTGTATCCAATTCACAGCTTCACACACTCTGTTATTTGCTGAACAAATACAACCAGGTCAGAGGCTGCCCTGGCAGCTTGTGCTGCGTGGCACAGGCATAACCAGGAGGCAAAAATCCCTGTTTCTGTCAGCTGGAATACGGTTCCGATTGTGCCCAGCAGGTCCTTCTGTTAATTAGGTCTGCCAATTAAAGTGGTGATGTGCCTAAAGTTAAAAACAACCCCAACTTGTCTTTTAGGCAGCCAGCTGACATCTCCACTTCAATGCAAAATCTATTTCGATATTTTCAATTTATTTTCCCAGGAAAATTGCAATCAAAATTTTCACCAAAGGAAAACCTCCCCTGATTTTGTTCTTTCTGTGGTTCATACCTTTTCACCTCAAATGAAGAGGGAAAACTGTGAGAGAAGTTGTCTGAAATAAAAATTACAGGGTTGTGGTTTGGTTTTGTTTGTTTGTTTGTTGTTTTTTTTTTGGTTTGCTTTTTTGTTTTTGTTTTGTGTTTGGTTTTTTTGTTTGTTTTTTTTTAATTAAAAGCACAAAGTGTTCTTATGGGCAGACAACAGCTTACAAACAGAACTCACAGAAATGTTAAGCACACATAAAATGTCAAAGTTTTAAACTAGTGGCTCAATATTTTTTGACTGTTTCTGATTGACAGCACCTTGCAGTATTTGTAATTGAGAATATTCACACGTAGACTTTTGATGTGACAGTACACAGAGCAATTCTTTTACCAATTTTTAAGAATTTGCCAGAGGTGCTTACTCTGACAAGTGTTTGAGGGAGGAAGTAAAAGGTCAGTGGGCAGCATGAGATGTCTGTAGTCATAATAATTTATTGCTTGCAACCCTCCTGGATGCCTGTTATGATATAAGAAGAGAGAAACTGTGCTGGAGACATCTTTAGCACAAGCACAACTTTATGCAGCTAAATTTTAAAATAATGTGTCAGATAATTTTATATTCAGCTATCATGATGTTTTCCTGCTTTCACATGGGATACTTGTCAAAGCTCCCTCTTCTGAGCCTGCTTGGTTTTGTGCTTCTCCCAAGCTTCAAAACCAGGGTTTTAAAAAATCAAATGCAGCAGCTGAAATAGCCAATTCTTAGATGAGTGATCTTTGCTCCAGTCATGTTTTTAAGATGTCACTGAAACAGCAGCCTGTAGTTGAAGTATGTCCTGATCTTAATGAAGAATGAGTGATGTTCTCCTGTTTCAAAGTGTGAAGGCCTTCTTTGGGATATTCAAAATTAAACACCAGTTTAAATATTGAATCTGAAACTTGGGTGTTTCACTTGTCATTGGAAAACTACACTCTGAGGGCAATGATTTCCAGGGGATGTCACAGCTGTAGCCACCCAAGCTAAGAATTGGGAAGCTGCTTTTTAACTGGGCAACTGCTGCCTGTGCTGAAAGGCCATGGAGATATGAAAAGATTTAAATTTGCTGTTCCCTTTAAAACGTTTTTCAGAGGATCTGTTCACTGAAGTTATCCATTCTGAAATCTAATAGCTTAAAAGAAATGTGTGCCTGGATGAGCACAGCTTTCCTGCTGTTGCTGCTGGTGTTACAGCTGAAGTGAGCAGAGTGTAGGGTTTGCACACAAAGTGCCACCAAGCTGGCAGCACAGAGATAAAGATTCCCACGGCATTTTCCCTTGTGGCAGGATTTTCAGGCAGCAGTTTTTCTGATGGCTGATCCCTGTTTCCCCATAACTTGCTGTCCTTTCAGGAAGTGCAGTTATTCTCATGTTCTT
>NW_020955366.1:254293-255975 GCF_003031625.1 Empidonax traillii | reverse complement strand
TTTTTTTTTTTTTTTTTTTTTTTTTTTTTTTTTTTTTTTTTTTTAGGTTATCTCATGTGTCTGTACTACCATTTTTTGGTAATGTAGTTATTTTTCTATTATCTTTAGATATTACAAAGCACCTGGAAATTAAATGAACAGGTAGAAGTAGCTGTGTCCCATCTAATCCCTCTTTTAAGAATCTAAGTTTTAGTATTAATTTGATTTGGGGTTGAGATCAGGTGCTTGGTGAGTTGAGCTGAATATATCCTTTATTATGCTATTGTAACTGGGACAAAACCTTTAATCTAAAAATATATTCCCCCTACTCGTCTCTTCACATTTTTGTGTTTTGATAAACTGATGCGTTGCAAAAAACTTCTTGGCTTGGCTTCTGAGACGTGAAGTGGGACACTCTTCCATTGTATAAATTAATCATAAAGGCAAACTAAATTTTCCATTATTTTGTTGCTAAGGGAAATATTGGAGGGACTGGGAAGGTGGATGGACTGAGGGGTGGTGAATGGGAGCTCCTGTGAGTGAGGAGGGTGAATGTGCCCGTTCAGGTGACCACAGCCAAGTGATGGAGGAGAGTTAGCAGCGGGGTTTGTGGCAGCTGGGATTGCCCTGACAGGAGGTGCAGCCTCCACAATCTCTCAGGGTGGTGTTAATGTCTGTCAGAACTTTCTCTTTCAAATTTTATGTCTCGGTTTTCTGTGTGAAGATTGAAGTGAGGAGAGAGCTGGGAGAAGAGTTGAAAGCTCATTCCCTGCTCATGAGTTCATCATGTAACTGGGTTATACTTTGCTGTGTTGTTGCAGGGGGGTGGTTGTTGAATCTTCCCCTAATGAATTGGCAGTGTCAAGATGTCAAGAAATCCATTCAGTGCATGTGAAGTTGAGTGCTACGTGGAGCTATTTGAATATGTACTAAAAGAGAAAGTCACTGCTGGTGATGAAATGCATCAGATAACCTGAAATGCATTTTAGTAAAAGCTGGGCAAAAGAAATCAACAGTTCTTCATGCTAAAGGTTAAATATCTGCTCCTCTTGCTGCAGCACTATCAAAGTGTCACTTCAGAGGGCTTTCATTGAAGCCTCATTTCAGAGCAGCATCCTTTCCCTTTGATTGCTGTGTCATTCCATGGTGACCTTTCAGCACTGGATCCCCTGGACACAAATGACCCTGTGTCCCTCATTGTGCACTCTTGACATACTTTCTTTTATCTCTTCTGTGGAGAAAGAAGGGATAAAATATAAATTCATAATGTAAATCCATCATATTTTAAACCCAGTATTTTTGCACTTGCTGCCTTCCCAGCAACGCTATTGGTGATCTCTAAAATATGTGCTTATGTTTAATCCAGCCTTAAGTGGATACCACTTTTTTTTTTGGCCTAATACCAAATTATAAATGCTACTTTAAGGGTCATGTAAGGCAATGAAATTTATTTTTAAAAGCAAAAAAAAGCTGAAAAGTAGTAGAGGTTTTTGCAGAATGTTTTGAAAATGAGTTGTCTCTCCAAAATTAAATGATGGGGTTAAAGAGGGGAGGTGGTGTTAAAAATATTGTTCGAGGATTCACAGGCTTCCAGTCTGATATTTGCAATAAGACAGTAATTTCAAATATTGTGCTTTCAAGAGACACAACTGTAGTCTTATTAAGCAGATATGACACCTGCTATGTAATAATCTTTGTAGTCT
>NW_020955366.1:6872-254089 GCF_003031625.1 Empidonax traillii | reverse complement strand
AAATTAAATGATGGGGTTAAAGAGGGGAGGTGGTGTTAAAAATATTGTTCGAGGATTCACAGGCTTCCAGTCTGATATTTGCAATAAGACAGTAATTTCAAATATTGTGCTTTCAAGAGACACAACTGTAGTCTTATTAAGCAGATATGACACCTGCTATGTAATAATCTTTGTAGTCTCTTTTGCATTTATTTACAACGAGATTTGAGGAATGACATCTCTTAGTTTAAGACACCCAGGCAAATTTCAAAAATGAGTCTGATTTCATTCACTGTCTTTACCTCAGAATAAAATTTGTGTAATTCATAATGGATAATTATTCTTAAATATGCAGTTGACCTTTAAATTTTCAGAACAAGCCCCAGAAGGTGCATGTTTGAGTTGCAAGATACTCTTTGTCAAAAATAATGTAGAAAAATCATCGTAATACAGCATTTTGCAGCCAAATGCAGTGCAAGCACATTGCTGTGATGGTGCACTTCTATATTACATTCATCCTGGTCTATGTAAGCCAAATCTGTGTTGGGAACAACACACAGCTTTTGTCTGGCCATGACCAGAACATATTTGGGGAGTTGGAAAACACAAAGAAATGAGAGTGAGGAAAAATTGATCCTAAAGTTAATGTCCTGGATCTGACAGATGAATTCTGCACCAAACGGTACCACTTCAGCAAGAAATTAATTCTGCTGTGGATATTGCATGTTTGAAGTTACTGCAGCACTTAAAAACTGGAAAGCAACTTCAGTCATGCTCCAGTTTCCCTGATCCTCAAGGGAAACACAATATTATTTGTTCCATAGACTCCAGTGCTGGACAGTGAAATAGAAGAAGGGGAATAAAGAGGACTACATTGAACGTACCTCTCCTTTTCCGAGCACAGCAGGGCACAAAGTACCTGAAAGAGATGGATTTCTAATGTGCTGGATTGCTGCTCGTGGCTCCAGAACTGCTGAGCACATTGGCATTTTACAGTTTTCCTTCTCATTCCCTCAAGAAAACAAAATCGCTGAAGGATGGTGTAGCTGGTTAAGGAAGCAAAGGAACATTTTCCAGCCAAGTTATACTTCAGTTGCTGAGGAATAAGTGACTAATAAAGGAGCATTTTCCTAAACCTTCTTTTCAGTTTCCATCATAGAAATTTGAGAAATAAAGATGGGGAAAATTATAGGGAAGTGATTTCAGCTTTTCTGAAGTTGCTTTTCTGTACCTTTTCTTTTAACTTTAATTTTCTACACAGGCATTTTTGAATGTGTTCAGCAATGCTTGTGAATGGATTTTTGCAATAGCTATTCTGATTTTTCAACTCTTATCCTTCTTGATGACTCATAAATGTTTAGGTACAAGACTGTCCACATTTGTTTTTCACAGATCTCCCACTAAAAATTATTACATTCACTAATGCTCTTTTCAGTTTTTCTAGGACTATTCCAATTCATAATTTTATAACACCTGATGTTCTCCTATGCTGTGGGAGCGAAAATTCTCCCCACTCCCTTTCCTCTTGGTGCTTGCTACGTGATGAAAGACATTTGCCTTTGTAGTCACTGTTATGTAAATATTCCAAACTGTTTATTTTTCCTCCTAGCCAGGATTATTGCAGGAGTTCTGAGGAAGTTTGCAAACCTGCCCGTTGCTCAGATGAGTCACAGCGCTGTGGTCCAGTTGCTCTGCACTGGCTGAAGGTGCCTGGCGTGTTTGATGAGTTCAGGGCAGTGATCAACCTTGCCTCTTGCTGCATCCCAGTCCTGATAGTTCTCCTTCAGCTTTCTACTAATTCTTACCAGTTTATTTAAACCTACACAGTGTGACAAAGCTTTTCACTCCCTGAAGTGGCTGCACCGAAGTGACAAGTTAATTGGTTCATTTGTATGTGACTAAGGTTTGCAGGAGGCTCTGAGCCTCCCTGGGTGTGGGGGCTGTGCCGGGTGCCTGGGAGCTGTTCTGCAGTGAGGATGCAGCTCCAGCACACAGTGGTCAGCACTCAGAGCACTGCAAAGCTTCTCACTTGTGTCACACAGTTCAGTTTTGCTGCCACAAGAACAAAGAACGGGGAGAGCTGGAGGTCCAGGCTTGCCAGTCCTGCCTGGAGAATGGCAAGACAAGGATGGGCTCCTGTGTCCAGCAGTCCCTGCCGTGCACACAGCCCGGCTCTTCCATCAGAGCCAAGCAAAACAGCAGCTGTGGCTTTTTCCCCACACAAACGTAGCAGGAAGGAAAGTCCTCTCTGTTCCCAGCAGCCTTCTGGCCTGTGCACAGCCCTGCCTTCCTTCCAGAGCTGGTGCTCGCTGCCAGCTCTGCAAACAACTCGGAAAGGGTCACATTTTTGGACTTTGCCCAGATTTTTGCTGTTTTAATTTTCGGAAACACTTACTGAAAAATGTTTGAAGTTATCTGAAAGTTCTTAAAAATTTGGAGTGTCAGGAATTCACCTCCTGGTGATGGAAGAGTTGGGCGCCCTAACATCTGAGAGCTTCAGCTGGGGCTTGTTACTCCCTGCCCATGCTGCAGGGGTACAGCATGTTCTGAAGCTTTGCAGGAACAGTACTTCTGTAATCAGCACATGATGAAGAGATAATTGAGCCTTGAGAGGCCATAAGATTTATGTTGGAAATGGGGAATATATATTCTGAATATGAGTTTGTAGACACCGAGACTTTTTTCAGGGCAATCAACTTTTTGATTTATAGTTCAGATGTCAGGCAGCAACTGAACCCTCAGCTCTCAGCATCTGTCAGGAAAGCGCCTCATGTTCTTAAATTGATTTGCATAATGAGATTTATTGTGACCTTATAGAAGTAGTATAGAAAAAGCCCCCCAAAATAAAGCCTTCAGCATCCGCAGACCCTGCTCTCCTCCTTGTACCCCACTGCAGTGATGCCCAGACTCCTGGGAAACTGGGGATATGGTTCCACAGTGAGTGAGTGAAACTGTGATTGAGCCCTGTCTTTCTGTCCCAAGGTTTTGTTACGGTGTTTAGTGACTAAGGAGGCAAACTGCCTGTGAAGAGTGTGATTTCTGAGGTAGCACAAGGCATTTGCCCCGGAGCCTTTAGCAAAGAGATCCATTTCCTTTGTATTTCTGACTGAGATTGTTTTGACAGAAGAATAGCTGACTCTTTGTATTTTCTCTGTGTTTGCCAGCATGTGTTTTATGTGCTTACATTGCAAAACTATAAATCCCAGAATAAAGAGATGACAAATTCCAGAGTGTGTCCTAACTGAGGTTGGCTGCTTGCAGCAGTGTCTGTACCCGTTATTCCCAATCCCTTGCCAGAGCCGTAGGCAACCACCAGGAGGGGCAGCGTCCTTCCTTCCCTGCAGGTAACTGCAGAGGTCTCAAAGTGTGAGGTTGGACTGTATTGATTTGGGTAATTGTCTGCTGCAGATCAGAGAAGTTACAAGTATCTCGAGGGTACAGCAAGAAGGTTTGGGGGCGGGGGGATGTTTCCCCTTGTGAGCCTACCCCAAGGACATAGATTTTTTTGCTTTTGCTCTCTACACAAGCAAAGATTGTCTCTGAAGTGCTGAATCAAAGCCCATCATTTAGAAACCCCTGATCTTGTGTTGAGGACTGCAGGCTTAGGCAGTGCCCCAGGGCCCTCTTGGATACCTCCAGTTAAGTTACCCCAGGGCCATGCAGCCATCCATGTTTCATTTTGGGATTGGATTTGTGATGTCACCTACCAGATGCTTAGTGATTGTTTTCTGCATTGTTAAATTTTTCCAATTAAAGGAAGGAGGGAGGCAGACTTTTAGCATTTGTGGAGCTAATCTGCTTTTTAAGCTGAGGACTGTACCAAATGGGTTTTAGGGAAGAGTGCAAAAGTAAAAGAAATTATGGCCAGACTATTTCTTTTAATGGTTGCATGAACCACCTGTACTTCTCTAAATGAACTACTTCACTAAATTCCAATTTGATTACTTGAATGGTGACTGTTGGGACAAATATCCTTGAAGGGAAGCATTAAAGTACAGGAAGTAGTGACAGGAATTTCACTCTTGACTTTTTCAGGACAGCAGACAAAAATCCAACAACTTCATTCTCTCCTGGTATTTCTTTTGGTTTTGCATGAGATAGACAGAGGTATTTTTTAGTGCCACATTTTTGATACCTGATTCAGAGTTCTGCAAAGGGTAGGGTTCTGTATGAATCTGTTGGTTGGTTATTTATGAACAAACATTGAATTATGATGCACATGAAAATTTGTTGTTGTTGTTTTTTCCTTTTTTTCTTTCAGTAGTCAAAATGTGATATGTTTAGGTTTTGCTCTGTTCTGTGGTTATAAATGAAAAATTCTATCAAATAAATGGATTTTAGATAGAAGCAAGTGTGATTCCAAAACTTCACAGCTACAGAATTCACAACTGGTTCATACTGGTATAATGTAGTTGAAGGTGATGCTCTTGTACCTGTCTGTGCCACAGTATATTCATTTTCATGATTCCCTTGCCATGAAGACAGGCCCCAGCTGTTTCTGAGCAGTATTTTGCCAGCCTTTGTCAGCTGCATCCCATCAGAAGGAGTCAGCAGTGCTCCACAGGAATGCGCTGTGGCTCTCCAGGGGCACAGCAGGCACAGGGTGACACCATCCTGTGAGGCCCGTGGTGTAGCTGTGTCCTCCCTGCTCCTCTGGCCTCCTGTGGGATGGACAAAGATGTTGAAAATGCGGACTGTGTTCCTGGGGGATGTCATGACTTTGGGCTGAGACCCAAATAGCTTCTTCCTATTGCCTTTGTAGCCTGTTGGTCTTGTGCAAGTGGTAGAAATCACCGAGGTTGTGGCTGCAGAGGAGGGCAGTAATGCAAAATGAAGTCAAGTTTTATCTTTTTAAAGATTGCACACGAATTTCTGCCAGTATAAGAATGTATCTTTCCTCTGACTGGAATCTGCTGCTGGCAAGTGATTCTCCTTCCAAATGGCCTTCTCTTCTTAGATGTGTATTTTCATTGCCTTCACTGATGAAATATCCATGCCCCAACCTTCTAACTCTTGCTTCTACAGTGCTTCTGAAAAGGTATCCCTGAAGGACACTGCCTCTTTCCCCTTCCTTTCTGAATTTTTTTTCCTGTCTTTAGTTTTGTTCCACGTATTCTTTAGAAAATGGGATTATCCCATTCTTACATTATTAGGTAGATGGGCTGAAAGGCTGGAACTTTTTCACAGGTTCCTTTGTTCCTGCTGTGCTCCAGATACACAGTAATACGTTTGGAACTGCAAATCTTAAAGAAATATTTTATATAATTTTAAAGCAGGATTTAGATAGCTGTGTTGAATATGCTCCAGTACTGGAGCATATTTGAATACATTGAATATGCTTTGTCTTATCAAGGACTTAACCTCCACCTTCACTGTTTATTTTTGGAAAGAGATGTAAAATAAGCGCACGTGTGTAAGACTGGTGAACTCACGTTTTCAATCTCATTCAGTAATTTAAGTAAACTAATTGGTTATTGTTGTTTCAATTCTAAATTCTCTGTTATCACTTGTGTTAGTTTTGGAGATCATTTTGCACCTCGAGATATTTATTACCCACTTTGAGAACACAGATAGAAAGATAACAGGGCAAGACATTTTGTAGCTTGGTTTCTCCTGCTCGGTATTTTTTTAACAGCATCCCTTAAAATAGAAATGCAAAACTATGTGTCCTACTTTCCCCTCACTAAAATAGATGCCTTTTGTAATTTTAGATACAGCAGAGCAGGATATGTAATTAATGATATCAAAGAATCCATATGATATTCAACAGGGTCTTAACATCAAGGACAAAAGAAGTCTGACAACAGCTGTCCCTAATGATTTGGTTTGTAAAATGTTTTCTTTTATTTCAGGAAGTTGGATGCTTTCATCTATGATGCAGCAGTGCTGAATTACAAGGCTGGAAGAGATGAAGGCTGCAAACTTGTCACAATAGGGAGCGGATACATCTTTGCCACTACCGGCTACGGAATTGCACTTCAGAAAGGATCACCTTGGAAGAGACAAATTGATCTCGCCCTCCTTCAGTTTGTGGGAGATGGTAGGGACCAACCTTCTTTCCTTTCTTTTCTTTCCCTCTGCGTGCACAGTGTTAGTAGCTCTTTCAGCTTTTTAGAACTGTTCTCTTGCAGTCTTAAAAAAAAAAAAAAAGGCTAAAACAAATGAGTAAAATTACTTCTTGATGCTGAGACAGGAATTCTCTTCCACTCTGTTCTAATTCACTGCTAAGGACATCTGCATGTATTTTCAGAAAGCGTTTTCATATGCATCACAAATTAAATCTGGTCTTAATGTTAGAGAACATTTTTAAATTTATTATTTTTGTTTATTTTTGCCTTGGAGCACTTCCTGAGGATTTTTTCTTTGGTAGATGAGTTATCTTTCTACATGACTGTTTTGCTATTAAAAAGGGTTTAGCTCAGTTCTGGACTGGTGTGAGTGATCTCTCATCCAGGATGAATTCATTTAAACTTCTGCTAAAAGGATATCTGTGAAATTGAAGTAGATTGACTGGCTTCATTGAGTTTCAAACAACTATTTTTCATTCTAACACAAAATAGAAGCATTGTAGGTCCTCTTGGCACTTCTGCCCTGCAGAAGAAAACTTACTGCACATCTTTGATATATCTGTAAACACTAATGATGACTCAGTCTCCATAAAGGGCTTGAACTCCTTTCTGATTGTAGAAATAATTCTTTGGCACATTGAAACCTCAAGCCTTTCATATGTGCAAGCAAACAGAAAAATGGTGATTAAAAAAATTGTGTGTTATGACTGACTAAAATCTTCTATCAGGTTGGAATATGGTGTGTGTTACATAACCCTTTTTTTTCCCCTACGGAGATACATGTATTGAATTTACATTTTTCTGTCAGTGAAAGAGAGGGCTTTATTGAAAAATAAATATGGCCTTAAGGTTACCGATGGCACGTTGTTGAGACTGGGAATGGCAGAGCGCAGGACTTGTTCCATAAAAAACAACATTGATTTTCATACTGCAGGCAATTAGTCTTCCACCACATGGATTTTATTCCCATTATAATGCTAAACAACTGGAAGAGGTATAATCATCCTGACTGATGCGTCTTGTCTGGTACACATATAGAGATATTAGTGACATCATTATCGATCTGTTGGATTTAGAGAGGCTGATGAGGAAACACTGCTTACCTGGCTGAAGCAATGGATAGATGACCTGCAATGGTTATATTTCAAGCATTCACACACTCTTGTGTTAAACAGTTGCAATTAATTGGCTAACATATTTGCCTTATTTTTCTATTTAGAATATTTTTTTTCTTTTCGTGTAATCTGTTAAGGATTATTAGGTTCTATGATTCCAACCCATTTTTAGATGGGCAAGTTGATTCAGAGGCATTGGCTTATTTGTCCCATACTAAAGAAGAAAAAGCTTCTGTATCCTGAAGAAGGATCTGAGTTGTCTTTCTCAGTGTGGGCTGACCCCTCTAGGTGTTGCCAGAGCACCACTCAGGTTTTCATTCTTTTCACTTTGCATTTCCTTCATGCTTCATCTTTCATCATTTTGGATGCTTCTCATCCAGCAAAAAGAAATTTAATCACAGGAAAGAAAATAAATGAAATAGAAGGGAAAGCAGTTGAAGCTGTTTAAGAAAAAGCTCGTCAAAATACCAAAGGTGCTGCATTTTTATGCGTCACTTTTTCTCTGAATACCAGGGAGAAAACAGAATGAATGGGAAGAAAGTGTGAAAAATCTTATCCTGTATTTACACTTTGACCTGTGGACTTACTTAGCATACAAATGCTTATATCTTTAACCCATTTTTAGTAGCTGAAAACAATACAAATGAATTATTTATGAAACTCGCTATTAAAACCTTTATATGAATAATTTATAGAATAGCAATAGATACAGTGGACACCCAGGTGAATAAAACCTTGTCATGAAATATCTGCTCCTTTGTTAATCTTGCTCAGATACTACTTCAGGAGATAAGCAAGTGTTTTGAATGCACAAACTGTGGGGATTGTGAATGCGTTGATGGCATTTTTTCAGTACCTTTAGAAGTTACTCTGGACAAACCCATGAATGTCAAAACATTAATTTTCTCTTGTAAAGGACCCCTAAATTTGTTCAGAAAAAGAGGATAGCAGTTGGACATATGTGAAGTGTAGGAATTATTGTAGGCATGTTTCTTTTAGTCCCAGAAACATTCACTGCCTTGTCTCACTTCACTGTGTCACAGGTCTATGATAATTTTCAGGAGAAAACACCCCCAACAACCAAACAAATGCAGGAAAAAAAGAGAAACAACCCCAAACCCCCTCAAGAATGAAATTTCTTCTACTGATTTACAAAGTACATTGCAGGTGAACTGGAATAAAATACCAAGAAATTAAATGTAAAGAGTAATTGCCCGGAACTAGCATGACCTGATTTTGTAATCTACGTCCAACTTCAGTAGTTCGATGGATAATCTTTTTAGCTATGAATTTATATAACTCTGTTTTGGTGAACTAGAAGGGATGAACCCAGAGTTCAGACCAACATCACTTTGCTGTATCACTAGAAATCTCTTTGAAGTTATCTAGACTAAAAGCAAGTATGGTTGGGGGGAAGTTTCATCTTAAGATGATACTCCTGGGAAAGCCTCAGAGGAGCCTGAATGGGGTTGTTTAAGTAAATAGGCAAACACAAATGAAAGCAGAAATACTTCTTTCACATGTAGAGCCTCTGCAGAATATATTATTCTCTTAAACTAAGCCTATAAAACAGCAAAGCCCCTGGTATTATTGAATTACTATTCAGTGTGTGTAATAGAGCATCCATCACAGTATTGAATAATTTCAGTGAATGATTATAAATGTAATGAATTTCATAACTCTAAGGAAAAACATCCTAATGAGTTCAACAAACACAATTTCTTTATATGAATATTATGTTAATAAGAGGAGAAAATCTTTTGGATTATACTACATTATACTTGGATAAGACCAAGTGATTTGTTATCTGATTGCACCTGCAAGAAAGCATGATCTCATCTATCTCTCTTTTACATTTACCCAGCACTGAGATGGCCTTTTGAAATGTATTTTAGAGCTTCCAATTTCCTCTGCATGTGTCTTTCTCCTGTGATTTTTCTGATTTGATTTTTTCCTTCCTGCTTCTGTATAATTCTCCTATCGAAGCCAGATCACTTGCACACTGAAATGAAGTTTTTGTGCAGTGGATAGGAACCTTTTCCCTCTTCCTTGCTGATGTAAAGCATCTGACTGAAGAACTAATGATTTGTTCATGCAGGGGCATCTTTTCATACTTCTCAAAGATGATGCTTTTTCTGCATTAAAGCCAATGGCTTTGAACCCTCTTTTTAATCTTGTTGGCACTGGGAAAAAAAATGAAGTAAATAGAGAGGGATGTAGATTTGTGTTAAGGATAACTTCAAGCTTAGGATGGGTTCTTTATATGTGTCTGCATGAGCAGTGTTCTGCTCCTGAGGATACTACTTCTGATTCGACAAATTAGACTGACAATTAGTAATCACACTGTGAAAGCAGCTCTGAAGTCTCAGTGGAAGGAAGCAGGCTACAAGGTGCCAAATTTGTTACTCTAACAAAGAGGAAAAGAGACAGAAGGAAGGAGAATGGGAATGAGGTGCTGAGGAATTTAAAGAATAGCTCCTTAATTGTCTCAAAAATATAATTATCCTCAAAAGGTTTCATCCCTTGCTCTGTGCAAGTTCATATACATATCCCAGTTCATGGGAAGCTGAGATCAAAATGCATTTGTTAGTACAAGATTAATTACTTTGGAACACTGCATTTTTTTAATAGAAAGAGTTAGGAGTTGCTTTTTCTTGTATAAAGGATCTGAGTGAATTGAATTTCTGGCTTTGTTCATCTTACTAACCTGTACAGCATATCTCATTATCTGCAAAAGCTCTGAGCTGATGATTAGCATCTGCAGCTTTATTTAAAGTAGTTGATCAGTGGGAGGATCCTCTAAAGCACAGTGGTGGTTATGCTTCCTTTTTTTTGGTTTGCTGTGGTCACAAGACAAAGCTTCCATTGTTTTTTAACAGAGAAATAACAACACTTCTATTGAGACATAGAAGACAATTTCTCAATCTTCTGTTGAGAAATGGAAGCACCCAGGAGTTCAAAAGCAACCAAAATGATACGGCTGCTAAGAAACAGCACCATCATTTTGTTTGGATCTGCCGCCCACAGCCACAGGAATGTGTCAGAACAGAAATGTCGAGCACTGAAGGATCGCATGGGACGTGCTTTGGGTTCTTTTATCAACCTCTGTAGGAGCAGCTGGGCAGGCTGACGTCCCCAGCACCCAGAGTGCTACCCTGGCAGCTCTCAACTGCTGGTGGCACATGACTTGCCACTCCACAGTGCGGGAAAGGCTCAGGCACACAGGGAATCTGTGCCATTTGGGAAGGCACCCACGTCCCTCCAGCTTTCAGCAGCAGCAACTTTTGGCCAACTCTCTGAAGGCCCAGGTGTTGCTAATACTCCCCTTGCTTGGGCTGAATGTGAGCCCAGAGTGAGAAAGTGGGATTATTGAACTCCAAATGACAAAGCTGCTTCAGGATTAAGAGAGTGTTCAGAGTGTGCATGGGATGGAGAGAAAGACAGCAAGAAGCCTTTAGATATGAGGCATGCAGCAGAACAGAGGGATAAAACCCTCATGACAGCAGAAATGAGTGGAAACAAGGAGCAGAAAATGCTGGGTAAAGAGAACAGTTTTGGGGAGGAGTGGGACAGTATCAACCAGCTGACCAGGTTATGCATCTACTTGTGTGAAGTATTTGTAATGTATTGCACTATCTGAAGATTAAGAACTCAGTTCAAAAGACAGTGTGGGAGGAGATCTCCAGGAAAAGAGGGGAGATGATGTAGCTGTATGAAGCCCTTAACCCTTAAAGCTGCAAACTTTAAAGCAATGAGAGATACAGGGATGTAAAGAGGAAAAGTGGTTCTGGTTTGAATTTCCACAGAGTCTGTTATCCTCTTTCTAATGACTTTCAGTTCTGGTTAATCTTTCTGTGCTTTTAGGATGGCTTAGTGCACTGAGAATTGTTTTCCTGGGTGGATAGTTGCTTCCCACTCCTTAAGGGTAATAGGTAGCTGTGGAAATGAGATTTGCCCCCCCTACATCTGGAATAGGAAAGCTTTTTGCTTTTTTTTGGGTATTTTAACATAAGCCTTCCAAATCTCTGTCTAGATTATAAGGAAGTGTAGCAGAGTGACTCACACGGGCTGTTAAAGCCCAAGAAGGAAATACGTATGTGATTATAAGGACATATTTTCAGTGCGTGCTGCTCAGGCAGAATACACCCACAATCACAGTGATTTTCTGTTTATATATTTAGTGTCCTCCTTAAGCAGTGGGTGGAACAAATGTGACTGAAGAGTGTGAGTGTATAAGTGGAGGGCGTTTGTGTAGCTGAACAAGAGTTAGAGGGATTGTAATATTGAAAGTCGTGCTTAGCAGTTCTGTTAATTCATCCTTAACTAATGGGGACATGCAGAGTGAAGTCATTAGCTCACAGTAAGTTTATTGCTGTCAGTCATCTGTGTTCCTCTTGCTATTTTTACAGGGGGAAATAACTCAGAAGATAAGAGAGATTGTTTTGGGGGATCCAGGCTCAATTTGATAAGTTCCTGTGCTTTTATTTAATCTCTTCTCTTGAAACATTCTGTATGGATCATATAACTGGGTCGAAGTGGCATTGATGAGCTTATTGAACCAAATGCACATCAAGCCATTTGGCTGCTGACCCCTCTATTCAGGGTGAAGACCCTTTTATTTTAGGGTCCCCAGGTGGTGGGGTATTACCCCTCTCCTCTGTCACTTAGGGGGAGTTCTCACTGGGGTAAACATGGAACACTCTGTCCCTAAATTTGAAAACTACCTTTTGTCCAGTCTGAATAAGCAGATGATTCTGCTAATGCCACCTAGAGCCTTATGAAGACGATGCCCCACATCTGACCAACACGAATGTTTGTACCTAACCCTTCTATTCAAGATCTATGTGTGGTATATGCCAGTTTTCTTTACTGGCTCCTGAGGCTGAACCTCAGGTTAGCGCTTTGCACGAGATTCACCACCCTCATCCTGTCGATACCAGCCTGTTCCCTTGGCACCTTCTGCTCTGACACATGCACTGTGATCTCCTGCATCACAGGATGACCCCCTCCTGCCCTGCACCTTGTGCAAGTCCCGGAGAAGTGCTGGCACTGGAGTCTGTTGTGCTTAACCAGTGGAACAGTGAGGACCTTGGGCTGCAGCTCTGCCCTTCCCATGTGGACAGAGCATCCTCTCCTTGGGTGTGAAACAACACAGTACATGGGAGAATTGAATTTTCCAGACAACTCTCACTGGTGCAAGGCAATGTTTTTTTGGGGTCAGGGGTGGGTGACTGTGCAGGTGTACCCACACTGGGAGTTCCACGGCTCAGGTGTCTGTGTGCAGTAGGTCTTGGTTGTTGGATTGTAAACCCAATTTCTCACCCCCTCTCAAGAGAGGAGGAGCCCATTTGAGAAAGGCCACTGCCAGAGAAACCCCAATTAGCTTATTTTCAGCTCAGTTTGTTTGAGGTTTGCTCTTTCTTTTGTGTTCTGTTGGTCCCTCAGTGTCAGTCATTGAAGGTGAAGGGACAGACTGGTGCTCTGAGCTACCCTGAAATTAGCCTTTGCCAACAGCACATGGAGTGTTAAAAATCCTCCTTTTTTTTTCTTTTTTTTTTTTCTGTTTTTTTTTCTTTTTTTTCCCCTTTTTTGTTTGTTTGTTTTGTTTTGTTTTGTTTTTTATTCTTTTTGTTGTTGTTACTAAAGGGACATATAAAATAGATTTTTTTTGCTCCTCCCTTTATGAGCATAATTAAATAGGTTAAAATTAAGCAAAGAACATGATGAAAATACCCCTCCAGAGTACCTGAGGAAGCAGTTGAGGCAGCCTGGGAGCCATCAGTGATTATCTGCAGGAGCCTGTGGCTTTAACACTCATGATTAAAGTAGAGCAGAAAAACACCTGTCTTTTAGACAAGAAAAGTAAGAACTCTGACTTTAGTGCTTATGACAATATTTTATATCTTGCTTATTTCTGACAATTTTTTAACTAAGCATGTATTTGGGTGATAATAAAAATTTTTACTTTTTAATGGCTAGAAGGAAGGCATCAGACCAAGTATTGAAAACCTGTTGAAACCACCTACTGAAAAACTCTCAAAAAACCCTCAAACTCTTACCCCAAATTGATTTCCTATAGCTGCTTGTGTGGAGAATGATGGATTATGTGGGCTTGAAGTTTTCTCTTTTTTGTAAATACGATCTCATTTTCAGTTTGCATCTTCCTGGATGCATGTGAGATGTAGGGGAAAAGAATACTAGAAAACAAATAACATCAAGGAAATGACCCCTAGGTTAGAGAGCTCTTGCCATCAGTACCCCATGGCTGATCCATTGCCTGGGAAGACTCTGCCTTTTTCGGGAAGGGGGTTTCATGAGCAAAGCTGAGAATGAGGGGAGGATGCCAGACCTTTACAAGACGCTGGGCCTAGGAAACAAAAGGAATCTGGGGATACAAATAAATCCCATAAAAGACCCCTGGAGAAGTGATACATCTTCAAGAGACATGACAGAGACTGCAAAAGTGCAGCCCTGAGGGGATGGTGACAGGGACAGGTGACACCAGAACCTGCAAATCCTGCTAAGGGCAATGGAAGGGAAAAGCATGGAATTCTACCCTTTGGTCTGCATCGTTTCTGTGTCTGGATAATGATATTTTTATTGTAACAAAATTGTTCAGGGGACCCACCTGAACCTTATCACACTTTCCCAGAACGATAAGGTGATAAGGTGTGAAATAGGCTGATAAAATGTAGAAAGAAAGGCACTTGTGGGATATTCAGTCTGAATGGCCAACTGGCACATTTCTTGTGCAAACAGCAGTCAGAGCAGAGAGCACCAGAGCCACAGGATCAAACCCAGGAGAAACACAGAGGGATCTGCCTGAGCACTGTTTGTACTGTAACCTAAACCCATTGTAAATAGTCCTGAATTAACGGTGAGGCAACTAGAATGTTGCAATATATTGGAATGTGTTTTGAGTGAAGAGCGCAGAGACTCAGCACTGCTTCAACTAAGGATCTTTAAAACACTTGCTTATATTTATACTCTCACACTATAAATGAGGCAGATCTTTTCTAATACAGCGCTATGGAATTTTTAAAAATCTCTTAATGTAGGCATTATGTAGTTATTTGGGATTTTTTCAGGTTAAATAAAATGTGGACTTATTAAACACAAAACAAGCTCTACAGTTTTTTTGCCAAATACGTTGGAACTCTTAATTTTCCAATCCTGTGCTAGTGTCACCATGTACTTTGTTGCTGAGATCTGCAACTATTAAATCAGTCCACACATGAATGAAGGTAGGAAATGACTCTGGCATTGCATTCCTTTTAGTAAGTGCCTAAAGTGAAAACAAAAAGTCTTAAAATACGCCTGATTAATATTTATGAGTAACTTGAGACCCCCCTATTAGAGGCAGATTTGAACTCCATTAACACTGGGTTCACTGAGGCCTGGCATTCATGTACACTGGGGCTGCTGACTGAGATTTCCAAGGTCTGTCTTATGGAATATTTGGAGCTTTCACTTGCTAATTAGTATTATGCACACATGGAGATGACTGAACTCTTCAGTGCCTGGTAATCACAAATTACTGGCCTTTCAATTGCCAGGCCCACTATATTGCCAGAGGTGTCATCACCCTACAAATTCACCTCACAAGTCAGACCGAGTCAGACTACCCAAAATGATTTGAAAGACAACATTCCTCCAAGAGGACTTGATGCTTTTAAATATGTTTTTTTTTTTTCTCTGAACTAAATTATAACTATGCTCAAAGTTCAATGTTTTGAATTCCAACTCCAGGCTAAGTTTGGAACAGATTGATTTTAAGAAGGAATGAATTGACACTCCAAGTGCACACTCCAGATAAAAAAAAAAAAATCTCATGCTTGAGGATTTTGTAATAAAAATGTTATGGCTTTTTGTAAATAATCTGGTTTAAAATGTAATGGGCAGGAAAAGCAATAAGAATATTGGGCATCTTTGCCAGTTTTATAGGGTCAGCTGTGCTGAAGTGTTGTTACAGTTAAATTAATAACTGTTTTGTCTGTGTTTCTGTGCATACACCACACATGTATATAAATATGTAATGTACACGTTTATAAATATATACTGTAAATGGCAACAGCTTTATATAGAGAGACCAGAATTACCAGCCTAATCTGTCCATTCCCAGATAATATCATTACATGAAATGACAATCCAGTGATTTGTAGTGTTTTGCAATCTGTAAAAATGTGGATTCCTTTTGGGCATTAATTAACAGTGATTGCTGTCCTTGTCAGATGTAATGGAAGGGATATTGCAATAGCAGGATCTGTGAGACTCTGGGATGCTTTGTTCTTCGTAGCTTGCCAGGGCACTGTCATTTATCTCCACTCAAAACAAGCTTAGTTCATTTCTGTAGGGATGTTTTTGGAAAGGTTGGTGGATTATCAATAGTTACTTTAGATGTACATGCCAAAGGGAAAGAAACACAGAGGAAACAGTAATAAAAAAGAGGTTTAAATTCCTTTGTGAATTTTGTTATGAATAGTAAAAGGGCACAGCAGTCAAATCAAATTGATGCCTGACAATCATGGGAGATGTGAATTTTCCTGTGGGAAGTAATGAGAGCTGGTTGTCAGAGCTTCAGCTACTAATGCACAGACCAGAAATACTGCTCTCTCTTTGGACTTGGGTTCTTTTCTCTTCTGTACCCTGTGTGAGTTTTATTCATAGACCTTGGGGAGGACTTGAAAGAGAGACGAGGGAGACAGTCTGTTGAGGTTTAGCAGAACAAAAGAAATCCAAATGTTCTAAGATATGGAAATGCAATAATGAATCCCAATTATCTATGTGTGCAATATCTATACTATTACAATTAATAATTTATTGTCCCTGTGTCCTGGATTAGAAGTTTTTAAAAGATTTACTGGGATTGACTTTCTTCTTTGGGGATGCTCTTAGGTGTTTTGAAGATTGAGCACTGTAATTTGGGAGAAGACACATTGCCTTTTGCAGATGTGGAGGTTCAATTCATGCTTCAAGCAGAAAATTAGACTCAGAATTAACTAGGGACTGAATAATCTCTTAGAAATTTGTGAAATGCCTTTGCTGAAGTGCCTCAGTGCTTGTCCTTTCTACTTCAGTTTTTCATTCACATTCTGTGAGAAGCAATTTCACCATCACAGTCTTGTGTTCCACTTCCAGTTAGAACTCACACATCCAGATTATCTGTGGGCTGCAGCTTTCCTGTTGCCCTGGCACTCTATCCTGCCAAATGCTTTTGCACAGCAGGTCATTGATCTTCTAGTCTAGCTTGAAGGTAGCTGAAATGTCAATATAGCTCTTAGCCATTTTTTTTCTGATATTTTCTCCAATGATTTATGGATTATAATACTGAAAATGTATTCCCTAATCACTGGGTAAGGACTGGGGATCTGTACCATGGGAATTCTTCCCTCGGATTGAAGCTGTATCTTAAATTGGGAAACACCAAGATAGTTAATACTGTACTTTCTGGCCCTTTGTATTGCCTGCTATATTTTCTAGAAACAGTGAAGTTTTTGACATTAAAAATTAGAGCTTCTCAGCAGTCTATATCCCCAAGAGAGCAAAAAGGTCTGTATGCCCATCAGTGCTTCACTAAGAACAACACAAAATGCTTGAAAATGAATAAATCATGCATTATAAAAAAATTTTGGCAGGAACAGTGGCAGTTTCTTGCACTCCTTTGTCCATGTTGGCAGTAGCAACCACTGGTAAGTGATAGTGTCCTTCACCTGAGGCCAAATCTCATCAGTGAAATAAATACAGGTGACCCACAGGGCCAAGAGGGCACTGTGAGAGGACTGGGAGCATGTGAGTGCAGTTACTGCATCACCCAGGTCTCTGGGGGAAAGCAAAATGAAGGGAGACAGAAATCCAGGAGAAGGACTGCCTTGGAAAGATACTGCTGGTTCCAGTAGTGTGTCTGGTTAGTGGCTGTTCAACAGACTCCTCACAGCACGTTTTAAAGGACTGTGAGAACATGTGAAATTTATCTTGTGTCATTAAAGGGGATGGTCAAAGAGAAGGGGCAGAGTAGATCAGAGATGAGCAAGTGTAGAACAGTGGAGAGGTGGGGACATGAAAATGTCTGGGCTGAGTGTCAGGGTGCTTGTCTGACTGAGCTCTGCCTGATCACCACAGCCTGTCCCAGCTCTTTACTAAACTCCATTCCTAGCTCAGTTCCACTCTCTGAAACAAGTGCTACTAGTTATAGCAAGCAGAATAAAGTTCTATCCAAACCAGAGATCCTGCTTTCTAGAGCAGCCAGCTTCCCACGTAATTTATGAAATCTGAGGACATCTGAAAGTAGGGTGCTGTGAATTGAAATCTGCTATATTTGCAGCTCCTGAGTAGATAAGTCTACAGTGCTCCGCAAATAAAGCATTAAATGGTGCTGTATTTTTAAACTTGCAAAGACTTTTGAATACGGCAAGTGGTGATTTTTTGCATTTTTTAACTGGTTTGACTCCTTGTTCTCCCCAGGGGAAATGGAAGAGTTGGAGACCCTGTGGCTGACTGGCATTTGTCACAACGAGAAGAATGAAGTCATGAGCAGCCAGCTGGACATCGACAACATGGCAGGAGTGTTTTACATGCTTGCAGCAGCCATGGCACTCAGTTTGATAACCTTTGTCTGGGAGCACTTATTTTACTGGAAGCTTAGGTTCTGCTTCACTGGGGTCTGCTCAGATAGGCCAGGATTGCTGTTCTCAATCAGCAGGGTCAGTACTACTTTCATTTTTCCCCTTTAGGCAACAGACAGAATAAACACTGTGTCCCTAAAACATTATCTTTTCTTTTATTCCTACCTGAACACTTGAAATATGTGTTAGAGCATCAGTGTGATGCTCTGGAGTAGTCAGCAGGCTTAGGATGTACTTGCACTCTCTGGGAAGTCTTTATCTATTGGGTATATACTTAGGGTATGAAATATTAGATGTGCCAGGATAACCAGTAATCCAATGCTGAAAACAAATACATCAAGGGGCAATTTTGATGAAGAAACGGTGGAGCTCAGATGCAGGAAATGGAATAATTTCCACATAAAAATCCAAACAAAATAGATACCTTTTTGATAAGCTCTCAGCTTTGTGCATTTTTTAAGCAAGTGGATTTAAAATTATAAAATATAGTGGAATATTTTTATAAGCTTTTCTTGATAGCAAACTTGAATAAACCATACGAGAAAAGGTCAAACACAAGTATCGTTTATGTCTGGTTAGACACTAAGGCAGGTTTTAGTGATAACTTTTAACAGATCCAAAGGGGATTTATATATCCCAAAAACTGATACTTGTGGGGAAAAAAAAAAAGAAAATGTGTACTTGTCCTTATATTTTTGACAAATTAGTTGGGGTTTGTCTTTATATATTTTTATTGCATAGTACTTTTATTAGATAATTGACTTTGCTGGATTTTCTGTATAGCTGAGAAGAACTGAAAATGATACTAAAATGCCTAATTGCTTTAAAATGTGCTGAAATTACCCTGTTGAGTAGATTGGACCATTTTGGAACTGCATGAAAAATACTCACCCCTACTCTGTTGGAGATTGTCTAGAAACCATATACACCTTAACCTGCACATTTGAACTTTATATTTTTGGCCTTTTACAGATGAAATTCTCCTAGGTAGTTCAGTGGTGGGGGGAAAAAGTACTTATTTCAAAGGTAAATTACATAGAATTGCCAGTTCAGAGGGTTGGAAATGTCAATTGAACTCACAGGAGTGACCAAAGAGGTCGGAGTTAGAAGATGGGCTTTAGCCTTTTGCTCAAAATGAACTCAAAATCAGGTTTTAGGAAGAGCTGGGGTTTTTTTCATATGTACTAAGATAGGAAACAGAAAAGTTAAAATAAGACTGGAAGCCTTTTCAATTCAGTGCAAGTGAAGAGCACCTTAACCACCAGTAAAATAGCCCAACAACAGCCTTGTTTAGAGGGAAAACTTAATCACTGGTTTTAAAATAAGAGGATATCCATTAGTGAAGCTCAGTTTCTATTTGTGATGAGACTGGGGAACCTTTAGGGGTCCCTTCTAATCTTCTTTTCTGGAATAAGCTGGGGAGACCATCAGGGGCCTCTGGTTTGTGAAATACTGGCAATTTTACTCCTTTGTAATTCCAACAGATGTGGCAGAAAATACTCTTCCATATCAATGTAAGGAAATGATAAAAAAATAGAGATGTACTTTTAATCTTTCCAGTAATTACTTAAGCAACGTTTAATTTTTCTTTATTGCTAATTAGAAATAGAATGGAACTTTTTAAAATTTACACCTAGTGATTTAATTTGTTTTATATTATTCATATTACAGGGTATTTACAGCTGCATTCATGGAGTACACATTGAAGAGAAAAAGAAGTCTCCTGACTTTAGTTTGACCAATTCACAAACCAACATGTTGAAACTGCTGCGAACAGCGAAAAACATGACCAATATCAATCCTTCGAGAATTGACTCCCCCAAAAGATCAGCTGATTTTATTCAGAGGGGCTCTTTGATTATGGACATGGTCATGGATAAGGGTAACTTGATATTTGCTGATAACAGATCCTTTCAGACAAAGGACAACTTTTTTGGTGACAACATAAGCGAACTGCAGACACTTCCTGGCAATCGACACAAGGACAATCTTAACAACTATGTTTTCCAAGGTCAGCATCCTCTCACGCTGAATGAATCCAATCCAAACACGGTAGAGGTTGCAGTAACAACAGAAGCAAAGGTGAACTCCAGACCTAGGCAGCTGTGGAGGAAATCTGTTGAATCTTTACGTCAAGAATCTGTACGTCAGAGCCAAGGTTCCCAGAGGGATGACGGGTCAGAGGAAAACAGGCAGCTTTCAGTGAAAAGCCAAAGATACCTTCCTGAAGAGATTGTCCATTCAGATGTGTCAGAAACATCAAGCCGAGCTACTTGCCACATGGAAGCTGAAAACAACAACAAGCACCACAAAACCAAGGACAACTTCAAAAAAAGGACAGTAGCATCAAAATACCCAAAAGACTGTAGTGAAGTGGAACTGACATATCTAAAAACCAAGCAGAGCTCTCCACGGGATAAAATCTACACGATTGATGCTGACAAGGAGCCAGGATTCCGCTTGGACACACCTCAGTACATCGAAAACATTGTCCTTCCAGAAACTGTGGAGTTTCCCGATGTTTATCAAGATCACAATGACAACTTCAGGAAAGCCGAGCACGCTAACAGGACTCCAATGCATAACGAAGACAGTCTTCCAAACAATGACCAGTACAAACTTTATCCAAAGCACTACACTCTCAAAGAGAAAAATGCTTCCCTAGCTGATGATAGATACAGACAGAATTCCACCCACTGCAGGAGCTGTCTTTCCAATTTGCCCACGTATGCGGGACACTATTCTACCAGATCTCCCTACAAGTGCGATGCCTGCTTGAGGATGGGGAACCTCTATGACATTGACGAAGATCAGATGCTGCAGGACACAACGAACTTATCACTTCCTGAAGAAATATATGAGCGTACTTGGTCAACAAGTAATGCTCTGCAATATCATAAAAAAAATAAACTGAGGATTAGCAGGCAACACTCTTTTGATAATATCGCTGATAAGTCCAGGGAAATTGATATTGGAAGACCTTCTCGTAGTATAAGCTTGAAAGAAAGAGAGAAACTTATTCAAAGTAGTCCATATGCAAGCATGTTTAGTGTTCCCTCAAGCAAACTGTTGAGCAACAAGGCCTCACTTTTAACTCATGCTCTAGAGGACAGTAAGAGGAGCAAGTCCCTGTATGCTGTTCACTCGGATGACAATCCCTTTCTGCACTCGTATCGTGATGACCAGCACTTATCTCTTAGGCGAAGTCCAGCTGACCTTTATAAACATTCATTGCCAACAAGAGGAAGAAATGATAATTATTTAAGGTCATCCATACAGTCTACAGCATCATACTCTTCCAGGGATGGTCGGATCCATAATGACATGTACATTTCAGAGCATGTTTTGCCTTACGTTGCAAATAGGAATAGCTTGTACACAACTCCAAGGGTTTTAAATTCCTGTAGCAATACACGTGTGTATAAGAAAAGGCCTAGCATTGAATCAGATGTTTAAATTTTCCATGAACACTTTATCTATAGGGAAAGAATAGTTGCCACCATCTTAGAGGGAGAATTTATCCTTTAACAGTATCCTGCCCTGGTAAATGATACGTAAACCTCTCCCTTTCCCAATGTACTTTTGTACATGAATAGGTAAACTGGTATGCTCTCAACTATCCTTTTAAAATATGTCTTGTTGAAAAGGATAAAAATTAGCCATTTATATATGCAGTATATATAAATGGCAAGTTGTACTGAAATAGCCCCAATATATGTTGGCAACTATGCTGTTTTGTATCTAATTCTTTTACTATTTTGGTTATTCTAATTTATGTTGCTAAGTATCATTCAATGTACTTTTGTCCTTAGAAATGTTTAATGATTTTCTAGTACTGGATAAGCAATATGGTATGCATGTAGTATGACACAGACAACAAGAATTAGGAATGCATTTGCACAGATTCAAAAGTAAGACTCTAAAAGAGAACAGAAAGCTAGACTTTCAAAAATATATGTTAGCTTCATAATCATTTTCAAAGCCAAGTAATAATTTAAAATAAAAAAAAAAAAAACCACAACCCACATCCCAGGACCTTAATAAGTAAAATACAATGTTTTAGCACAAAATTAGTATGTTCATTCTAGACTGACAGACAATAGATGGGAAGGCAGTAGCCCCAAACATGTGAACTGCTGTGTACCAAAAGGAAGCCCCACGGATATTGGTTAACGTTCATGTACAAATGCTTTTCTTATATTGCACATGCACTTACCATTACAAAGTAAGTTCAGTGAAAAGTTTGCAGTAATCTTGTCAGAAATTCACAGCTGCCTAATCCAGAGTATATATTTTTAGATATCACTATATGGCACTTACTATGGAGCTGTGGACTTTATTAGTAACCTTGAGGCCTAATGTGTACCTAAGTTTGCATTTGCCCCTTACTGGTGATTACTCAGGGCTGTATAGTATTTCTTTTATTCTTTCACTTCCCAAACCAAATCCCAACCCACTGTAGTTCTTTGTTCATAGTGTATTAGTGACAACTAATTAATTGTATATTAATAGTATTAAAGCTGTTAATACAGTATCAAACACCGACAGCCATAAGTTCAGTGTAATCAGTGAGGAGTGCAATACCATTTATTTGCATACACAGCAAAGGATTAACACCTTCAGAAGGACTTCTTCCTTCCAGAATATTGTGCATATTTGTTGAACATCAGACCATTTTTTTTAACATCTCCAATCAAGTCTGTTATATACACTGAATATATGCACACTTAACTAAGTAACAGTATGTTTATTATCACTGATATACAAAGATATTCACGTTACAGGGGTGCATTGTTAAATGACTTTTCCATTTAGTAAATGTTAATCAGATTCTTTCACAAATAAAATGTCTGCTACACACCCCTCCTTACCCTCACTGGAAAAAAAAAACAACCACTAGATTTATACCATAAGGGAGCATGAAAGAGAAGAGAGGAAGCCTTTCAGGAGTAGAATATACAGCTGTAAATTTAATTTAAACTGAAAAAGTAAATATAATTGCTAATATATTTAACTACTTAAAGTGTTGCACTGGGTGGTGCTCTCCCATTCTCCTGCTACTCTGCAAATTGCTTTAGGATTTTTGTGTAGAGGAAATTTAGATTTTTCAAGCATTATTCCCTCCATTTCACTGAAGAACAGTGAACAGGGAAACCATTACCACTGTGATTTGGAAAATGTGAATATTACCCAAACTCTTCTCCAAACTGAAACTCCTTTCAGCAGAATTGTGCCTGTCAGCTGCAACTGAAATATCTGCATGCCAGAGGTGCAGTATGCAAGGTGTTTAATTTGGAACAGCATACTGCAGAGCAGAGTTGCAAATGGGAGATAATATAAATGATGTATAGGGACAGTCAAAATAAAGCTTTTTGAATTGTTTACAGCTTTTTTTTTTTTAATTATTATTGTCATTGAGAAGATTCAAGCTGACTTTGACTACCAAACAGTCCAGAATGAGTTATTGGTATTTACAAATGTGTTTGTATGTTCACCGCGCTGGTGAAGGATGATATTTTTAAGGAATGAAATGTAATGAGATTTGGGCTTCCGAGTCTCTTTCCAGCTTCCAGAAGTCTCAGTATGCTTTATCATAAGTGTGTTCAGAAAGCATATCTATGGGTATCTGTTCACTGTCCATGTAAAAATATGTTTTGAGTATTCTTTATTCAGCATCTGGTCATAATTATTGGCCCTGATTCACATGGGATGCTTTCTGGCTCCTCACTGGAGGCAGTTTTTATAAGCAGAAGTTCCTTACCTGCCATGCATATTTCTTAGGAATAGTCATATGAGCTGAGGAGGGCTAGGGTGGTGTCTATGGGATGAACACTACTTGTCATGAACCCAAACCTTTTCCCAAAGACATAGACATGTTTGTCTTAGGTCTGCAGGAAAACAAATGCACTGAAGGCATAAGTAATGCTGTAATCAGTGTAATAAAAATATTTCAGGCAAATTTCAATATCCGATCCAAATTTTGGTATATTTACTAAAGTCTGCTGCATTTCAGCAGATAAGATATTTGCTGGTGTCATGCCAAAAACTGCCATGGAAATTGCTGAGCATTTTACCAATCATGAAATTCAGTGGTGGCTCTTGTCTTTTGTATCATCATAAAGCTCTCAAAATATTTGTTGGTCGCTCCAAGTCTTTTGTATCATCATCTCTATCCAACCAGACACACCTAATTCAATATATACACAAGTACTGTATGTGAAGTTATGGGAAAGAAAAATTCCCATTTCCACTTTTCTAATTTAAACTCTATAAACTCTTGAGATTCAATTGTAAACATCCTCAACCCAGGTGGGTTTATCCTTCTGTGAGATGTACAAGCAAATTAGTTATAATGAAATATATTGCAGTGTTTGCTTTTTCTGATTTGAGCAGATTTCTGGTGACCGTAGAGATTTATTATTATTAGCTGCAATATGCAATACAACCACCTCCCCTAAACCAAAACAAAGAGACAGAGGGAAGACTTGGTAATGTTGCACAGCAGTTGTTCACATGGAAATAAAAGATGCTGCCTTAAAGGAGGAAAAAAACCCCACCAGATAATGAAAGTAGAGGGAGTCTGCATGCATTTGTTGTTTTGATCTTGGCATGAGTCAGTAAAGGGGGAAGGAGAGAATAAAGTGTAGAGCTGTAGGCAGTAGCTGTTTGCAGATGTTTACGTGTAAAGAAGAAGCAGCTGAGAAGTTGAAGGAAAATCTTCAACAGTAGAGCCACAAGCCACAGCTTGTGAGGCTCAGCCGTAGAGCGCGTGGAATTCGGAATTTTGCCTGAGCTTTGTTGATATATTTGCACTGACTTTCAATTAAACTGAGATCAAGTCTTTCTGTATTTCCCTCTCTCTCACTCTAGCTGCTGCTATACTTGAAGAGGAGAAAAGAATCTTCCTGCATAAGTGGCCATCCTTTCTGTACCTTTCTGGATGGTGCTGGTGACTTGTTACATTTTCCTGATTACAGCTCTAGCAGTTTGTTGGTCATTCCTATCACCAAGATTTCCTGTGACTCCAGCTGGAACTGAATCAGGCTGTAAATGATATGGGCCATTCTTGGTAGCATGTCCTGTAGTGTTACACTGCTCCTGGACGACACCTTTTATGGAGGCAGGATATTGAATTGCTGAGGAATGCAGTAGGTACATGGAGGTAAAAACAGCTACATAGACATACCTGCCTCTTGCTCTTTTTCTCTTTTAAAGATATTGTAGAATTTCTTCATGTTTTTGTCCTTCCCTTTTCACCACAGTAAATTTTCCTTTTTTCTTTCAAATGGATTTTGTGTTCTGCTTGTGTTTCTTAGAGCAGTGTAGCCACCCACTAATTTAAACGCATGGTAATAAGGTATTTTAATATATAAGATAAAATTAAGGAAAATTAAGAGATTTTGCATTTTCAGAAAATTTACTGATTTTGCAGCTTTTGCTCAGACTTCATTATTCTGCTATCTAAGAAGCTTGGTTAGGGGAAAGAGTGCTGTGGACAAACAGAAACGAAATCACCACCAGCTCACTGTGTTTTGGCAGCATCTCATAAATACATGTCTCTTTATGATCTTTCAGGAACACTTAAGAGGTGATATAAGGCTCACAAGGGAAATCAGGTGTGGTTTATTTTTCCTGGCAAAAATAAATCTTTTTTTACATAGCTTTAAATGAAGCAAAAGCTAGAGCTGTGTGTGTAGCTTTGAGTTTCTGGGCTGGAAGGCTGAGCTCTTTCTGTGGCCAGTGGGGAGAAAGAGAGAGAAAGCAAACTCCCTCTGGATGGAAATTCAGAGGACTGAAGGCTTGGGAGCACATATGTGTGGGATATGTCCAGAAAGATGTTACCTCTCTATGTTGACCTTTTTAGAAAGTATAAGTTCCTAACTTAGACATCTCAGTTAGGTGGGCTTAGAAAAGCAATAGTCTATTTATTCCCAGCCTCAAAAAAATGTACCAGTTAAATCTGCAAGTGAGTACCAGGTTCAGCCTTGGAGGTGTGTATGGGTTCCTGTGCTCAAGCAAGTAGTTGTTTTGGGGGTTTGCAGTATTCCCCTGTCAGGATCATTGCTTGCTTTATACCATGTAGCTATCCAGCCTGAGATAAAACTGTCAGAATCTACTTCTTGTGGAATAACTTGTTATTTCTGTATTTCTGCAGTGTAGCATATGTGCTTCAGTGATGGGGAAGGTTTTGGTTCTATTCCCTCCCTTGCTGGGTTCATCAATGTAGAACAGAAATGGTGTCACAAATCTAAGCTTAGATTTAGGAAGAATTCAAGGGGTGGATCTTTTTGTTTTTTTACATTGCATTTAAGATGTTTGATATATAAAATCTAGTGAAAACAGAACTTTTATGGCAAAATCCCCTCCTCATTAATATAAAAAGTAACTATCTGTGGCTTGGCTAACACTTAACAAGTGTTAATCATCACATCACCTGCTTCTTTCAAGATGGAGTGCCATATATTCCCTTACTACCTTTTCCCAGCTCTAACCCTATCTTAGCTCAAAAGTCTTTTAGACTATCTTTTAGAGCAGATACCTTTCCTGTGTAGGGCAATCTGGTTTGCAACATAAAAAACAGTTTTCCAGTGATACACTTGTTTGCTTTATCAATGTTGTTGTTTGTTTGGGTTTTCTTAATCTAAACTTCCTATAGAGAGCTGAGCCTTCCAAACGTAGCAGTGCTGAAGGAACTTCTGAAAGAACATAAAGGCCTTTTAAAGTATGACTTATACAGTATGAGTCATTTCCCTGCCCAAACTCACCTGTACTGTCTTATTTCAATGTATTAGCAACATGTTAGCGTTTGCTGTCACTGAGGGAGCTCAGTTTAATCACAGCTGTGTATTTGTGGATGTAGATGTCAGTATAGACAGGTATATGATGTGAGAGAGGAGAGGCTGGAGTCACTTGTGAAGCTGTGGTTAAATGGGAGCAGCCTCAGGACCGTCCTGTCTCTCGCATCGCTCTGATCAGTCTCTGTCTGATGTGCACATATTGTACAAAGTGTAAAATTCCTGTTGATGCTCAGCTTCCATTGTGGAAATAATGCCATGTCCACCCTCATTCCAGTGTCGCAGCCGTGTCTGTGGGGTGGGGAGCTGGTTGGTTGTGCTCTCTGGTGTCTCTCACCCTGCTCAGTGGGAGCAGCAATCCTGCCTTGCTTCTCCCCGCCCTGCTGGGGGGGGGTTACTGCACTCTCTGTAAATAAGCTCCTCATTTATTTCCCTCACTCAAGCTTTTAGTTGTTTTTTATTTTCCCCTGCTTCTCCCTCCCTGTGTGCAGAGTATGCTTTCTAAAAATATGTGCTCTTCCAAAGTCCTGCAACTTTGGAAGTCAGGAATACACAGGTGTACATCGCCCTGCAATGCAGTGAAAATGCACTTAGTTCTTCTCGTGGGTTCATGAGCTTTTTTGTTACATACTGCAGAATGTATCTGCTGTAGTTGAAACTGGATTTTTTTTTTTTAATAGCTGCCATTCTAACAGCTGTAAGAATCCACTGCTGATTTTGTGATGATTTTGTCATATCTATAATTTAAGAACCAGAAATAATATAAGTAAAAATAAGTTACCTCACTATTTACCAGGTTTTTGTTGTTTTGCGCTTAAATGACAATTTTTACTCCTTTTGCTTAATTCTTTACCTGTACTGAAAACAAGCCTAAATTAGTAGAGAATATAACCATGCTGTAACATTGTCATGCAATACCTTTATTAATAGATAACCACACTAAATATAGTATTACATATTTAAAAGAGAGATGGTTTTGACTCTCCAACTCTTAAAAAGTAGTGGTGATAAGCAGTTATACTCCTAGATGTTTTGTCCTTTCCCTTTTGTATTAGTATTTGTTTTCACTAATATATTTCAAAAATTATATTTCTGTGCACGTTATAAAACTGTGAAAATAAATACCAATAAATATTGTGATACTTATTCAGTGCACTGTAAAGTTCCAAGTGAGATGATACTTTGCTTGGGAATTGAAGAAGGTTTCCTCACTTCTCAGAAATGGTACTAAGCTTTAATGTGGGAAAATGATAATATTTACAGTGACATGAAATTTTAATGGAGAATGTCTTGTTTTGCACTTCTAGTACTATTAGAAGAAATGATATGTTTTTCTCAGCAAATGCATTATAAGAATACATTTTTAAATTTGTTTTGTGCATTGCAGTACATAAGAATGACCATTCTGAAGAGATTTGTGTTACATCATTGCTACAGGATTCTTTTGTCTGATAATTATTTTTCTTAAGCCTGTTTAATAATGGTGTTTAATGGCAAAAACCTTTTGGAAATGTATTTTGGCTTCTGTTTCACATTGCAAACCCTGAACTCGGACCAGTAGTGGTGCAGTTGAAGGCCCTCACGAGGTTGCTCTGCCTTTCCACGCCACTGGGGAAGGAGACCTTCCTTGTTCCCGGTTGGGACAAGATTAGAGGAGTAGAGGACAATTTTGGAGGATGTGTTGTGCAACATTTGAAGTGTAAATGATCTTGAAAAGTGAAAATAAAAAGAAATTGGAGGTTCACAGTTAGCCAAACTATGGGGGGGTCTGTAACAGGCTGTAGGGTGTGCAGTTTCTGGAGGAGACGATAATTTTTGACTAATTTGAATTCTATTTAAGTTTCTGAAAGTAACTGAAAGAATAGGAGTTTTCTTTTTCTTTTAAAGCCAAAGTCTTTGCTTTCATACGAGGTTTCACAGGAAAATGGGCCAAAGAATACAATTAAATATGCAAAAGGTTAATCTTATGGAAAAGGGTATCCTGTCACCTTGATATGCACAAGCATATTAATGGTAATAGGAACAGTGTGTGTAATTTTCCTGTATATTGCTATGTAGGTTGCACTATTTTGAATGACACAAGCCTGATATTTTAATTACCAAATACCATAAGAAGCTGTTTATTAATAGTTTAAACTTGTTAACCTAAATATATATACAGTATACCCAGGCGTGCGTGCATACACTTCCCAACCCAGTCATGTGTGAGTAATCTCCCAGAGCTGTGGGACACATTTCAGCACTGCTTTATTTTAAGTGATTGTCTTCTCTTCTTCCCAAACATACCAAACCTCCAAACCCTCTAGCAGCATTTATTGTAGTTGTTTCATACCTATTACAGAAGGGGCTAAAGGACTCCCTGGGATCAGGATTGCTTTGTGCTAGGACACGTGGAAATATGTCAGAGGAGAGTTTCTGTCCAAAAGAGCTGGAACTGATGCTCGCTATAAATAACAAAGCCATACGAAAAAGATGTCTTCTCATACTGTTTGGAAAAATATTGGCCAGAAAGAATCTATTGGACTTTAAAACTCAGTGTCAGCTTCTGTGATCATCCACGTTCCGTAGAGAAGGAAGGATATCTCAAGAACCAGATTCCCAGGAAAGCCCAGCTGGTGTGTGCACCAGTGGCCGCCCCTGTATCCTCCCATGCAGACTGGGCAGTTTCCAAAATCAGTTCTGCACACAGAGACAGGATTTAGCAGTGGTGTTTAAGGCAGAATCACTTCTCTGAGTGCACAAGATTTTGAGCTTGCTATTGCTGGTGATGTGGAGATTTTCACCGAGGAATGATTGTGTTATTGGGCTGCTTTTCTACATTTGTAGTTCTCTAACTAAAACTTATGACCAAAAAAAAAAAAAAAAAAAAAGCTTGGAATCGTGTTGGAAGTAATTTTTTGCAAGGGAGAGTTTCAATTCTTTCCACCTTAACCAAGAAACAGTAAGTTCTGTGGAGTCAGATTTTGTCTTTGTTTATTGTAAGTGTGTCTTGGAGAAGAACTTGGTTTCAAGTTCTTCGTCTGCAAGAAGAAAATTATTGCTTAGTTCATTTTTACCTGGCCTAGGTCTGGATTCCAAACTTAGGCAAAACACCTTTTGACTTAAATAGGGATGTGTGAGTGAGTGATGGGAGAGCAGATCCATATTGCAGTACACGCTCAGATTTTAAAGTCCCAAACCAAACCTCGTGTTGCAGAGGTGCAGAAATTGCATCCCATAAAATTGTGTGCAGCTAGGAAGGAAACTAGTGCAGTTTCAAGAAGAACTGTTTGCAGTTTATTCTTGATAGAAGGTATAATATTTTGAAATAGTCTTACTCACTTCAGAACCTCCCTTTTGCACTGATGAAGAACAGCTTGATCCCTCTGTCTTCACACCTCACACCCACATGCACAGTGTATCTCGTGCCTTCCCTGTTGAAACCAGAAGGTACAAACAGAATTCATTAATGTGTTAGGCAAACTCCTACCTGATTCTTAACTAAGTACTCCATTTTTATGCAAAATTTGCATCCATACATTCCAGGCTCTCAGAAGCACTTCACCTGTGAGTTAATAACGTTTAGTTCATCAGATTCCAATTTACACTAAACCTGAAGGATGTTTTGTGCTTCCTTTCATCCTGTTTAAGGACTTTTGTGGGCTTAGATGAAAAACTAATATTTCTGTGCTGCTAAACAAAACTCACCAGAAATATTTTAAAATCTCAAATTTCACTTTAAAAAATATTTTTACCTGTTTACTTGAATAATGTCAATTTAATGTATTGTCCTGATTAGTCTTTGTATATATACATGTCTATATATATATATAAGCTATATATAAGCTTTATATATATATGTATATGTATAAAGTTTTTGGGGTGATTGAGGGGCAAGACAGAAATCCAACATTGTGACAAAGATTCTACAATCATTTATTAACAGTTTCAAGAGATGTATTGCTGTTTTGAGTTTGACTAAAAGTTATTTGAAGTTGAAGTATGAAAAATGAAATGCAACTAAGGAAATAAGAATTCACAATATTAACTTAGGCTTTTGCTACAAAGAAAATTAGTCATTAGTACAGTTGGAACAGTGCTCTTTTTCTGATGGAGGAAAAGAACTCCAGTTGTAATAATTTGTACTGGTTACAGGAAGCACTAACCTAAGACTGTACACAGTAAATTAAAAAGCCTATCACATCTGTTATTTACTAGTGCAATTTACTGTAATACCCTCCAAGTGTCACATTTCAAACCAAAGGGTAAGTCACAAATTTCCAGTTCCTAACAAAGAATAGGAGAGGTTTGAAGAGCTCTTAACACCTGGGGAAATCAATCAGGATGTTAGAGTAGAAATAAAATAATATTGTTGAAATGGAATCAAGCATAAAATAATTAATTTTTATGAGAATCCAGAATTTCATTGTAAATTCAGAGTCTAATGGATTCTTCAAAAGGAAGGGTTTAGGGGAAAAAGAGAATATTTAAAATCTAGTTTTGACATTCCAATTACTGCCTGTTTTATTAGGTAGGTTTAGCAAAGCGAAATGAATCTTAACACGCAGGTATCTGTGCACACACAGTTTTTATTGTGGTTTGTGCAGATACAGGTATACCTGGTTATCCCTGCACCCTTCTGCCCCTGCCTTGGAGATCCTGGTGGTAGCTCCAGCAGCACCCAGTGCAGCGTGAAGGAACTGGGATCCACACAGTTCTCTCCTGTGTTACACATAACTGTCTCACTGCAGTTCACCCTGACCATATTTTAACCCAGTGCATGACTGAGTGCTAATACTGTATAAATATTTTGAAACATATCTTAAAAAAAAAAACAAAAACATGTTTGCTTCAAACTTTTTATGATAGAGAAATATATAATTATTATGGTTGTCTTACAAATTGTATTGTGTTCATTTTTTTTTTTGTTAAATATGTAGAAAAACATTAAGGGAATGGGGGACTTGAATGTCTGTGTGTACCGAAATGTATATAACTATTTGAGGAGAACACATGTGCCAAGTATAACATGATGTAAAAATTGTAAATATATGAAAAATTCATTTTTCTAATAAAGATAATTTCTGCCAATTGATATGAAAAAGAACAATGGTATCATTCTTGTCTGTCTTCGTTGTTAAATGGGACAAGATGCAGTGTCACCCGTGAAGAAGATTTCCCTTTGTTTTTCCATCAGTTGTTGATTTGATTTGAAGGGTGTTAACAGCCACATGTTTTGAGCTATCCTCTGCTGTTAGAAATTACCAAAAGGTGAAGATGCCTGAAGCTGAAGCTGACAGGATGTGCTTGGTGATCTCAGTTTAATTTAATTCCTGAAAAAGATGGAGACAATTAATTTAAGCAAAGTTCCTTTGGTGCGAGGAGGATGCTTTGAAAGTTGCTTCCTCAGCAGAGGGAGCAGTGGGAGCTCAGTTAAGGATGGTCCCTTCACCTGTGGCACCATTCTCCCATGCTCTGAGACACATCTGAGGCACGAAGCGCTGTGGGCCTGCATGAGATGATCTTGGCTGCAGAAATGCACAAGCTCTTTGGGCCATTGTGGAGGAGGCATCCAGCCTGAGGAGGAGGCGTTCTGCCAAGAATGATGCCACCCCTGAGAAGAGCTGAAGGAGTGGAGAGCTCCTGGCATGGCTCTTGGAGGTCGATCAGGTGAGGAGGACAGGGGAGAGCAAACCAGGGGGTGAGAAAATGGCAATGATGTCTCACGTCTTCTAAGACTTTTGCTATCCTCAGCCTTTTTTACTGTTCTGATTAATCAAGACTTAAATCAAAATAGAGGTTTTAGTGGAGCAGTTAAAGTCCTTTCTAAGGTTTGATCATTTGCCTGGCCATGGGAGCTAAAGAAGTGACTTTCACACTGTGCTCCGGAGTGGTTCTGTAGGACCCCATTTTCCATGATGTCTCATCAGCTGATGAAAATCTTTGATTCCTCAAAATGGGCATAAACAAACCCTTGGCAATTAGAATAATGTTCTTTGAGGCAGTGGGATGGAAGTCATTATATAAACCCAAAGCATCATTTTGGAAAAGGGGCTTTGTGTTGAATATAAAAATAATGATGGGGTGAAAGGTTGCTCACAGATGTCTCACAGTAGAACAGTCCCATCTATTTGTTCCCAAGATAAACATGACTGCATAGATAATATGAGAGAGATAAAATCGGACTTCTGTACCTAATGAGGTTTTTAATGAGAAAAAACCTGCTGGGCTTATTGTCCTCTGCTAGAAAGCTCTTTTAAAGGGACCCTGCTCTATTTGTATCTAAACAGCCCCATTTCACGAAACCAAATGAGGTGTGCCCAAGGTATTGAATCTTTATGTGAACTTGAATCTTTGTTTTCAGGTGATAATAGTGTTTGCATCCAAGCTAGTGTTTGCATCAGGGCTGTTCCTCCAGCTCTACCTGCCAGCTTAGATGATTTCTCTCTGTGTGTCTATGAGTCATCTCAGCCTCAGCTTTGATTCCCTTTGGGATCTGGTTCAAAGATAGTCATATTCTCCCATATCGTTCTTTTGAGTCTTTGCTGATGTGTCTATGGCAACTACCAGTCCTCTAAGACTTTGCTTGCTAAAAAAAAAAAAAAAAAATAAATTAAGTGGTGACTGGGAAATGGAAGCTTTGAAAGTCTGACATATTGTGCATGGCAGTGCCGGCAGTGCTCCTCACGAACTGAGCAGTTCACCCGGTATGAACACAACTTTCCTCCTGTAATTTGGACGCAAAAACACCTGTTCTAAGGCCAACTGCTGAAGTCTGCTCATCTCTATATACAGAAACACCATCCACATTACTTGTGGTGAGTTTTCCCACTGATCATAGTAGCTGCTTGTTTCTCTGCTCCTTCCAACGCTTTACAAACAGCATTGGCTTCCCCTTGCAGGTTTGTTGCAGTACAAAACCCAAACCGTGACTTCCACAAATTGCATTATTGATCTGTAGTGTGGTCCTCTGTCATTGCTATGCTTCTCCCACTTGGCAGGCTGCTTCAGCAGGCGTCTCTCCACATACGGCACAGCTTGTCCTTTCCACTGAAGAAGGGAAGTTTAACACGTGGAAGGGTCTCTGCATTGATTTCTGTATTTTCTTGCCAGAAGTTCCCCAAAAAGCTTTCGGGGGGGGGGCTGGAGGGGGGGTGGCAGGGAGTAGTTTATTGACTATTTATGTATTTGCCACTAGTTAGCTGAAGCAGAATGATCATTACAGATGTTGACTGCATTCTGTTCACATCAATATGCTCAGATCTTGTTTGTTAAAATAACGTGTTTATAATGTAAGTGGTGATCGTTCCTTTACTATGGCAATAATCTGGAGTTTGTTAGTTTTGCAGTAGGCAACAGGGGATGGTAATATAGAAGATAATGATGATTAATATCATTTGCACAAGGTTACTGTAAGGTCAAAGACAATTTCCATGGGTCTCCATGAACCTCCAGGTGTAATTTAACAGCAACAATTCTTAAAAAACGCTTTGCATTGCAAAAGCACAAGGTCTTTTTGGAGTGGACATTAGCCTGCTAGTTAGAAATGACCCATCCAGTGACATCACTGAACCCCTTCATATTTAGGCTGGATAACATTTACACTGTAAAGAGCTATGAAAGATACAAAAAGCAGGAAATCTGAGCATGCAGCTCCAGAGGGAAAAAATACAATATTAACCAGGTTTGAAAGTCTCAGACCCTCTTGTTATAGAACTGTGTAGTTCCACTAATTACTTTAGGGACTGAAGCTGTTTGGCACTTCAGAAGCTTGGTTATGAGCAGCTGCCTCCTTCCATCCTGCATGGGGAAAAGCAAATTAAGTAGGAACCATGAGAGGCATTTCCCTTGTTCTCCCTTGAGCACAGAGACCTTGGCCAGCTTTTACTGCCAATTTCTGACACGGTACAGTTTTATCAGTCGAGAGGTTTGCCAAACAAAGAAAAAGCTGCTGCAGTGGTATCACAGCATCATGATGCTGATTTTACCCTCCTCTTTCCCAGCAAGAGAAATGTGGCCAATTGTATAATTCTCCTTGTAGCTGAAATGCCTCTGAATTCCTTTCCTGTACTTTTAAAAGAGGAACCATTAGTATATGTTGAAGAGGATGAAAGTAGTAGGAATAAGGATGACCAGAATAACTCTGATTTTCCTCTAAGAACAAAACTGCTGTTGCATTGATTTGGCCACTGTGAGTGTTTCCTAATATGGGCTCTGAAAGCTGCAGTGCGTGTTAATTCCTGTTACCCATTTTATTTTTACATAAATGTGTGTGAAGAGCTTATGTTTAAAAATAGGGGTGGGGATGATGTTGAGGGATTTTGCTATGGGAGAAACTTTCCAATAGGACTAGACAACTCTAAGTGTCCTGCAAAAAGATGGTGTCAGTCTCTCTGAATATGCCTCTCACCAGCAGGAACATATAGCAGTAGCTCTTAACCAACCAAGAAAATAATTTATTTGTAATGAAATATCAAATCTCAAGTGGCAAATCCATTTAGATTTTTATCCTAAATAGAAATTCTGGAATGATAACCAGGTCCTCTTTTCCTCACCTTTAAATCCACTGCTGTTCCTTTGCATGGGTGCACTATTATCTCAGCAAATGGGAGCAGCCAATGTGACCTTAACTATATTTATACTTCTCTGAACTAAACAGCTCTGATACTATCACCTTCCTTCTTATTTCCCATTCCCTCTATCTACTCCTAGCAGTTTTCTCTATTTCTGTCCCTGTTAGAACATCATGGAAGTGTGAGCTGCACCTTGAACCTGACCTGCATGGTCAGCAGATTTCCGTGTGTTAGTTAGAGGCATTGTAATCTCCGTGTTCTTTTCTATTCTTGTCTCTATAAAAACTAACATTTTGTTTATTTCTCCACTGCCATTCTGCAATGAGAAGATGATTTCAGTATTCAGAGCATAATGGCATCTATAACCTTCTTTTTCAGATGTTGGTTTTGCACTCAAAACATTTGGATAGCTTAAATTATTCCTCCTTGCATGCATTTATTTTTCTGGCATTTCAAAACGCTAATATTTTTTTCCCCTAAATATTTGAATCTGATAGACCATTTTATATCTCCTTCAAAGCAGGTGAGTTTGGAGTAGCAAAGAAATGTCAGGTCATCTACAGAGCAGGACTAAGGCCAGGAATTTTGTGTTTTAAGGGATGCCAGACAGATTTACATTTTCAGTGGCCTGAATGTTGTGGTATTGCATTCCACGTGCTGAGGACTTTCTGAAATAATGTTTAGCATTAAAAAAAAGTTTGATTATGTAATGTGATGTACTGGGTTAGGCCACTAAATGCTTTGAAGTCAAAGAATGAGAAACCCACAGTTTAGGTTATCAAGAAAGGTATTAAATATTGATGCTTTGAGAAAATGGCACACGTCTTCAATTCTTTCACATTGCAGTCTAAATAAATTACAAATTTATTTCTTTGGGGAGCTGGATACAGGTAACAGAACTGGTCTTTCAGGGAGAAATTGAGGCAATGGTGAAAGTAAGTCTTATTTTCTTGTGGGATTTTACATATTTCTTAGCACAGTGGGCGGGTAGATTTAAATGTATATGAAACAGAGTTGCCAGCTCATTGCTCACATCAGTGTATTCCCCAGCTGGCTCTGCATACTTCTGTGCAAACATTTTCTTCTTCCTGAGGCTGGGAGGAAAGTAGGATGTGAGGTTATCTGCAGCATGAAGCTTGTACCCTCTTGCTGTCCGTGGGCTGCAGCTTCAGTTTGGTTTGACAGTTGGAGTCGATGATCTTAGAGGTCTTTTGCAACCTTAATGACTCTATAATTCCATGATTGCAAAGCTATATCATACTTGCCTCGATGCCCTAACAACAAAACCCCATGGCTTTAGATAGAAAGTTGAGAGGTAGTTATTTACACACAGGCAGCCCATGATGAATTAAACACGAATTAACTCAGGGTGAGCTGCAGTCTATTGCCCCTGTGTGCAAGCAGAGTAACTGTGGCTCAGCAGCCCGTGCACAAACGGCTGTGCTCGTCTGCACAAAGACCAATTAAATCCTCCTAATTGCCAAGTGTTCCCACTGGCTTCATCACACTGCTGTAACCCAAGTCCTGGATTCTTAGTCCTTACCCGGCACTGCAGGGCTTGAGCAGACTGGGAATGTGACTGTTGAGGCCACGTGTTTGCCTGTGCACACTTGTGCATGTGTGTGCATATTTTAAAGAAACAGTTTCTCCAATCCTCTGTAATGCAACTGCAATGCTCTCAGTAGAGACCCTTATTTAGTGATTTTAGCAGCAATAATATGAATCATTTTTAGGGGGACAGACGACAGTGGTAAGGCCCTGATAGTGCCCTGTGCCAGGGAGAGCAGGACAGTGTGTGTGTGGTTAGAATGTCCTGGTGAAGATAGCAAGTCTTGTGCTTTCTTCTAATAGGATTTTGTGAAAGTCCTACTTCGTTCCTGCTGGGGATCAAAACAGATTGCTGGACTGGGAATCTCAAAGACTGGTTTGTAATGCTGGCCCTGGCATTACCATGTCATGGGGTCTTGTGAGTCACTTCACCTCTTTGCTTTCCCTCCAGCTCCTCTTCAGTTTGTAAGTAAGGCATTTGTTGGAGTTAATCTCCTGCCATTTTCTCATATGGAGCAGACACTAAAGTCCTGGCAGAGACCAACTGGCTTTGCAGCAATAAAATAGTTAGAAATACTAAATTACTAATTTTTCTTCTACCTTTAAGGCTATTGGCATAACTTCGCTGTATCTGACCATTTGTCAGCAGAAGCTTAAAGTACAGGGAGGAGTAACGAAGCAAAGAAGATCTCTAGAGCCAACAATATTTAGGATGAAAATAAAACAGTGAAGGTAAGCCTTTAAAATGGTCTCATTCTGCAATTACCTACAAGGCAAACTGCAAATCCTGGACAGGACTGACACCATGCTGCTGTTCCTACTGAGGAGATGTGTTTGCAGTGTGAGCCCACAAAGTACCACTTTAAAAGCTGAGGACCTGTAACTAACAGCAGCACATGGAAAATGCCAGTCTTTGTGACCTTTGTTGGATGGTTTGTCTTCAGCTTACACAGAAACTTCCTTTTCTTTTAACCTTATATAAGTTATGTTAGATCATTTTTTAAAAGACTTTTCCACATGATATTTTCAATGTACCACACTTGTGACATTTGCTGTTCATATGACCCCTATGAATTCATTGAAGTGCCCTCAGGGACCCATGAATATGAAAGTGTTTCCTTTTTTGGTTCCATTTTTCACTGCTTTTGCTGGCTGGTTGGTTGTGTACAGGGCAGAGCAGCTGTCCTGAGCAGTTCTGTCCTCCTTACGGGGGGCACAAAGGAAAAACCCTCTGGAGGAAACAGCTTCGTTGCCCCTCAAGAACTTCAGCATGAGAAAAATGACCACGAAAGAGGACTTAAGGAGAGAATTTGAGCTAAGTGTAACAAGTGGGATCCAAATATTTTTTTAATGAGATAGGTTATAAAAAGAAAAGTCCTGTAATAATGGTTTTGGAGGTTTAATCAGAAGAGTTGATTCATATTCCAAAAACCATCTTTATGCCAGAGTTACATCTTCATTAAGGGCCTGCATTTTAATGGTCCACCAGTCAAACTAAAGATCTCTTTGTGGGTATGATGGCGACAAACCTATTTTAATATTATGATGTCTTTTAATTGCCTTCCCTGCACAGCCTATGCCAAAAAACCACTGCTTTTCATGGAGCTCTCCATTAAACTGTCAGGTGAGGGGGAGGAGCAGGAGGAACAGTGTCACTGGATAACAAGCGTCCATCCACTGGCAGAAAATAAAGTATTGAATGGGTGTTTCAAAGGAAAAAGAAATCCCCAGCAGAGACTGTGATTCAGGAGTACTGAAACTGTGAGTGAGATGTTGTATTTGCTGCTGAGACTCGTTTCCCAGTGCAGAAAGAGGCACAGTCAGAGTGTGATAGTGTTGGGAATGGGATGGAACAGTCACATGGTGGCTGCTACCAGTGTAGCATCTGAGCTGGCAGTGCCCCACTCACATTTCTCCATTAAATAAGGAAGATAGTCAGTCTTCAGCCCATACAGCTCGCAAAAGAAATTCCTCCTTACACTGATAAATGCTTCCAACCGCTGAATAAAACTGTTACATTTTGAATAAGCAATGCTGCAGAACATGCAGAACAGCAGTTTTGATTCAGGGTCTGAATGCTGGGAGGTGCAGTGCAGTCCTGCTCTGCTCCATGGAATTCAAGAGCGTTGCCATCTGGTTCAGTTGCATCTCCTGAGTGTGAGGAGCCAGCTTTCCATTCCCCGAGGTGCTGGTGTAAGTGTTACACCTCCCAAAAGTAATATAATGCCCCCAAATATTTGGATGATGTACTTGAATTCTTGTATTTATTTACATTTTAATTGTTACAGATGGAATAAATTCTCTACTTTGAAGTTTTATTACACTAATGAAGCTGACTTAATGCAACCTAACTAATTTTGGAAACTCTCTTCAGCCATTCCAGTCCTGTGAAAGATAAATTCAGGCAAAATACAATGAGGCCTGAATAAGTTGTTCAACACATGTCACCCTGATATCCTCAGAGGTATGGAGGGGAAGAAAAAGACATGCATCGAATTTCTTAGTCAGCCAGATAATTAGCTCTCAACAAAATTGAGTGTGGGTTTGTTTGTTTGTTTGTTTATTTTAAGAAACAAGTTTTATAAAAAATTATTCTTATTTAAATTATTCTAATTTTTCTTTCAGGGCTTTTTTGTTTTGTTTTGTGTTTTGTTGTTTTTTTTTTAATTTGTCCCAGTACCTTTTCTCCTGTGATGCCTTACCTCTTCCTCCTGGAACTATGCACTGTGATGTATCCTGACAGACAGAGACAGCATCACAAGTTTTTAGGGGCTGTATGTCTACAGTGGACTCTGACAACATTGTCTTCAGGTATGTCATGGCCCTTTATGTTTGCACCCATTTTCAAACACATTTTTCCTTTATGTTAAATCTTCAACAACTAATGAAATGAAGACCTGGTGAAAACCAGCAGGTGAGGGTGACAGGATCCCCTTGGAGTTTGTCCACAGAGAACATGACACTGTATTTCAGCCTCGTGTAGGGGGTCACAGCTCTCACCTGTGGTTGTCTTGGTGGCATCAGCTTGTCCCAGTTGCAGTCAAACGTCAGAAGAATCTGTTTCTATTCAGCCATCCTTGATGTTATGTCCTTTCATACCTGTGAGAGAAACTGTCTACGCAGGTGCTGGTGCAGAAATACCTCAGCTGAGCTGTGAACAATGAACTACATTCTTTCTTCCAACACTAAATTCAGATCCTGTTAAAAAAAAAAAAAAATAGGGCAGGTTGCACAGGGAACAAAAACTTTCAGTTCAGACAGTACCAGGGTAGGTAGTAAGTGGTGGGTATGAAAGGCCTTGTCAGATTTTATGTTCAGCTGGTGTGTGTGGTGTAATAAAAAGCTCAAATGTGTGTATTGCACAGGCAGTACTGAGGGTGCCGTTGTCTCCATTGACTCCTGCGTCAGGCTGAAAAACTTTGAAAATCAGTTTTCCCCAGTGTGGATGTCTTATCTGTTGAGTGTACTGTGTAGTAGACATTTTAAAATCCTTGTATTTTCCCACATGATTTCTTTTGGAGCAAAGTGCAGCTGCAAATGGATTTCCACCCTCTAATTTCCCTCCCTTGCAATGTGGCAACTTGAAGCTTGCCAAATGCAGTTTTTATAACCTATGAAAAATGTGCTCATAACCTTGTGCTTTAGCATGAACTGCTCACTATTCTTGCCTCAGTCCGAGAAACCTGATAATAAACATTCAGGCAGGAAAAACTACTGAGACCATTGACTGGCTGTTATAATAACTCTGATTCAGTACCTTGAGTGACTAAAATGAAATTGAACCTGATAACATCAGTTTTGCTCAACCTGTCCGTTCTACCATCTTTTAATCATTTTTCATAGCAACTCTGCATTAACCTCCCATCCTGGAAACACATTCCTCTGTTTTTCTCTGGTATGACAGACTCCCTTTTTTCCTTTTCTAAATAATGTTTCTTGCTCTCATTCATCTGTGCTCCCTGCATATCACCAGGTAAATGTGATGGATTTCTCATACTGAAAACCATCTGCTCAGTTATGTTAGATAACATAAACCCATCCACCAAAATGCAAATTGATAGAAATTCCTGCTAAACCAAAGCACTCGTTATGATTCTTCTGTCCAACATGTGCCCTCTCTGATCCAGGGAGGTTCAGCTCCCACCCTTCTGACACAAACACTCATGCAGGCCATCGGTGAACTGGGTATGAGGTGAAGGGCTTCACAAAGAAAACAAAAACTAAATTAAAGCTATTTATTTCTTTTAACCAGGTGTTTCCCTGCACTCGCCAAGTGGAGAGCTGCCTGTGCAAAAGGCCATGTCTGGGCTCTGGCCTGTCATCTGGGCCGACGGATGGAAAATGCATCTGCCATCGAGCCCTCAAGTTGTGGTGAAAGCCCCAAGGACTCTGAGACATTCAATCAAGTTTGTAGGAGCAGCATAGCGGGTCTGTCACACTCATGACTGAACAGTTGTATTTCTGCCGTGCTTTGACTGAAGAGATTTTCTGTTTGACCTGCCCGTGTTCAGGAGCACTCTGGCATGAACCAGATGGGCTGTACTTGGGCTAAAATAGGAAGTATTTCTTTACATTAACATTTTCTCAGCTATTTCTCCTCCCAGTCAGTTAGAGCTGCTGAGGTCACTGCTCAGCAGTACCCGTGTGTGGGCCAGAGCAGCACAAGCAGTGGGTCAAGGCAAGACCTTGGCCAGGGTGATGGGTGTCACCATCAGGTGGCCACGGAGGAGGCACAGCCACAAAAACTGGGTTCTCGTGTTTTCTCAGCCTAAAAGACACTGTGGCATTGCACAGAGCCCAAATGTTGGTGACTGCATCCAGCTGCATGCAAAAGTGTCTGCAGAGTTTGTGGCTTCTAAAACATGCAAGTCGTGGTATGTGTAATTTTCACCACTTCCCACAATGGGAGAGGTGGGATTTCTCACTCAGAGGGATGCATGTTGTACTGACTCTGTAGAATCTGTGCCTACAAGTAGAATTTCACAGCCTGGCCCTCCTCCTCAGAGCTCACAGGGCTCCTGGTTTCCTTTGACAGGAGGTAGTCACTCCTGGAGGGAGCGAGTATTTCTTGAGTTAATTACCTAGTGTTGTTTGCAATCCTCAAAGCATCTAAGTTGATGTGCTGACTGCAAGAAGGGGAAAGTGGCTACAAACTCTAATGTAACTTAATGTGAACTAATGAAAGCTTAAATAAAAATAAGCAAACAAGTCCCTAGTGAGATATCTGAGCCACAGTTCCACAAAATTTAATTAATCTTTCCTTTGTATTAAACATTATGGTGCAGGGAAGAATCTGTGCCAAGGGCAGCAGTGACTAATTTCACAGCAAGGAGTAAACTTTGGTGTGTGATTGTCTCTCACCACATGCCTGATAGAAGGTACAGAGGGATAACAACTGAGAACCTTGTTACAGAGACAACAGAAACCAGCTGCTGGATGGGGCAGGTCACAAGCTGACACATCAGGTAAACACAGGCAGGAGGTGTTTGGTTTTTGCAGTCAAGAAATAAAGGAAAATATTTTTAATGCACGTTTGAAACAGATGTGCATGCTACAGATAGTTTGGGCTGTGATCCAAGTGAGTGGTAAAGCTTGGTTTTACATAAACTGGCCACAGGCTCATAACCCTTTGGCCAAATGTCTGAGGAACACCAGGTATGTAGACTTAAAGCTTTGTATCTCCCACGTTAACCACATAAACCCTTCCAGAGGTTTAACACAAACACTTGCAGGGCAGGAACACCTATTATGTGCCCTCAACAGTCAGAAGTTTCTCCCGAGTAGCCCCTACCCACAGCTATTTGCTTCCACATTGCAGTATATTTAAACAATTTCTAGAGAGGTAAATATTTGTTTGCTCAGTAGAGTCAGGTACATTTCTGGCTGAAGGTCAGCATTTCCCTCCTCTGGGATCCTATTTACTGGTCCACTTTCAGACATCCTGCCATGGCCTAGCAAATATGCCTGGGACTCACTAAATTCTGCCTTTCATGTACCTCTGTCTCTGGAATCAGCTTCCTGTGCTGGCAGAAACATCCTTACAGGAGGAGGCAGCTCCTCAGTCCCGAGGAGAGGGACTTGAGAGCAGGCAGGGGGTGCTGGCAGCTGCACCAGCTGCTGCTGCAGGTTTTCTCTGTATCATATCCTTCTGGCAGCAGTCAATGCTCTCTGTGTCTTGTCTGGAAGGAAAAAATCCCCTTCCCATTGCTGCATGAATGGATTCCCAGTCCTGGAGAAAGAAAGCACATCAAGAAAATGAGTCCTACCCCTAGCACAGGTGTCTTAGTGGAGGTTGGATGGCTGTAGGGTGATGCCTCAGCCCTAGCCCCACCTTGGTCAGGTCACTGGCTGGCGTGGGACAGCTGCAACAAGCAGGAAGGGCGGGCTCCTGCCTCCCAGGGTTGCCTTGACAGTGCTGGGAGACAAGCAGTTTACCAAACCCAGACTCCTTCTGCTGACTTTCCTTCTGATATCCAAATTTATCTGCTATTTATAACCTTAACTGGTCTTGGTTATAGCAGTAGTGTCACTCCTCCTGAACAAGTTCCACAAATCAATAAATATTCAGCTGGTGCTGGAGGCTGTGTCTACAAAACCAGGGGGTCAGCCAGAAGAGCTGGAATTGCTTTGGGGAAACGATATTTATGGAGCTAAAGATCCAAAATGAGAATGAAGAAATGACATGGCACATATCACGACAGAAATGTTGTCCAAACTTCTCTGATGAGTTTGCCACTCTTCGATGAGGTACTAACTGGACAAAAAGCAGGTGGTTGACTGTGTCATCTGGTGAGCAGAGCCTTGGAGAGATCTTTCCTCCCCCAGCTGCAAGGGGTGCAAGGGCCAGCTGTCAGCTCTGTGACACTGGTGACGCCAGGCCACTGCAGGGAGAACACTCTGATGAGGGGAATGAGACTTGTTTTCATCCTGTGAATGTCTCATATGTGATTTGTTGCACTTGCTGACAGCACCGTGAGAGATGAGCGGTTCATCACTCCTCAAGTCCCTCCCTTGCCTTTCCCATCGGACAGTTAATGTGTGGTGTGTATTCCTGGCCACTTCAATGCCAGGAAATCTCTTGCTGTAGCATTTGTATTGAGCTCAGTTTGTTTGTATGTTTTGCCAAGAATACAGTTTCACGAGAAACGAAGCACTGCTGCAGATCTTTTGTTGCCTGTGGGTGCACGAGAAGTTGTTAGAATACTTACAGAAAAATCTGAAAATATTAACATAGGAAAATAAACACATATATTTGTAAGTTAACCCAGAGAAAAACACTTGTGGTGGCGTGTTTTGTTTTCTTAATTGGAATGGAGAAACAGAACTGTCAATATTGTTTTATGCCAATAAGTAGTGATAAGGGGGTCAGTCTTTTGTTAACACCCTGTTTCTTCTGTTTGACTTGAACTTGACTTATTGAAGCCAAAGATCTGCGTTATTTCATAAAAGCATTGGGCACAAATGCATAGTAAATGCCCTGATGGGGGAGAAGATAATTAGAATGAAGAGGGAAGCTGCATTCCAGGTGCAGGAGCCATTAGTATTCTTCTGCTCTAGTTCCCTGAACCACTGCATTTATTAACCTTTAGCCAGATCAGAGCCAATTTCTCCTGTTTCTTACATAATGTTGGAATTATAATTGACATACTGATGAAAGGGAAACGTCTCACTGCAACTCAAATTTTTCTTGCTTTCATGTAGAGGGTTTTAGAACAAGAGTCTTATCAGCTGTGAATAATTGCATCTCATTAACTGTGTACTGGAGTTATATGTATATGCATATTAGTTGGAATCGTGTATATATTTGGCTGGAAAATGTTATGGCATGCTTCAAGTGGCACCAGTGATGTGAAATTCAGTGTGCATGGCATGTTTATGTAACTCGAGTGACATTGCTAAAGAGGTAGGAGATGATGGCTGTACGTTTGGGTGCAGTTTTGGAGGAATTCTTTCCAGCAGGCTTTGAAAAAAAAAAAAAAAAAAAAAAAAAAAGGCTTGTTATATGAACAGTTTGATACTCTGTTAGTGAAAACAGAAGTGTTTTTTGAGGCTTCCACTGCCCCCTTACTCTGCTTGCTGCTCTGAGGGTGCAGTGCTTCTGTGGGGCTTGGAGGTTCATGTCATGGGGAGTGTTTGCAGGGTTTTCTCTGGTACCTCAAGATGATTTGCTCTTCTAGGAAAAGCTTTGTGCTGATCTTGTGTATATCCAAATTCACAGCAGATTTTGGAGTCTCTAATAGACAGAGAAAGCTGCCAAAAAAAGTAATTTGTGTGAGAGTGGTAAGTTGTCTTAGCCCTCAAATCCCTTTGATCATTAGGAAAATCAAGTAATCCATTTACAGTCTTCTGGTTGCACCCTTTATTTTGATGTTTTCCTTCCATATAGTTAGAGAGACGGTTCTTTTTAATAAAATTAGGTGGTTTATTTTGAAGAGGGCAGGTCTCTTCTCCTTAAAGGGACTCAGCAGTAACTCCAGGGACAATTTTCCATCAAGCAGAAGCTGCAACTGCCACATGACTCTATGACAGGGACTTTCACCCATGAGAATAACCTGGCTGCAGAGCAATCATTAATTGCTTCCTGGCACAAGGAATGTCTTGTTACTGCTTGTAGTTCAGAGACAATTCAACTCACACACGCATATGTTGGCATGAAGAAAATGCCAACTGCTCTTATTTCCAGCAAAACAGTGATATAATTGTCAAGCTGATGGGAAACAAAAGCTTCCTCCTAATTTATTTGTTATTAAATGAAGAAAGAAAAAAATCTGCTGTTCAACTAAGGAGCACTTTCCATACTTTATTGGAAAACTGTCTAGAATTTAACACTGGGACAACTCATGATGTTGTTGAAATAATCATCAGATGAATCCTCATGAATCCTTTCTTTCCCAAATGCAAACTGCTGATTTCTTCTTGCTCCTCTTGGACTACAGACATTTAACCTAAGTTGAGCTTTCATGTAGGGTTTGTTTGATCTTATTTTTTGTCAAAATCCCCATCATTCTATATGCAGCATAACATCAAATTATAGGAATATTTTCTACATTAAGCTACTTTATATTTTCCTTTAAAGAAGAAAATAAACTACCATACTTTTTTCCTTTAGATAACTTATGTCTGCCAGCATCATCTTTGATTTGACCTGAGGATTTCAGTACCTAACCAGAAAGTTGTGGGAATCAAACTCCCCGTGAGTGGAACAGCAATCTCTGCTCAGAGTAACGCACAGGAAGGACATGAAGAGACCAGAAAACACATTTCCACTGGTTGTGGCGAGATCAACACTTGAAGGGCAGGGCTGCTACTGGCTGCAAATAGTGGAGCCTGCAGGTCTTCTTCCATAAACAAACTGAAAAATGTTCAGTAATACATTGATTACAAGCTGGAAAAGAATATTGGCGGGGCTGTGGTAGTGATTAATTGTTTAGCTTATTAAATTATTTTCCTAGCATATGATTTTTTCCACAGAAATAAATTACTTTGAGTATTATAGCTTGTGCTTATGTGAGGAAAAATTAAGGTATTTTCTAAGCTAGCAGAATGACTTTGTCCTATATTTCTAAGGAAAATAATAGTGAGAATTCATTAACACTTGAGAACTGCCTGGAAGAAAATAGATAATTATAGACTTCATTATGCTTTCAAACAGGCATGCAAAGTTCTAAACCAAACTCTTACAACCGCAGAAGTTGCAAATAGCGACAAATTTTGTGAGGAGCACCAATTTTCTGATCAACCAACAAAATGTAATAAAAACAACAGGATTATGTTGTCTTTGAGATTTAGTGAATATTTTTCTGTCAGACTCAGGGTTGTATTAAAGCAGAGATAGAATTCTGTGTATGAAACCTTCCAAACCATCAGCCATGACCAAACTCCAAGATGGACAAGATATTGAGAAGTCACATAAAGCTGAGGCATGGAGATGAATGAAGAAATGAAAGGAGACTGCCTGAAACTGCAGATTATTAATCCCAAACCACTTCTGTCCCATTTTGAAAGGCTGTTGCTACCATGGGGCAACCCGTCCAAACCTGTCAGTTCCTCAGTAGATACCACCATTCACACATTCAAGTAGATATTCTGTTGCTTCTTAGAGTTTTGTCCTAATGTTTGTTAAAGATTTCATTATAAATTAAAGCTCCATCTTGCCTGCGAAAACTAACATGACTAATGCTTTGTCAGCAGGTCATATTATGAGCATTTAGCTTTTCATTAAGGAGGTTTCCTTTTAACTTCATAATTCAGCAGGAGGAATATTTTGGATCCATCAACTTGCTGCCTCCAAATGTTACCACTTCCAAATTGACAAGTTCAGGGCTGCTGCAGGGGGACGTACTGCAGCTTTGCAAAGCCAATGTTGTTGATTATTGTTATCTTTCTGAGCTAGGAAATGTGGACCTGGCTGTTCCCAGGCCATAGTGATTTGGTCTTGATCATGCAAGTTGACTCCCTAATACTCTGAAGCTGTTTTTTCCCTTCATTCTGTGTTGAGGAAGAGTGACCCTCATTTCAAGATGTGCTATGAAATGGCCATAAATTGGCTGAAGAGCACTATAAAAAGTAATAATGTTTGGGCTTGCTGAGCTGGTCAGAAGAGCTCACCATTACTGCAGCTTCATTTCCCTGGCCAAGGCACCCCAATGGATTCAGAGGGATGAGTCACTGCCCATGCTGAGTGTTAGAGCACTGCAGACTGCTGTGTGAGGAACTCCCACTCATGTGGAGGACATGGGAAATACAACTGGGTTGATTCAGTGTTAGATACAATACACAACAGCTCTGTGGCCAGACACGCTTTTTAAAAGGTATTGGAACGTGTCCATGCTTGCATTCTTTTACTGTCAGTGTACTGAAAGATGGAATATCACCGTATGCCCCAATGAGGATAGAAAATTAGACCAGCTCTTGTGCTGGAAACCCTCCCTCTGCTTACCTGTCCATGGATGAAACACTGTGGAAGTCTGTTCTTCCTCCAATTATATCGTACAGATTGGTGCAAGGTAGGTCAAATAAAAAAGTGTCTAAAGTGTGTTCACATGGGTGGTGATATTGGTATACCTGTTAATCTACTGGCAGATTTACCCATGTAGACAAGCTTAGAAGAACAGGCCTTAATCAATTATGAACTTAGACGACAGCTTAAGTGGTGAGATTTATGCCTTTTTAAAATATGTGTCTAAAACAGGTATGTTGCTTCTGTTTTAGTCCTCCCTAGTGCTGTCTATAATCATAGCCCTGTTAAAACGATACTTTTAGGGACTATTTATTTGATAGACTCTCAAGTATTCATTACCTTAATTACCCAGTATAAATTACCCACGATACTCTATCCTTGTTTGGCTCAAAAATAATGACTTGTTATTATTCAGGTGCTAATCACCAAATCTTAATCCTTTGCTAGTGAATTATGGATTTTCAGAGGAAAAATTGAAGGAGAATTTTAGATATGTCTGTTCCCTAATTGATCATCTATTAACAACAGTGTGTCCCTTTGCTTCTGGAGAACTTCAACAGATCATGTCAGGCTGCAGAGCCAGGGGACTGTCTGCATGTGGCACTGGGAGGTGACAGGATGGGTGTCCCCCTTGCTGTGGGAATGCCACGTGCTCCAGCTCTTTGAGAGCTGCACATCAGCACTGCCTGATGTGTTCTGATGGGATTTCCTGTTGGCACTTTTTATACAATTGCTTGAGTCATTCTCCAGTGGTACCAAGTGCTTGCCACAGCAGATGAAGTCAGCTCCTGATGATGCACTGCCTCTGATTCAGAGCAGGGCCTCGAGCTGGACCATCTGCTGGCTGCTTGCCTTCCCTTGATGCGCTGGTGGAGCTGCTGGGTGTCACTGGTGCTTTCAGCGTGGGCATGTGAAAGTGGATCTGGGGTTGTATTTGTCCATATGCTCCCTGTTGAGCTGTGACTGGGAATCTGTGAGGCTGGGTTGTGCTGCCCAGGTTTGCTCCAGAAGGATTTTGCTCCAGGATAATTGAGTACCCCCACAGTGACTCTGGCTGAGCCCTGCAGAGAAGGTGGCAGTGTGGGAGAGTTGCTGCCCATGTCTGGTGGAGAATGAGGATCAGCCTGTGGGCAGGCAATCCTTTACAGCCTGGCTGGGGTCAGTGCTGTCCACAGCGAGGGCAGGTCTGCTGAGCAAGTGTTGGGTGCCTGAGCCTTCCTAGTCCAGGAATCTGGGAGATCTGCATCTAGGAAAGCGAACACTCAGAAGCCAGAAGCTTTTCTTCAGTCCCTTTTCTCTGTGCTCCCAAAATAAAAGAACATGTGTGTGTGCAGAGTAGAAAAGCTGGACATTTATAGACTGGAAGAGCACCTTATTTTTCCTTAGATTTTTTTGTGGAGACCCTGCAAGTGAAGTCACAGCAACCTCTGAATGAGAAGGGACAACAGAGACTCTCCATCTGCAGTCTGCCTCTAGCCAGAAGGTCGCCCTTCGACCTGGTGACACAAAATGTGCACATTGCTGATGCCAGGTGACAATTTTTTAGCACTTCTTAGTCAGTTCCATATCAAAGCCATTTCTAACAGAGGTAGTCTGAGAGTCCCCACTGTTGCAAACTGAAGGCAAAGAATTTTCATAAGGTCACCTGTCAAACACATCAAAGAGCAGAAAAGAGACTGCCATTTAAGTTCTGGTCCTGTGCTGCAGTGCTACACCTGTACACAAAACCATACAATCAACCATATCCTAAAGATATGATAAAGACTAATAACCTAAAAATATGGAGAAACTCTGTCTTGTAAGAGGAGTATTTTGAGAGTGGCTGTAGATGGTTCACTGTAATCTAACAACTTGCTACATGCCAGAAGAAGCCCACAGCATTTCACCTCAGTAGTGTTATCACTACATTTAATAATGTTCCAGTCTTAGCCTATAGGAAGAGTGTTATTTTATTAATCAGATTTAATATCTTTTTATCAGTGCTATTTCCAACTGATATGATTTCTCATGGCAACTGGATGAGCAATCAATGACACAGCATGATGCTGAGGGTCTGAAAAATTTCATATATGCCACGTTGTCTATAATGCTCAAAATAATCCTGATGATGTGAATTCTGTGTGAATTAATATTATCATACAAATGTATTTAAGTGTTAATTTTCTTTGATGTGGCCATGTAGAAAAGCCTTAGGAATCAGTGGAGATTAGGGGAAAACTATTTCTGATTGCAAATTCTACTCACTCGTAGTAATACAGGTAGATTTGCTGTGCTAAATTGCTAAATCACTTTACCAGGCTTTTCAGTGTGTCTTATTTTTCTTTTTTTTTTTTTTCCCAACTTGATTTTTTTATATTTGCCTATTGAGATGTTGACAGGAAGAAAGGAGTGTTGTCTTCAAGGGAAATATATTTTATTGCTGTTTATATCTAAACAGCACTGATGTTGCACTCAGATTTGAATTTCCTTCTTCTAGAAATACTAAAGAATTTTTTAAGTCAGTGGGAGAAAGGAAGGAAATCTCTACATTAGATTAATTTGGTCTTTACACTTGTAAAAGTCTCAGACTATTGGCTTCTACATGCCTGAAAGGAATTTTAATTTTCTCTTTGTTTCTAACTTTTGAAAACCTTCTGGCTGAAAGAGACAATTGCCCTTGCTTGGCACTACACCTGTTGTGAATTGACTAATGTGTGTTTGGTTATGTGCCATGTCTATATGCTTTAAAATTAATTAGTTTGAAGTGTCTCTGTTTGAACACAAAATTTCCAGTTTCTCGCTGTAAAAAAAACCCCAAACCTGAAATACATGATGATAAAAGACTGATCATTCTAAATGCTCAACTGCACATCTGATTAACATAATAATCTGATTTTTATGGCACCCTGGCCAAATAAGAATGTAAAAGATTATTGTATGTGCAGACAGGCTTTTGTCTGAATTTCACTGTTGGGCAAATGTGGCAGGACAAAGCTAAAAAGTTAGTGAAAAAGAAAAATAACTTTTTTCTCTTTTGGATATATCTGCAAATGCTTTATGTGCAAATATTCACTGATTAACTCTGTTGATTCTATGACCTGTATCTTTTCGTTGGCTTACCTTCCAAACCTCACATGCAATTGGGTTCTGCACTTCAAAACCTGCCCTCTCTTTCTAGTTGAAGCTTTTGGGTTTTATACTATGAGAACACTATCAAACCATTGCACCTATTCTTAAGGCTACACTATTAACTTCCCTGCAGTAGTCAGTCATTTAACTGATATTTGTCACCATGTGCATTCAAAATTAGCAGTGCTAATGTTTAAATGTGAGTGCTACTAAAATTACATATTAACTAGCAAGCTGTTGGAATCTCTGCTACCAATAACTGCCAGAAAAAATACTTTCACAGTATAAACTTAATCTGGAATTCACTATGGGCCAAGAATTACTTGCATCTGTCAGGGTTTCCCAATAAAAGACTCTGCAATAAAACAAGTATTGTTTAAAGTTTAAACTTTCTTTGAATAAGTTTCCATTGATGTGTTGGGGTGTTTTTTTTGCTGTCTGGCAAGAAGAAAAATCAAAATACTGCAACTTGGAAATGCTACTGATTATGCCACAATGTGTTGAACCGTGATGGAAGATCTGGACAGTAAGGTCTTGCTGAGTTTGGGCTCCGTCCATATAATAAATTTCCTTTTTTGTAGGAAGAGAAACTTCTCATAAATAGTGCTTGTTTCTGGCAAATTAAATTAAATGGAGTGGGTTTCCTTGGCACCAGCACTCATGACTGCTGAGGCCTGCAGTGAGAGCAGAACAGTCCTACCCCACACCTGAGCTGCCTGGAAGGGATTTGTGCTGGGGCTCTTGAGCACTTGCCAAGGCCTAAGAGAGATTGAACATGACTGACACTGATGGATGTGCTGCCAACTGCTGCACACTTGTGTTCTATAAAGCATCCCCCATGTTGTGGTCAGGCCCAGAAAAGAGACTGAATTCTTATAAACTGTCCAAAATGTCATGGCTTTATTAAAATAAATATCAGAGACTGTGAATGAAGCACTTGAGGTCATGCAAGTGCATCGAGGTCTGTTTGTGGCCACTGCTGAAGGCAAGGGACTGAGTTAAATGGACCCTCAATATGAAAACATGCAACATCTTCAGTTGCTTAGTTTCCAATTACGTAACTTGCTTAAATGGCTCAGTTAGTTGGTCTTCTCAGATGGAGCTATTTTCTACATTTGCATGAGCCTGAAAAAGGCTTCAATGCGTGTGGAGCCCTCGCAGTGTGTTTGGTCGCCGACGGTGTTGCCCGCTGGGTGTGGGGATGGTTACGGGAGATCAGAAGAACAGGTGGAAAGCTCAGCCATTTTTGTTATAGGCATTATGTAAAAATATGGCAGTGAATCACTGCAGGTCCTGTGCACATTTCCAGTCGCTTCTACAGTGCTTTTGTGTGTGCCCACTTGTATGCTCACATATTGTGTGTGGGTACTGCGTGCAGGGTCTTAGCTGAATCTTTTACTGGTAGCAAATGCTAAGACATGATTTTACCAGGGAAAAAGAGGTTTTGATTTCTCATTTTCTAAGCGTTTCTCGTTGTTTCGTGGGTTTTTTGTTGTTGGTGTTGTTTTTGGGTTTGGTTTTGGTTTTTTTTTTAATAGAAAGAAAAAAGCAGGGAAGCTATCTCTGTTGTACTCTCAGAAGACGAGGAAAAAGGAAAAATCACATTAAAGAGGCACATGTGTTTTTCATCACTGTCCCTACGTTATCTGAGCAACATGCAACTTGCCACCTAATTGTTTTGCAAATATTATGCAGTATAGGAAGGACTTTGAAACTAAAGCTTCCAAAAGGAGTAGAAATTAAAGCTTTTAAAAGGGGACTGCTAGCCCCAGGTGCAAAGCCAGGGAGTTGAGGGTACCTTTCAGGCCACCCAGCTAAGACTGCAAGTTTAACTTGTTAAAGAAAGAGTGTTAAAAAATCAGATGGTGCATCCTGAGGTTGCTTAGTCCCAGCTGGCCCTGGCTCTCTGGGCTGTCTAAATATTTTTTGTGAACACATCACTGGATAATGTGCATAGTCACTACACTTGCAGCTGTCAACATTTCTCTTGTTTAAAACACAAAGAAATCCCCTTAGATGACCTATCCATGTCTTCTAAGTTTCATTCCTTCAGGGCATAGTTGCTTGGAGTTATTAAAGTTTTTTATTATCCTTTCATGAGTGAATAACATTCGAGTCTTAAAGTGTGGTCTGGAATTAAGTTCTGCTGGAAAGAACTGGTTTTCCTTTGTCCTGTAATTCTGTTGTTGTAGCAAAGCAGAACATGCTGCAGACAGCGCCATAAAATTTAAATAGTTAATGTAAAAATCTTTCCCCAGCTGTGACAGGGCAATATCAAAATGTTCTGAATTGTTTATCTGTTTACTAATGAGAAATAAGGAATATTCTAGTTATTAAGAGATTCCCTAGGGCTAATGTGTTTGAGGACCATGTACTGAAAGTACCTAATGTTTAATAAATACAAACTAACAGCGTAAAATAATTTCAAAGTGTTTTAAAAATATTTTTATTTGTGGGTTTTGTTGTTTTTTTCCCCCTGATTTTCTTTCAATAATGAATACAAATACATTGCACCTTTGCAGTTCCTGTCTGTTCCCGTATGAAATTCATGTTCCCATCGAGAGGCCAGTGCTCATTTGGGAAAGGCACTTGCACCAGGCAGCGAGGTTCATTGTCCCCTTGTGTCTGCAGAAGGCAAACAGGAAAACATCTGTGCTTAGCTAGAGCTGATTTTAATGGATTGGGTTCAGATATTGGCAGAAGGCACACGCTCCAAGAGCCGCCAAAGGATGGTTAATTGGCTGTGAGCTTTGGAGCCTGACCATTAGCTGGGAGACACAATACTTATTTACAGAGAGCTACAATAGTTATCTCCAAGGCAAGCAGAAAGCTCTGTGTGTGTGTGTGCGTGGCTGGGAGGAATGGCAATGAGAAGAGACAGGGTAAGTGGCACTGAAATGCTGGCGTCCTAAACAGAATAATGCTGCCAGCTACAGGCCTTATTCCTTCTCCAGCTAAAAATCAATAAAAAAACAAAACAAAATTCAAATAAAAACAAAAAGGAGAAACCCTATGGTCATTTGTTGAGGGAGTTTTCTTCTGAAGTTTTTAGCACAAGTCACTGCACTTCAGGAGGAGGGATTGTGCCAGGTTGACTGAAATTGTGCAGCGAAGTGGTTAAATTATCAGTTTGTTACAGGTGTGTATCTGCCTTAAAGGGGGTTCACCTGCACAGTAAAAGAATATTGGCAGCAGCTGGCTTTGCTGCTTCTTTAGAGTCCTGTCACACCCCTTCCTGGTAGAGAAGTTAATGGTCCCTTCTTTATTTTTCCCTTGTCCTTGACACAAAACTGACCGAGCGTGGAATCAAGTGCTTGATGGGGTGAGTTATAAGTTTGTCTCCTCGATATGCTGGGACTTGATTCTTTGGCAGTTCTTCCTCCTTTCAGATGTGGTATTCTCGAGCTTCTGTGAAATGTTTATTGCAGTAAAAAAGAGCTGGGAGAGGGAAGGATTTTTTTCTGCCTCCCCATTTCAGGAGGGTGCTCAAGCTGCTTGTAGATTTTAAAGTGAAGTGTAAAAATGGAGAAGGGTATTTTGTAGCTGAAAACAAAAGGTGGGTTTTAGGAGGAGCAAACTCTTTTGTTTAGCAAGTAAAAAACTTCTTACGATGAACTGGTCTCGAAAGTGGTTATTGGAGAACACTCTTATACTCTGCGTTTGAATGAAAGAAAGCCTTGTAACACCTGCTCCTGTGGCATCTTCCAGCTCCTGTTGCCTCATGCTGGCACAGTCCTCTTTTTGACCCCTTTGCCCAATGCTGTGCTCGGTTCCTTCAGGGAAGGAGATTCCAGGCATTTGTTTGCCCAGGGGCCCCTTGTGTTGCTGCAAGTTCAAACCGCTGACCAGGGCAGAGCAGGAAAAAACCCTATAGCTGCCTACAGAGGGCATTTGACTGTTAGTTCAATGCCTATTAGACTTAATAAAATCCACTTAGAGTCTCTCCTGTAAGAGCCAGTCTGATACTTATCATAAATCTTATTTGTTTACCAAGCTTGCTTTGAAAACAAACAACAAACCCCACCATATCAGAACACGCACAACCCCCACTAATTAGGCTCTAAAATACGTTGAGATAACTTGCTTTGGACAGAAGTGCCAGTGTTTATGATGCCAATTTTTGGCCAATGTATTTTTTAGTGTGTGGAGTCCTAATGGACTGTGATTTTGGGCTTTTGTTTCAGTACTGGTAGACAGTGGCACCAGGGGTTGGAAAGGCTGGCATGAAGTATGCTTTTTTCATTAGTAGGAAGAAATAAACTCCTGGGACCTGAAAAAACAGTTCTTCCTTCAGTTTGACAGAACGATATCTGCTCTAAACTGATACGTTAATTGAGTCTGGCAGCCCCCATTTAATTGTGACTCATTGCAAATGATCGAGTTAGTCAGCTCCTCAGTTCAGGTCTGGTTTTGTAATGAGAATAAAAGAAAATAAGTAGCAGAGATAGTTTTGCTTTCTTTCCTAAAAGCTCTGCCATTTTGAATGTTTAAAGATTTATGGTTTTCTTGAATTTTTTTATCAATCTATTTCATGTCTTTGACTGTGATAATTTTAGAATTTACCTGTGAAATTCAGTCTCACAATTTATTAGCTGTTATTGCAACCATTCCCAGATTTAAATGCACGTAGGAAACAATTAGGCAGAGCTGAACTTATTTGGCACAGTTATACTGTACCAATAACAACAATAAATTTCTGTACTGGCCAGTAAAAAGAACAATGATTGTGACGATGAGTAGCCCCAGTATATGGAATTAGACTCATTCCACATGATGCTGTTGCTGAGTTAGAAGAAAAACAACTGTTGTGACTTCCTTCCACAAAGGAAGAAGGTGCCAGTGGAGATCAACCTCATGAAAAATATCCAGCTTCTAAATCTTTTTAGTCTTAAGAATGGAGGTAAAAAATAGTGAAATAATGAACTAATGGAGGAGATTACACTCACTTGCCTGTAGAAAGTAATCAGTCATTTTTATCTTCTAATTTGTATTATTCTTGCTATTAAGAGAACTTAACCTGGGCTGCAGTCTCATTTTGCTAGGAGTCAAACAATTAGTTTAATTGTACCCATACCGAAAAGGCTTTTAGTCCAAACTAACCAAGTTGAGAAAAGAGAAGGTGGAAGGGAAATTAGGGACAAAGGAATAATGATGCCTGCAAGGTCTTTGCAGAACTAGAATAGTTCTAAATCCATTTGTTTACTACCAATTACTTGCAGACCTAAAGAAATGTTCTCCCTCCAGTTTGCCACTGTAGTCTGGTTTATAAATGTTAAGCTATACAGTGGCTTGATTAAATACTCCAAAAGTATTTAACCTTTAGAAGATTCTTCCTGAATTCAGTAAACCAGAGTCCTAACGCACCTGTGGAATTCTGACCATTGTGTAGCAACTCTTCCAATAACCACATAATAATATCTGATGCTTTGAAAAAACTCTTTCCAAGAGGATAGAATCATTTTTTTAAAACTTTAAAAAGGAACATGGGACAAATTGGTGTCAGACATGAGTTCAGAGAAACCTGCATTGGTGCAATTCTAAAGTCTTGAAAGGAAGGACCCATTAGGGCTTCTGCTCTAATGGTCAGTGTTTGTGAGCTCTCAGTGGTGAACAGAATGCTTGGATTGCTGTTTTGTGTGTGTGCTCATATATTGATATACTATGAAAATACATAAATAATAATCTAGGATTCAGTAAAAAGAAATCAACTCAATATCAGAATAGCTTTAAAAGTTACAGTATAAATGGATATTGATAAGCAATACTGGCTAATGAGAGGCCTGCTACTCCCACATAAATATGAGGGGGGAAAAGTGCATTATATTCATCTACGTAGTATTTCATCGAGGAAATACAGGTTAAAAGGACTGGTCCCTGATTCCTTACCTGAGACTTAAAGTTTAATTTCTGAATTCTGACATCATATGGAGAAGCTAAAGCTTCCCTTTTTTTCTGAGGTATGATATCATTGCAAAGACTATGCCTTTATATATGAAGGAGCTGTGTATAATTTACAACGTTAATCATTGGAAGCATGTAGTTATTTCTGTTGTGCTAATGCATAATGCTTCATGCATTTGCTTTTGTAGGACAAACCTCCATCCATCAGTGGAGCGTTATCTTGCCAGTTCCCCCACTATTTTTATTTAGCTAATTCAACCATTGCATTACTTTAAAGGGTCTAATTAATCATTATGTTCGCAATCTTGGCTTTTATTGAGACCACAGTTAATTAAGTTTACAAATTGACATGGCAAAGTTTGATCCAGACAAATTACCTCGGAAGAGGATTTGTATCCATAAAAATCTCTGGACCGATGCATTGTTGGCTCTCCCAGCTGGTGATAAGGATCTGTCTGGGCTGTACTGAGCTGGGGAGGGCTCCCAAATGTGGTGCACCATGACTTGCTGAAAATACCTCCCCAAAACAGAGCTCTTCTGAAACATTTTGTAGAGAAAGAGGCTGGTCTTGAAAGGTGTTCAACTCCTGGCCTGTGGGGGGAAGAGAGACCAACAGGGTCTTCATGGAAACCCCTGGAGACTTTGTCTGGCCCTTTTGGAAGGCAGTTCCTTCTCCAGCAGCTGCAGAATGGGCTCAGAGCCCCAGCAGCTGCAGAGGAGTGAAGTCCGTCTGGAGTCTGAGCTGCACCCCAACACCCCATCTGCAGTGAGGGGTGGTGGGGCAGAGTCGCCTCCTGCACAACTCAGGTCCCACCCCACTCCCTTGGGGTGTGGAGGTGCTTTTTGGGGGCCCAGGACACTGGGGAGAGGCTGCTTGTCTGCCCTGGGACTCTTTTACCCTGCTGTTTGACCCCAGGAGTGTCAATGGCAGAGCAGGGGGAGCCTAGGCAGGGACCTTGCATGGATCTCCTCCTGATGGGATCCACCTGGAAAAGGGTGCCAGGCTGCTGAGGAGAGATTGGAACTGGGAGTGCTGGGAGGAAGGTTACAGGCCACAGGGAACCACAGCATCCATTAGGTTGGGAAAGACCTCTGAGACCAAGTCCAGCCCACGGCTGAACACCATGTCCAGCAGACAACAGCAAAAAATGCCACATCCAGCCTTTCCTTAAACACCTCCAGGGACAGTGACTCACCACCTCCCTGGGCAGTCCATTCCAATGTTTAATCATGCTTTCTGTAAAGAAATTCTTCCTGATGTCCAACCCTAAAACTCCCCTGGCACAGCTCAGGACTATGTCCCCTCGTCCTACCACTCATTGCCTGGGAGAAGAGGCCAATCCCCAAGGTGAGGCAGCAGTGGACAGGACTGAAATGGTCTGGTGACAGGGACAGGGGGAACCTCAGGAATGACAAAACAGGGCATAGAGATGCCCACGGTGTGTGAAAGCACAAACACAAGAAGTAATCCTTGGAGTAACAGAGGCCTGGGTGGGCAGCTTGCGTGGCTGGAACACTGCTGTGGAAAAGCAGGCAGGGAAGGTGAGGAAGAGAAGGAGCAGATTTAATGCAGGTGGAGCTGAGCAGTTGCCAGGCTGGTGGAGAGCCTGTGGGGCAGGGCTGGAAGAGAAACCTGGGGGATTGGGGGTTGTTACCCTAGTCCCCAAAAAGTTCAGTGCTGATGTTTCTAGAGTCACAGGTAAAAGGAATACTTTGGGGATTTTGTGGGTGAGGTAATTAGGAATACATTAATAATGCAGTTAGAAACATATTAAGTATCCTGTGTATTTGTTCTGGAAAAATAAACCCATGTATGAGTGTTTCGATTTGCTGGGTCTCTTATTTTTTTCCCCAATACGATCAATGATGAATTTATTAAAGTGTTTTCCCTGCACTATCTGCAGGCTGTGCCAATTAGATACAACAACTCATTTCAAGTCTGTTGTCCTTTGCAGAGGCCAGATGAAACACTGCAGGGTTTTTTGTCCATTTACAATGATACTGTTCATTTCATTTTTTTTTTGTCTTGAAGCATTTATTCATTCTCCCCTTTGCTGTCTGCTGTTGCAGTCTGAGCTCAGGAGACGACTCCAGCCGCTACTTTAGGGGTACTAAGGGTCCTTAGATAACTTCAAACCACGCTGCTGTTCCCGTGGCTGCAGCACAAATGGATTTGTGATATATATTTCTGTTCAGTGTGGTGCTAAACAGTCTTGGATGCTGTTAGACCACAGCTGGAAAGGGCAGGATGTTTGATGTACTCTGAGCCAGAACTGCATCTTTCAGGCATGTTTGATCATTTTAGTACAGAATGGCTGAAGTTAGGCTGAAGTAGTTTGCTGAATGGCAGCACAATGGTTCTGAAGCAGCTGATGAGGTGGTTCCTTTGAAAGGCGGAACAAGTGGGTGAATGAAGAAGAAATTCATGCAATGCCCACTAAAATGTCAGACTGTTTTGCTGATCTTTGGCAGAATTGAAGAAAGAGTAGGGAGAAGAATAAGCAAACTGAAGTGCTTTATTCTTTAAAGAATTTTAAAAGACAGATTGTATCCCTTGCTTTCTTGATTTTTCTTTTAATGATAAAAGTTTCCTAAGTGTTTTGATTCTTAGTTTTTGTGTATTTTTGTTTCCATCCTTAATTAAATGTTGGAGGAAATTAATGGAATTAACTTACTGTTTTATTCTGGGTCAAGTGCTGTTTGAATCAGGTTGATCCAAAATAAATTGGTTTTGTGTTTTATTGTTTTCTAGCTGTCCAGCAAACTAGAATACTGCTGATTCACCCAGCTTTTCTCCTCTCCTCTGTACCAGGAATATTTGCACAAGTAAATCTTTAAAAATATATATATATATATTTTTTTTTCCCTTACTATGAAAATAGGTTTGGAGAAAAAAAACCAAGTTTGAATTTAGACATATTGTTATCTTTTGTTAATTCTGAGGACAATAAAAGGTGAAAATAAAATTGCTTTTATAATGTTAGTTATTGCAACATTACAGTATAGAAGACATTCCTGCAGTTATATTTTTCTGAGTAATGTGCTATTACTGGAATGAAATTATTCATATAAAAAGGATGATTGATCAAACACAAGCTACTATAATGTGAGGACTAGAACAAGGTCGAACTTATTTTACAGGTATATGGAAACTAATAAAATCAGTAAATTGCACATGTGGACAGATATTTTCACTCCTGAATATCATTGTTTACATGATTATATTTTGTAGCCTGTTTTCCACTTCCCACTTTCTCATAGACTGCAGTGTGCATTATTCATCCTGGCCTGTAAGCAGTTTGCAAGATACTTTTTAATGGCAATATTGATCCCAGGTCCTCAGTTAGATATTCATTACTATATCATAGAAGAATTGGTATAAACTCCTTGCAGTATCTTGACATGTAAAGTAGAAATTATGCTTTACATGTTTAGTAATCTCTCCAAGGTACAAGCACTGTGTTTTCAGAGGTACATAATTCACAAAAAATTTAGTGCCAACAGAATAATAATCACGAGTAGTTTATCTGGTGAATTTGCCAATCAGTTGTGATATAAATAATTTATGTATGAATCTCAACATTGCATGCATTACCATTCCTAAACAGTGATTATATCTTGCTGGAGAATCTTTGGACTCCCACTGTGTAATAAAGCAAGATAGAAGCTTTGTTAGCTGTGATCACTGTGGGGGCACAGTGGGACAGCGTCTCCCCCAGTGCCCTGTTCTCTGCCAAGACACTGCAGACTCAATCTATAAACTCTGTTGGAGAAAGAGGCAGGGAAAAGAAGTAAGTTCAGTGTTAAAGGTCAGTGTTAAAGCTGGGTATCCATTCCTGAGGGGAGTGGAATGCTTAAATACCTCAAAAACTGCCACCATTTTAGGAATCAAACAGTAAATAACACAAACAATATAGAGAGATGGATGTTGGTAGAGCCTAGACTGGCACACTCAGATGTGGCAGATTGCCATCTGATGCTCTTTTTAGTAGTGACACTGTTCTGGCTGTTTTTTGGTCACAGGTCCTGCTTTGCTTCCATAGAAAGATGCAACTGTACACAGGTATACAGAGAATACTTATAGGGGTTGTTTGCTAACACATCAAAGAAATCCACATCAATTTGTTCATCAGAGCAGGGACAGTACAGGTCCCAAAGCTGGAGCAAAACTTTTTTGATCTGTGTAGGATGGGGCACGGAAAGAGAGTGACATTCTTGTTTTCTCATCTTGTTACAAGCAGAGTTGATTACCCAAATTCTCTTTCTACTCATTATCTGCTTGTATCTGACCCCTCTTGTGAGTTCATCCTTGAAACCCAGGGGCCAATACTGTGTATCATTACTCATTATCTCTGTCTATCGCTGTGGCTTTTGCAACACATGGTTTATCAATTGCTTGCAATTGCAAATCAATAACACTTTTCAGACATGTAGAATTTCCTCCCTGTATTGGGATTTCTTCCCATTGTCTGAACTCAGAAAAGTGGGAAAAGAGTAATCTGAGAGACCAGCTCAGACCAGCTGTGGTCTTTGTTCAGCAATCACTGAGAAGCTGTCCAGAAGCAACCAAGTGATTTATTTAGTTTCATTTATCTTCTATGAATTTCCCCCAACTATTTCCATGCCCAGGGCTTCCATCCATTGTCTTCACACTGTCAACTGTTCCTGGTTCTCCTTTGTTCTGGGCAATCCTTTAGAGAGAGGAGGTGCATTTCCTGGGTTGGCTTCAATTGGACACCCCTAGTTTTGAACATGCATTGATTTGGTGTCTGACATCTGGCCCAAAGTCTGGTGTGTGCACACAGAGGAGGTGAACAGGTGCACTGAAGCTTCTTCTTCAGTATTAATTTGAGAGGATTGTCTCTTTTGTATTTAGATTTTTATTACTTGATTATAACCTGTTGTCGCACTACTGTGGCTGCAGTGTGGGGCTTGAATTTTTTCCTGTTGGTTGCTTTTTCTGTTAATTTTCAAAATACCTGAGGAAAATTTATACTGCAGTTTTCCAACTGTTGAAAACTCATATCTAGTTCAGCTGCTGCTACAGTTTAGATTTTACCAGGAGTTTAAAAAATTGATTGCTGTAATGACTTGTTGAAGGTTGTTTATTGTCTATTATCTGAGACATGGCTGAGAATCTTAGTTACTTGTTTTACATTTTTTTGCCAATATTTTTATCTATTTCTCATTATTTTAGTCCCACAATCAGTCACATTATTAAGGATTTAAATGAATATTTTAATTTTACATTTTAAGCTCTGCATTCCTCATCTCGTTATTTTACTTATTTTCAAGTCTTCTCAGCAATGTACAGAGGCCTGCTGCGGATTCTTATTCTTGCTGTCAAATTATATGATTAAAAATTAAGAGAATTTGTAAAACCAATGAATTCCATAACATGATTATTGAACTAGATGAAGGGTAGAAAATTATGAAGATTTACAAAACTGAATTATGTTCTCTATTTTGCATTTCTTACAAAAAAAAAAAAAAAAAAAGGATGATTGAGACTTAAAATTTCGGCCTCTTCTGTGTTCATTGATTACTGTAGGTGAAGCCTCATGGGTATGAGTAATTTATGGCAGTCTCCAGTACGGGATGTTAGGGAAAGAGTTCATGTCCAAAAATTAAGATGCAATAACCAATCTTATGCCAATTGTCAATGTTATTTTACTCAACATTTATTAAGGTCTAATTTAGCTGTGAATACGTTTATGTTCTCTCAGCTGTGTGTAAGGAAGAGCATTCTAAAGTGGGTCTATTTGGGTGGCACCAACCTTCACATTGTCAAGTTTAAAAACACCGCTTTACCCCTCTTTTACTTGGAATAGCAGCTGGATACTCTGAACACCTCTGTGAGAGAAGTAATGACACGAAAATTATTTTGTTTGCAACACAGACAGGTACTTTCTTTGGGTGATCTCCCAACTCCAGAAGCCAATTTGGTCAGGATTGTTTCCTTGGAGCCGTGTTCAATATTTCATGATTTGAGACCCAGATAAAAAATACTTCACATAATTTCACTGCTCGCATTTTTTGATGTATTTAAATAGAACTGAACAGGATGTTTTAGAAGAACATACTTCATCTAGAAATGCCAATTTGTCAAAACCGGAATTGTGTGGGAAAGGGCTGATTCGATCCTTTTTTTTTTTTTTTTCTGTGGGAAAAGCTTTAAGAAACAGATTTCAACTGCTGAGAGCATCTCATTTCAACATTTTCCACATGCAAGTTGCAGTTTTCTTGGCTTGGAAAAATATTTAAGTTATAATTAAATGCAATAAGAATAAAAAATGCAGAGAATTTTAAGAGAATGAAATAATTCTAGTAAAGTAAATCAGACTTTAGGCACTTAAGACTTTAATTAGACTATATGGCTCTACATCCACACTATTTTCAGTACTCCTGTGCTCAGACACAGCCAACTCATATTTCTTAATTTTCCATGACAAACCCTTGGCCTTCTACTTTGAAACCATTCAAACTGGTAATAAAATAATGCTACTTCCATTCAAAATGAAAGTAAAACTTCTCTGGGGTTAGGTGGGTGCTGAACACTTAAGAAGCCCATCTTTGCTCCTAAGGCTGGATGTACCAGCCAGGAGATGGCTACCGACTCCAGAGCTGCACTGCCATGTGCTGTCAATCCTGTGGTATAAAAAAAAAAAACAAAAACAAAAAAAACCCTCAAAATAAAACTGCTGCTTAAATGGCAATTTCACTGAGAAGATTTGAATGCATTACAATATAATTTTGCATGATCTTTTGGTGATGTTTGAGGACGTGTGAATTACTGTATGATAAATGCAAATTTTTGTGCATCATTATTTATGAGAAGGGCTGGTGTAAAAAAAAAGCACTTACCATCCCATGTTGGAAGGTCCCTTGGAGTCACATCACAAGGGATAAACCCAGCAAGGTTCAGTAGAAATAACCCTGAAATCAGCAAGTTATTAGAAATTACTTGGGTTATCATTTGACAGGGAAAATGTTTGTAAAATGTTCTTAAATGTTAAAAAACCAAACCAAACCAAAACAAACCAAAACAAACAAACAAACAAAAAAACCAAACCAAAACAACACGAAAAACAAAACTGCAGGAAACCTCCCCAGACTAACCCATATAAATATTTGGTGGAGCTATATTCTTAAATACTCTGTTTTTCATGTGTGTATTATTAACAACAGTTAGACCAATCTGTTGAAAAGCCACTGCTTTTTGTTAAATTGCACAGTGTTTAAAGAATATTCAGTAAGGATCGTTGGTATACTTTGGTTGAAAGAGAGCTCAGGGAATACAGGATTTTATTTTTCCAGGCTGTGATTGACTCAAATGAGTTTCTTTTTGGCCAACTAAGTATTGTTAGAATTGATGTTGTCATGTAAAACACTGCTTTGCTAGACTTTAAAGATCCCTCTGTGGACCTGTAGAGAAGATGGCTTTGGAGGGTTATTTGTTCTTGTATGCCATGATCAACCTTTCCTGATTCCATTTTAAGGCAATCGATGGCCCCACTGTCATTAAGTAAATTACAAATGTTCTTATTATAAGGTAAATTTCACAATACTGAGTTGCTGGGTTGTAAAACATTGTAGGAAAATACAGGAGTCAAGTAGAACAATAATAAGGCATCAATGGTGACCAACGATGAGGTGCACACACAGGGAAAGACTTTGACACATTGGAAGTTCAATATCTATCAACTGAATAAATCAATCCTGAGCTGCTTGGTAGTCAAAATGTAAATACAGTCTTAGAAATTATTGTGTGAAGTTGCATTTTGTCTCTTTTTGAATCATTCATAAAGATGTGGGTTCACATGTGGAATATAGCACATTATTCTGCTTCTCATCAACTCCCAAAACAGAAGTAGAAAAGAGGGGTGGTGTGTCTGGGATGAAAGAGAGGGAGTGGCTTCTCTATGAACAGAATAATTGGTCTGTAAATAGCTGTGAAGACAAATACACATGAATTCACACTGGAATAGAGAAATTCATGGTCAAGTATATCGAGGGCTGTTGAATAAGAGGATCAGAAGAAGGTTCTGTGTTGCAATACCTAAGGCAATAGGAAACAGGAAAGCCCATTCCCTGTGCTTGGGAGGGGACAGAAACAAACCATATGAGTTACAAGGACACCCTTTAAGATTCTGTTGGGTGTAGCATCCATACCTGTGTGTGCACGTATGTACAGGTATTATTTTCCAGAGGCTATTTGTCACTGTGAAACTATGAGGTCTCTTTCTTCTGTGTATTAAGTTGACAATTTTCTTTTGTCTCATTTGGGCTGTCGTCTGTTAGAACTTGGCTTTGAAACTTATTTGCTGTGGAGGATAGGATCATACTGCTTAACTACTCACTGGGAAATACAGTCTAGAAATAACATCTGTGCAGCTGTTGGGACATTCACAGGCACTGCCAGGCCTTCACTGGGATTGCAAGTGTGTGAGGATTGCATGTCCTCTGCTGGTTTCCTGCACTCAAATTTGAGAATGGACATCTTGGATCCTCCTTGTAATAAAGATCCTTTCTTGTTTGATTAGAGTTTGACTTGAGCCTTTAAGGGATTAGGAGTATTAAAAGGGGTGAGTGTTCCCACGGGGAACAACTGCTGTCTGTTAGTAATCCCTCTGTGATGCAAAGCAAGGATGTGAAGGTTGCAGAGCTGTAGTTTTTGTCCGAGGAATGGAGAGGTCACAGTGATGCCAGGCTTTTGATGGGGAGTTGATTGTGAAATGTTAACCAGTACAGGGAGCAGGAGTGGTTATGCTGCCCCAAAGCAAGCTGAGAAATGTCTGTTTAGCTCTAAATACAGGCTGTGGTTTCAGAATTTGTGATTCCCAGCGCTTTCCTGATTTTCCTGCTTTCCTTGTGTTTGGTTTTATATGGCCTGCTACAGTTGATGTCATGAAAGACTTGTGAGCTTAGAAAGGCTTTCATATACATGTAATAGAACAAAATGCAGGAAGATGCACTTGGAACTTTATGAACTTATCTCTTCATTAAAAAAATAAGCTGTTCCACACAAGGGATAATTTTTAAGATGTTTAGGATGTTCTCTCAGAGCACTTTAGGGGGAGGGAAAGTGTTCTGGAACAGATACATAACTGAAGACAAAACAAACTGGCATTTTTAATATTTCAACAAGATTCACCTTTGTAAATTAGAAATGGGAAGTCTTGCAAATGGATAAATTAAAACCATGTTTACTTGAAGGGCTTTTAGCATGGAAATTAGCTTTCCATAGCCTGACCTAAAAGAGACTTTAAGGCTGACACACCTCCTTGCCCAGGCTCTGCTAGCAAGGTACGGGGTCCACCTGCACAGCAAATGCAGGTTACTGCCCTCCTTAATCTGGGAGAGGAACACGAGGCAAAGAATTTGGAAGGGCTAATTATTGGGAGCACAGAATGACACCAAGAATGGTATCCTATATGACAGCTAGTGCTAGGAGGTTCCTAAGGTACCACACACTGCTCAGCCTTGCTGTTGGGTCTCTGCAGTCACAGCAGCCACCGCAGACATGGCCACAGCTCTGAAAACTCCTTGTTTAGGTTTGAATGCAGAGTCAGACTTAGTTCTGCAGCCTGATTACAAATAAAAAGAAAGCGCATGTTGCAAAAACAAACTCTTAATCTGGTTTTGAATAGCAATTACGATGCATTTAGCATAAAATAATAGTTATGGGAAAAATAGGTTTTGTTTTCCATTTGCAGCAATGTGGTTCCCTGTGAGGTTTAATTAATGGCTCTCATTTATTCTTATTTCTCCCTATTCTGCAAGTGCTGAGTATAAAAGAGCACATTTAATTTGGCTTCTAGGCAGCAAACAAGTTCATTTAATGTTGATATAGAAGCGTCTCTTTGGATTTTAGAGGGAAAAGACAGGAAGAGCCATGGAGGGGAGATGTGATTAGTACCATTGATATCATAGACAGCTTGAATGGCTTTAGCAATCAGGGTGAATTTTTATGAAAACCAAGTTTATAGTAGAGCACAACAATTCAGAGAATGGGGAATTATCTCCCATAGTGCATTAGACAAATGGAGGCCAAAAGCTATAACCCACCTAATCTGGATGTAACATTTCATCTCTCAGGGGATGTAGGAGATGTTGGAAACGCACCTATGTTCTCTTTTATCTTTTTCAATTAAGATAATAAGCTTTCCTTTGGATAATGTTGTCTTGAGGAATACATTTCAAAGTTAAGCAAATCTTCCTGTTGCATAAGACAGGCTATATTGCACATTTCAACCTGATACTGGAAGGGTCAGAGCAGCCAATCTGCAAAGTTCTTCCTACAAGCATAGAAAGCAGGTAGCGCAGTGGGTATTGATTGATGGATTAAAGAAGTCAGCTAGAGGGTTGTGTTCCTTAAATTAATGAAGGCTTTGCTACAGACTTTCATTTCATTCAAGATCAAACCTTCAGGCTTTCATTTCTAACAAGCTTGGTAGCAGAGCCACTGGTATCTAGAACTGAAATCCAGCGCTATAGACTCAGACCTGCCTCTTTTACGTGAAAAAGGCTGCTCTTTAAAGGCAGATTAACTTCTTCTGAGGAGTGAGTGGTTTGCAGGAGAGGCTGGAGCTGAAAGCAGCAGGCTATTGTTTTCTGGGACAACTATTTAGAGCTTGTGTTTGATTCAGAGGGTCTGGAAAGACGTTCAGCGTGAAAAAGTTTTATTCCTATCTTATGATACTCAAGCTAGCAAAAGAGAGAATGGAAATAATAATAAAGACATGAAAACATAATTTAGGGGTAAAAATCGGTCAGGATTCATTGCAAAGGGCTTCACAGGCAACTGTGAACCCTGAGGATTTCATAGTACCAGAAGCAGAAAGAGCAGTAACATTTCAGTTTCCTGATGACTGTACATAAGACGATGTTTTGAATCCTGCTCAGTCCTGTTTAACATCATCCACTCTCCCTGTAGATCAGCTGGTATGGAAACACAGGTATCTCTGCTTTTGATGACACAAATAATTTCTTAAAAAATATTCAGAATGGGAAATAAGGATTTACATTTTGTCTGCTATAGTTTTATCATTCATCAGCTCTTTCTTTGCCTTTGGCAGTGGACATATTGTTCTCTGGCACAGTATTAATTTTTATTCATTTGGATTCTCTCTTTTTTTTTTTTTTTTTTTTTTTTTTTTTTTTTTTTTCATTTTTGTTGCAGTTTAAAGACATGGGACTCAGGCAATTTATGTATGCCGTAAGCTTGGGCTGTTTATTCCCTCCCTGTTCCCTTTTTAAAAATCTTTTCGATTATATTTTTTGATGGAGTTTTTAAACCCAACGCTATTGGCAGGAGTGGCTGGCTGAGCTGAGTAGCTGAGGGCCATTTGGCCTCTGTGCAGATCTCTCTGCCCTGCAATGCCATGCAATTTTTCACCACCAATTCTTCTCACCAAATGTCCTCCCTGGTCTGTGTGTCAGCCCTGGGGAAATGCACAATAAAAGCATATTCACTCACCAGATGTTCTTCTTTCTGGTCTTAAGAACAGCTTATAATATTTGACTCCTTTATCATCATTGATATGTCATTTTTCTGCATCTTTGGGTCTTGTCTGCTCCTTTGTGCTGGTAGGGGTAGCCCTGAGTATGAGAGACACATTTTTTGTGTACGAGAGGCGCAATTTTTGAATGAGTTTGAGACATGAAAAAGGAGATTATTTGACCTGCACCCTGGGAGGTGAAAGGCAATGGCTGCTGCTTTTGACCCCTGAGGGGATATGTAGCTTCACAAATGAAACATTTAAAGAAAACAACATTCTAGGTCTCGACATTCAGTGTATTCATTTCTACTATGTGAAAAAAAAAAAGCAAGAAAAAAATTACAGTGAGAATAAACAGCTCTTTGCACACATTTATCTGTTGGATTCATGAGACACCTGGCCTTGGGAAGCAGTGTAGGTAGAAGACTGCAAATGTGCTTTATTCACTCTTTTATGAACTGCATTTGGAGAGTATTATTCAGGATCAGAGAAGTTCTTCTTATTTTATTCCCTGACTTAGTCCTCCATTTTATTCTCAATTAGATGAGCTATCTGACCAGGTACAACTTTTTTTTTTCTTTTTTCCCAAGAGAAAACACATGGAGTTGCCATGATTTGCATTGGCTTTCAGATTCATTTGGCTTGCTGGAAAGTGCTTAATACAAAATCAAAGCAGCAGATGTTACTTGCTGAATTTCTCTCCTGCTCACATACCTGCAAGCTCTTGCCATAAACTTGCTATAGGGGCTGCTCTTGGCCATCTTCCTGGTTTTTTAATGTCACTGTCCTTTGGCAATACATAGATCTTAGTGAAACAAGATGTTGCTTTTCTCTGCAAGTTGTGTGCATTTCTCTCCTCAGTCTGCTGTGCATTTTAGACAGGCTGTGAGCTAATGATAAGATTGCTAAGGTGAATTCCCAGATCACCATGTTTTCTGCCAGAGATGAAAGGCCACGTAAATATGTTTTTCTGGCTCCTTTCTCACATATAATTTCCCTGTTCTTTTTCCTCTGCACTCTACTGACAATATCGAATTACAATATCTCTGTTTACCTACATGACCTTCTAGTGTTACCAGGGTGCAGTTATTAATCAATCATTACATATTTTTCCCAAAATTCCAATTTATAATTAAACTTTGCTCCAATTTGCATTTTCATTTAAATTTGTGCAAGGTATTTAAGAACGTTATAATAAAATCAGCTTCCAAAAGTGTTAAGTAATTCCTTTTCCAGAAGAAAAATATCTATTTTTGTGGGACAGATGTTTTAGAATTTGCTATATCCTCTCTCCAGCAAGGGCATCCAAACTAACCTTAAAAATAGGGAAATATAATCAGAGCTCTGTTTTGAATCTATTTAAAGTTTTTCTGGAAACTTTTCTGTTGGGGTCAAGTTGTGGAAAGAACAATTTAACCCTTCTTGATCCATACACAGTCAATGAAGTTAATGATGTTCCTATTCTTTTGGCAAGTACTCAGGGTATGTGTGACATATATAGAACTCTGGCATTCCCTCCCAGTAGGTCCTCAGGCACTGAAAGAGCTGATGACATTTTATAAAATGCAGTTATGTAAAGCATTGCTGGAGGCAAGACTGTGAAGAGAAAGCTTTGCTGTTTCCAATGCAGAAAAAACTTCTAATGTGTTTATCTAGTCTCAATTGTCATCAAAAGTAGCCTGGCCTTATTAGTTACAGTTAACAGGACTCTTCAGTTCAGCTACAACTGAAGGTATTTCTTAATTAGTGGAACAGGGATGCAAAATTATTCTCAGTATTTAAAGTTGGTTATACTCATTCATAGCTTATTGAACTAATTAGAATCCCCAGACAACCTCTTATTTTTATCTGAAAGGATAATGTTCCACATCTCATCACTGGTTTAATATTTCTTTTAAAGTGAACTGCTGTGGAATCTAAATTTAGAAAGGAACTCTGAACAGGGACAGTTTTTGCACAGCTTCCCAATGAATTGCTCATGAATCATCCCACGACAAATTTAGATGAGTAATGTATTTTTGTAACTAGCAGTACATACATCTTTGTCAATCTTCAGGTTTAATTGGGAATACACTCAACTCTCTCTAGTGCCACATGTAATACAGTTTTGGGGTCCTGTGTGATTAAAATGGGAATTACAGATGTCAGTGACATTACGCTGATGCTATGTTTCCAATGTGAGTTGGAAAAATGTGTAGGCATGTAGCATGTGTAGGCAAGGAAGGAAAGTATCACCTTGCAGTGATACCTATCTGAAGGTGTACTGGATTTCTGCAACTCGAATCATTCCTGTTTAAGTTTGGAAAAGTTACTTGAACTTGATCAGTGAAGGATAGAAATAGATTTTCATTGTTCTTAGTGATGACTTTTAATAAGTTTTCTGTTCCTAATGCTTCTGTTGGTAGCTCTGTTATCTGTGGTGAAACAACTCCTGTGACCGTAGTAAGGTTGAAAATGCATTTACTTGCTCAAGAACTAGGACTCTAATGGCTGTCCTGTTAATTTTTGTTTGATAGTTTTATTTTATTTTTTTTTAGGGAAAGATTCTCATTTTGGGGGAAAAATTAGGTTTTATTCCCTTGCACTGACAAATGGTAAAGTTGATTTGTATTGACCACGTAATTTGCAGTATCTGTGTACCTCAAGGTGTGCAAGTGCTGTTTGAAAGCTACAGTAGATTCACGCTGGGAAATTGTTATAGCAGTTAATGAGTGAATAAGACAGAGCAGAGAAGAAAATTATGAGCCAAACAAATGGATTGTGACAAGCAGTCTTTGTGTAAATTACTGCACATAACTGCACAGTATTTCCTGCAAATTGTGCTCTACAAGTTGAAGATCTAATTAATGAAGTACTATAGCAGATTAGCATTTGAGTCATTTTTCTTATTAGCAATCCCCAGTGCCAGCTATGATAGTTTTATTACCTTGCCTGGGTTTGGAGGTTTATTTATGGAGGCTGTGGTCACAGACCAGTAGAGTTTTTGTGGATTGGTTTGTGGGTGGTTTTTTTTGATGCTTTAGTCCAAAGTTATTATTGGTTAGGCTTGCTGTGAAATATCAGCTTTTCTTTTCCAGGTCATTCTAGAGATGTGGAGATTTCTAGACTGGAAATAACATCTGTGCATGCACATACACAGGCACACACATACATGACATCTCCAAGAGAAGCCCTCTGGAAAACCAAACTGGGAAATGGGAGCTAATGAACTGGTTCATATTGGGTACACCAACTTCATATTGCTCTGGATGAAGAAGGCAGAGATATAAATCAATGACATGATGCATGCTAAGCTTTCTTCACGTGTCTACTTGCAACCAGGAAATGGTTCATGCAGCAGAAAAACATGGTTTTTTAAGTCAAAGGGTTCTATTTAGATACATAAATGTATGTAAATATATCACTTGGCTTCAGCTTCAGGTCAAACCTACTACAGTTTTCATAAACATAAGAGCAATTAGGATCCCCAAGTTGTCCATTCCACCCAAGTGCTACCTGCTTTTCCTGGAGCAGCCAAGGACCTCAGTCCCGGGAGTTCTTCAATAAAAATACAAACAAATAAAGTGAAGTCTCGATCACCTTGGTCCATACCCTTAAATTAAATACTGTTCCAACCCTCATGAAGTAGAACCTCTGCTGCAGCATGAGTTTTGTGCTGGATCTCTTAAACATCACAAAAGCAGTGGGCTTGGGTGGCAGTGCTGCAGCTGAGCACAGATTGATTCTAACAGGATTTAGTGATTTATTGCATCAGGTGTAACAGCACGGTACAAGGTAGCACACTATGATTAGATTTAAGCGACATAACTCAATGTGATGGCTGAAATGTCAGGAGGGAAAGGCATCCATTTTTTTGGTCAGCCAATATTAATTCCCCTACCTTATGTCCAGCATCATTTTTTCAAAGAATCAGAACAGTGGGTGAAAGTTTACAAGGAGAAGTATATGTAGTTTTTCTGAACAAGCAGCATCATGAGCAGAATGATTTATAATAGATGTATAAAAATCTAAGTTTATATCTAGCTGTTTTAACTGTAACTAGCAGTGAGATGGAATCATTCAAGACCAAATCATCCTTAATCCCAGTTCAGAGCTTCTGTTCTTACAGCCCATCTGTTCACATGACAAATTTGTCAAATTTCAGAAGACTGTTGCTCTGTAATTTTACCATACCCAAAAGCGCTGCTGCATAAATAAATCAAAGTGAAAACAGATGAACTTTGGCCTTGGGATAAAATATTTTGCCCATTATATCTTCTGATGTATTTATTTTTGTTTCTGGAAAAGAAGACTTATTAATTTACTATTTTTTTCTGACCACATCTTTTTGTTCCAAACCATTTTACCTCAGTTGGTAAGAACATGGTGCTGGTAACACCAAGGCTGGGGGTTTGATCCCTGTATGAGCCATTCACATGAGAGCTAGGCTCTATGATCCTTCTGGGTCCCTTCCAACTCAGAATATTCTGTGATTTGTGTGAGACTTCACTAGCCTCTACCTCCAACCCTAAAAGGTGAGACATGTGGTTCAACTCTGAAAAAACGTCCTGGTAAGAGATTATGCCCACTAAGCTAGTTAAATAGGGCAGCACTGTGTTTAATTTGTTTGGTTTTATTGATTATGTTTGGAGATGCCAGAGGTTCTGATATCAGAACAAATGGTAGCAGAAATGCAAGGATTTTTTATGTAGCAGACACGTGTGTGGTAGGATTGGACTAGGCTGGTCTGTGCACCCATACAAGTCTGAGCAGGAGCGCATCAACGTGGGTTTTACAGCTCCAGTTTGAAGTGGAAATGTGGTGTTCTGTATTTCATGGCCCCTGTGCCTTGTGTAGCTCTTCTCTGCAGTGCTGCTGCTGGAAATAAGATAGAATTTGTAGATGCTTCTGCATCTTAATGATACCTCTGCATTTCTGCATGGCATCATTCTGTAGCCCTTGGCCTCAAGGCCACTGATGGCTACACATTTCAGTGATTTTATGCTGAAATCTCTTTGTTTCCAACCTACTACAGAAATATTTGCAGGACTGTGACAGGCTTTGGCTTTCTATGGCAAGCGCAGAATTCCCCTTCCTGCAGAAACACGGGCATGTCTCATGTCCTTAAATTCAATCTGGGATTAAAGGATGATCCAGGTCCAGCAATCCCTCACTCATAGTAATGAGCTTTGTTCCAACTTTCTGAGTGTAACTTTCTTCCACACAGGAGTTCTGAGGAAGAACCTCTTAGACCTTCCTGCCTTCTTGAGGCACCAGAGAGCTTCCACCATGTGGAAATGTGTGACGGTTAATGCAAAACTCTTTTTAATGAGAATCTGTGGGAAGAACTTGCACAGCATGGCAAAGATGAAGCTTATTAACTGAAGAGACAAAGTAATTTCTTTAATGGTTCGGTTCTTAATGCTCTCCCTTGAGCAACTTCTGAATTATTTCTGTATGGTTTGGTTTTTTTTTTTCCTGGTCAAATAAGGGCAAAGAATAAGAACCCTTTAGGAAATACTAGTACCAAAGAAAGTTGTTTGTTTTGTGGTTGAATAAAATACTCTGTTATTATGAAGCTTCTGGAGCTATCAGTGCCCTAGAAGGTCTTTTAGGAATTAGCAGTTTAAACACTTCTAGGGTTTTACTCCAGGAAGGAGTGTTGGCAACAAAGAGAACGAGTTGGGTCAGGAAGTTGGTGTGATGTAGCTGCAAACCTCTGAAGGGTTATTTTGATGGGTCTCATGAGATCCATCTCAGTTTTGTTCTTTGCCATAGTGGTTGTTCTGCCCTCCTGTGAGTGTGTGCAAAGAAGTCTTTAATGAGGAAGAAAGACTAATCATTGGGATGTCATGTTTTGGTCTTCCTTTTTAAGGCCATCACAATTTAATATGCAAGTAAGATATAATTAATAATGTGTAGTCAGCCATTTAGAACAGGATTTTCTCAGGCAGTCATTGCAGCTTACTTGTTCTATTGAGGAAAAAGTCTTCCATGGAAAGAGAACAAGACTGCCTCTGAAAAGAGGTAATGAGATGGCACATGGCCATTAATGCATGGAAGTGTATTCATAAGTTTTCCATCATGCCCACTGACTCCTGCATGCATCTTCTGGGTTCTGTCTTGATAAACTGAGCTTGTGAAAATTCCCTGCACCATTTCAAAAGTAAATGACTATCTGTGGGTTATTTGTCCGTGCCACCGAAATTGTACTCTCAGTAATGGATTGGTGTGTCAGGGTGTATCACACAGGAATGATTAGAGTAAGCAACCTTCATTTTGGGTGTGTGGAGTACCAGAGTACGTGGGGAATATCTGAACAGGTTGTTCTATGGTCATAGGGGATGCAGAGTACAGAGTTCTGGGAAAGAATTTTTTCAGTTTGTTACTGAGTATCTGCTGCTTTGCATGTGTGAGATGAGAATGTGCTCTCTGTTTTGAGGATCTTTCCTAGACACTCCCTATCAGCCAGCTCTAGAGCTGTGGTTCAGATTTAGCACTGGTCCCTTGACATGCACAGTTCTACTCAAGCACATTTTGGCTTATTGTTTTGGGAATTGAATTGGAACCTGAAGTGACTTCTTGCTTTGTGTGCTAAAAATACCCATGGCCTCGGGGTGTGCAGGTGTGCCAGGTACTGTGTTCATTGTCCCTTTCCTGCTGGCTGGGAGGATGCTGAAACAGCAGGTGGCTCATGCTATAACCCACAGCTCTTGTGATCCACCTGTCCAGAGGCTTGAGGGATCTTTTCGGCGTTGACAGCAAGCAGCTGGGCTTTCTTCTAGCAAAACTTGATCTTTACATGTTAATGCAACAGCATGATCTTGATACCATGATTGAATCAGTAAAAAATCTTTTGTCTGTCTCTCATATGCCCCTTTCTTCCCATCCTCCTGCTCTCTGTTGAGCTATACAGTTTCTATTTCTTTTTTCCTGCTCCCTTAAAAAAAAGTTCTAATGTCAAATGTTCTCAGGAAGGAAACATCCAAGAGGTGTTTCTCTGACAATCAGTGAAAAGTAGAAGTAGCGTGTGTTAGTTGGCTATTGTTTGTTGGGAAAAAACACCAATTAGCTTCTAAAAGTTTGGCTGCAAAAGAGGTTTGACCTTTGTGTTTTAGATAACTACAGTAACCAAACCTTGTGACGAAATCTTCATGGGTTTAATTTCTACTATTACCACGATGAGATACAATTTCTAGAGAGCAGAATGGGGCACAGGATTTGCCAAAGAACTTTTCTGACTCTGCACCTGAACTGTCTGTTGATAAACTTTGGCATATTCATTAATCACACTGATTTGACAGCAGAACAATTTCACTTGATAGATTTTATGGATATTGTTCACTAAGTTACTCTTATTTGAGTATTTTCTTGTTCAGATCTTGTGACTGGCTGGGTGGATCAAAGTAAAATATTTAATGCTTTTTCATTTACTGTTTAAATAAAGCCTAGATTTGAAGAAGGCCACACCTGCTGCAGCTTTTAGCTGACAGTGATATTATTCAGAGGTGTCATGTTGTGCCATTCTGTCATCAGAAGTCCTTAAAAAGAACACAATTGCAATGGCAGAAATGGGCTTTTATAACAAAATTGTTCTGTTTGTGTGTAGTTCACTGGAACACCAGTATGAAACTGAACTCTGAGAACACAACAATCTATCAGTATTTTATTGTTACAGCAAATAGGTGGGTGCTTTGGTTTCTTTGTTTGTTTGTTTTGGGTTTGTTAGTTGCTGTGTTTTTTTTCTGGAGAGAGTGGCTAAATCATTTTGAATGGATTTATGACTCTCATTTTTCTTCTGTGGGCATTCTTGTGGCAGCAATGTGGTCTCAGCACAGTGTTAAAATGCCCTTATTGAAAGAAGCAGAAAGAAAAACACCACTTGCAAAAGCAAATTCATGGGAAAGAAGTGAAGAATAATCCTGACTTCTGGGGTGATGGAACTGAAACCCTCATAACTTTTTTTTCTTTTTAAATAAATGCAAACCTCCCACTGTTTTTCCTTCTTCTCATTTGTTCATTCTTGAACTTCTTTTTCAGGAGCTAATCTAGGCTAAGGAAGAAAAACAATTTAGAGAACAAGCCAAATCCTTCTAAATTACCTTTTTTATAATCTCTTTGATTATGGTGATTGTTTATGCATTTTACCTGAAAATTGCATCAAGTAATTTGGCTTTTTCATCATGCCAGCCCATATTGACTGTGCTTGTAGTAGAATGAAGAAGTTTATGGCAAAAGAGAGTTGTTAACTTGTCAATGAGGAATGGCCTGAATGCGTAAACTCAGCACCTTGAGCTACAGTTTCAAATGCTCCATTGGAATAACATCTAAAAAACTAACAAAACTGGTCATGCATAAATGCTGATGTATGGATCTTCTATCAGCCTGCCTGTGCCTTGCTGAAATGAAGCAATTATTTTTAAAAAATGGTACTCTGTGCGCCGATTCTTTTAGTTAGGAATTTTTTATTGATTTTGCTAAGAGTTTCTGTCATTTGTAAGAAACTGAGGCTCTTCATTTAACAAATATGAACATAATATTAAAGAAAAAGAAACCATTTCACTAATGTTCATACACTTTCAGATATCTGCCAACACTAAGAAATTGAGTCAATATTATCACAACAGCACTTCTTTTTTCTTTTTTTTTTTTTTTTTTTTCCCCTCTGGATGCTCTAAAGCAATTACTGTGAAAGCTCTTCTTGGTTATGAGTATCATCCCCATTTCAGAGATGGAGAAAACAAAAGAAATCAAAATGACTGTAAAATCTAACCATGAGCAGAAAATAAATATCAAAAAGTAGAGGAAAAAAGTGGTCATTGAAGAGTTTTGGTCCCCTCACCAGTGCTTGCTCCTTGATCACATGGTTTGGAATAAAGTTAAGGAAGTCTTTTCTTAGTACACCTGTGCTTTGCCTCACAGAAGGGATGAGATACCCTGTTATGCTCTGTCTTGAACACAGAATAAAAAGACACACTATGCTCCCAGGAGACTGAATTCTGTGTAGAAATCAAGAGAAAAAAAAAGGAGCACAGGGAGGCAAAGGATTTAACGTTGGTCAGACTAATAGGGAGGGGTAATGGCACTGGCTGAACAGTTGCTGCCTTTGCATATTAAGTTGCATGATGCTTATAATGAACAAATGATTTAGAAGAGAGAGAGGGATCATTAATGCTGTCTGGCCTTTGTTTTTCCTTATCTCTGTGAAAATATTTCCAAAAATAAGTTTAGTAAACACAAGAACCCTTTGGAGCAGATTGCTGCAGATGGTTTTGCTTAACAAGCTGCATCTGTCTAAAGATTACGAGTACTATTAAGTTGCCCTTTATTCAGCTGATCTTTAGAGATGGGAGCCCATGTGTGATAATATTGACATATGCTGATATTAATAAGTTATCCTCAATATAAATACCAAGAATGGTATTAATGTATAAGAAAAGAAGAACCACGTTTGAGTAGCTTACAAAAGGCAGCGACGTCAGCCAAGGCCCACTGAAGGCAGTGCATTAGGTCACATCTTGGTGCCTCACCCCAGGAGCTGTCTGGCTGAAAACATCCCAAGGGCCTCAGCAAATGTCAGTCCAGCAGTGTGGACAGTTCCCAAGTATGGGCTGGCAGCCAGGCCTTGTTTAGAACGGGGTGTATTTGGAGCGTCCCTTCTCCTGCTCCCAGCAGAGCTGCTGAGGAAATTGCTGGGCTACTTTGCCCCGTGCCTGCTCCTCTCTGTGTTTAACAGTGCTCTGCTCTGTGGAGGTGTTTAGTCCCTTTTTTGCCTTGGTTTTAGTTTTGTTCTCTACATTGCTCCAAGTTTCAAAATCTGTGTGGGTACATGGTTGCAATAGAGCTCTTATTTCTGTCAGTATAGCAGTGTTTTTATAACAATTTTTAGTGACTAAGACAATAGAAATGTAAAGTAATTAAAGAAAAAAAGATGTTCTTTTTCCTGAATAAATTTCATTATAGATTTTAGTAAATCTCTAAGTAGGACTCAAATTCAAATTTAAATAACAGAGATTTCTTCTTAGGTCAGCATCACTATTTTGAATCCTGCTAGCCTAATCATGTTTGTGTTTCATGTGTAGTCAAATACAGGGTAAAGGTTCAATGACACCAAAAAAGGTCGAACATTATAGAAAATATTGTAATATTTATAGTCTCAGCTTTAGGAAATGGGTCTTTACAGGAGTATCTTAAACCAGTGAAAAAATAAGAATTTGATATATTTAATATATTTTATATGTTTTTTGTATTTACATATCCATACAGAGGATGTGGTGTAGCTCTGCAGTGAGTTACTTGGAGTTCATCAGCTAAGTACTGTTTGATAGCAAAACGCAACAAAGAGTGGAGCAGGACCTTCAGAATGCATGAAGAGAGGGAAGAATGACATGGAGTAGTAACAGAAATATGTGATGTTCAGCCTTGACTGTCTTGAGGAGATATTTCCAGGCTAAAGACTTTTAATTAGCAGAGGCTTAAGGGAAAATCCTGACCATACTGAAATCAATGTTTTTCCAATTAAGACTGCTTTTAAATTTTGAAACAAACAAGCAAAATGCCCCTCACCAAACAGTTTTTCAAATCCAATTGTCCCCATTTAGGACTGCTAGTGCTGAGGTTTCTTTTCATCATCTCTCTTCAGATTGTGGCTGATTCTTCATGCAAGGAATGTGTAACATTTTGAAAAGGGTGAGTGCCTTTGCAAATTATATCACCCCTCATGTTTTTTGATGTGCTGTATAACCGGTGTAGTCCTTGGGTAGATTTCAGCAGAGCATGGTGCAGATGTAGCTCCTTTTTATGGTGTATGAAACAAGCGACTGAGAGAGGATCCTTGTCCACTGCACAATTGGTTCTAATCATCTGCTCTCATCTTGGACATTGCAACATCAATCAAATGAAAAATAAAAATCACTTCTGCCCTGAGCAGTGAACAAGTGCCATGAAGATGGATGGATAGATAGAGATTTGAACACATGACTGGCATGGAAATCTTAGGGGGAAGCATCATGGGTCAGAGGAGTGGCAGTGCCAGTAGCAGCCTCAGTTCAGAAATGAGGAAGACCTATATTCTGCTTTTTAAAAGAAAAAAATCCATAGTGACAACGAGTAATGACTGAATCATGGAAGCCTTCTCCACGAGCATCAGTGAAAAATCTGTGTTCAACTACATGAAAGCTGCTTTACAAAGGGTCCTGTTGAGACAATGACTGCAAGGGGGGGTTGAGTTGTTGTGTTATGCTGAGCTGGCTCATTGATTAGCAATTAGATATTTTTATTGATGAGGAATCTGAAGAAAGAAATATCTGGCTCTGTTGCACTAGCAACCTGCATGTGAGATGGTGGCTTGCTCTTGCTGCTCGATCAGCAGAGTGCCAGCAGTGGGTAATAAAGTGCCAAAGGAACTGGTGAGGCAGCTCAGTGTAGCAGAGGCTGAGTAATTATTGCATCTCAGGATTCACAGAATACACTTCTGTCTTTTGTTGCTGCCAGAAACATCCAAGATCAAATTATTTAGGTGACTAGGTGGGGCAAAAAAAATACTCAAGTGGGCAGGGAGCCAGGCTGTTTGTAAGCAAGAGGGGATTAAGGTATTATCCTAATCAGCATGAGATACCAGGTAATGCTACCAGATTCTGTTTGTTTGTGTTATTTTTTTTCCTTCAGTTGCAAAGTCTCTGTTCCCCTTTGTAATGGTGATGTGCAAAACCTCAAGGCAGTGCTGATGACTTTTTATTCTTTCTTCCTAGTGAGTATTTATTAGTTTGTGTGAGAGAAACATGTTTGGTTAAACTAGAGGGGTGTGAGAAGACCTTAAAGAGTACTTTTAGCTGGTACTGTATGCAAAATGTGTAACCAAAGAAGCATCTATGATATCAGATACTATTTGGATACTGAAGCTATAATTTGAAATTGATCCTAAAAATGACTTTCTTTTCCCCCCACTTCTACAAAGCAAATATTTGTGGTGTACCCAGCACCATGAAAATAGCACATTTTTAGGAGAAAATTTACTGATTTATCCCGACTCTTACATTAGTTTGTAAGACTTAGAGACCAGATAAGTCCTATTGAAAGATGTGTTTGTGCCTGAACCGAACAAGAATAAATCATGTTCATGTAGCTGTAGCTACAGTATCTGACTCAATGGAAAGATTTGCAACAACTTTGGTGGAGAATATCCCATAGAGAACATCCCTTCAATGCTTCCCAGCTTTTTCATTGCCATTTGATGTCTGTAATTACCAAGTGTATTGCCAAAAATGGACTTTTAATTTTAATATCTCTGTAATGAAGATGGGTAAAATGTTAATGTATCATAATAATTAATGCTTGGCAGCATTTATCTGCAGACAAGGGTTGAATAGTTTATCTGTGGAAATAGATTTGATCTACCCTTTTCTAGTGCCATCACTTATCTTCTGCTGACAAGTTCTGACGGTGTCAGTGCAGTAAATGTGCATCCTTAGAAGTGCACCCAAGGCTCTTTGACAAGGAATATTGATGGGCAGTCCATGTAGTCAAGTGATTTCTTAGTGCTTGGAGAAAATATCACCACAACAATCTGGACTTTGTCAACAGTGGGATTTTTGGCTCAAGAGTTTGAGTGTGAAGCAGAGGAGACACTTCTCACAGGTGAATTTTAGAACTTATGTTTGTTGGCGAAATTATCTTAAATAGGGATTGTTTGGCTTATCCTCATGATTTTTTTTTTTATTGTTATGGACTCTATAAAAGAAAACCTCGTGTAGCTTACGTAGTTTCCAGCATCTAATGTTAGATTTGTGATTTCAGAGCTAAAGTTTCTGAAAGGACTCTCTAAAACTTAGCTTGGCTTCAGGTTTGGTATCTTTTGGTGTTTCATATAATAAAAATTTGGGCTTTTTTCCTTTAGCAATTACAGGCACTCTGCTGTCCTCTTGGATGTGGTTGTCCATACATGGCATAAAAACAGCATTTCAGGACCTAAAAGATTATTTCTAGAGTTACTTGGTATTCATCTTGGAATAACTGAGAAATAATTTGGTTTGTGAACCTTAATTTTAAGGGAATAAAATTGGCCAAGAATCCAATCAGATGCTGCAGATTCTATTCAGAAGCGTATTCACAACTAATCTATATATAGTAACTATCATCACAACATTTTAGCCAATCACAAGTTTAAGAAATTTGTCTGTGAAATGACCCTATAATTAAGGAAGTTATTTTCATGTAAACCTAAACTTAAGTTGAGTATTAGAGCAGACAGGGCACTGTTCTTTGGAGGCAGAAAAATCTAATCTGTACTGAATTCAAAAGGTTCTGGATCAAGATCATGCACTGACAGTCTGTAGAGGGATAGATAAGTTCTGGTTCCAACTCCTGCAGTGTCCATATTCATGTGCCTCTAGGGAATGGAATATTTCTGAATACTGTTTCAATTGCATATACAAATTTAAATTAAATGGAATCAGCTTTCAGAATCTGAAATTTCTAAACTGGATGGTTAGAAAAATGCATATATTCACCTGAATCTTAGAGAAATTGCTCATAAAGTTAAGGTTATTAAATGACCTTATCTTTTACCTTTGGTGATAACTGATGTTGTGGCTATTCCTAATCATTTTAAGAATCCATCTGAATCTGCATTTGTTCTGAGTCTTCTCAGCTTGTGGCCCCTTTCTCTGGCACCAGCTCACCCAGAAGACTTTTTCAAGGTGACCAAGGCAAACTTTGCAGCAGAGTATTTTGATCAGCTGATCTTTCTTGTTTGCTTGTATTCCCTCCCTCTTATTCACGCTATTTCTCTTGTGATTTTTGTGGCTAGTACTTATCTTGTCATTTTCAGTATAACCACTTTTTGCTTTCTGGACATTTTTAACTTTCCATGCAGTACTCTCCTGTGTCTGTAAATTGATACATCATAAATAAATCAGGCTGTGATGTGAGTATGAATAAGATTTAACTTGAATATCGACTCAATGTCATTGAAAATGCTAAAAAAACCCCAATCTGTCATCATATTCTGAATCTGGATTCTTAAAGTATTGGTAAATGTCAATAAATAAACCAAAGACAGCTTCTGTTATATATCTTTGTTATTGATATGTACACCCATATTACTAAAATATTTGTAAATGAAATGGGAAAAATATATTTGCTACTGCTCTTTCATCAAGAAGAACCTATCAATAAAAGAACACACATAAAGAAATGAAGGAAGTGCATGAAAATAAAGTAGCTTGGAGAAATTTTGTCCCTGCTAGATAATTTATCAGGCAGGCCGAGCAGAGCTGTGTCCTGAGTTTGAATCATTCAAAATGTGCCTGTTTAGTGGGAGGGAATTTCTCAATGTGAATGTTCATATATGAGAGGATCAGAGAAGGATGGAGGATCAGCTTTTTTTCCCTGCCCATTGACTACATTTAACTGGTGACTTCTGTTGTACCATGTAGAGAAACCTGCTACTCATAGTTCTGACTTGAGCTGTGGGATGAGCACAGAGGCATTTCCCTGTGGGATACTCCTTAAACTTCAAGGGTTCAGGTGGGTCAGAGCCATTGAAAACCTCCTGTGGTGGCAGAAAGAAGGCTGGAAGCAGGAAGGTTGCTTGGCATTTTGTAAGGGCAGGTGGTCACTGGGAGTGTTGCAGTGAATGGATGGGAAAAGGACGATGTTTGTTTGTGAAATGCAGTGGCTGCACCAATTGACACAAGCAAACTGTGCTGCAGTGATTTGAAGAACATATTTTGCTTTGTAAGTCTTGGAAATAGATTATGTAATGCAGCCAACAGGCAGCTTGGCTTCTTTTTCATGGAAAGACCTGTAAGAGGGATAGGTAGCACACCTATCACAGGACTTGGCTGTTTCTAATTGGCAGAAACAGATTCTTTTATCAGTTCCATGATTCCTACTAGGAATTTGTTGCTATAAAGTGAGAGTAACAATAAAAAGCCATCCTGGAATATGTACGTCTTGGGCCAAAATTATTGGTGTGCCTTGAAAGGAAAGGCAGCCAGCTAGACAAAACAAGTTGTTGGGTAGTGAATTCTGAATTCTAGAACATTCCAGGTCGTGCAGTGCAAACCCAGTAAATCCACTGTTATTGACACTGTGCTCCCACCTTTGATGTGGCAGCCTTTAGCCTGAGATCTTCCCCTCCTGAAGAAAGTTTGCACTCAGAAACAAATAACTGGGTTTTTCTGCTACTGGCATTTTCTTCCCTCCTGTATTCTGCAGATAGGAAGATACAGAGGGATAACACAAATGGAGGCAGGCAGAACTGAGTGAGAGACCAGGGTGTGAATCAGTGTCTGTAGCTTAGGAAGCCAGGTGCAGTGAAGAGAGAATGTTTTCCTGATTTTCAGTTCATAAATTAGTAAGCACTACAAAGCATAGTTATCAAAAAGCATAACTTGCAAAAGAGCTGCTATGCTATGGATTGGAATCAAGAAGGAAGGCTTTGATACCCTGGATTTTTGCACTTAGCAACTATTAGATCCTCACAGAATAACCCTGTCTGGAAGACACCTTAGGAGATCATATTTAAATCCATGAGTATTGATACATATTTTTTCCACTGCTCAGTTTTCCCCTCTGTCTCGCATGGAAATTTAGTTTCCAAATTTTCTTTGAGACATTGCACTAATTGACTCTGTCAATTAAGGGGGGAAAAAAAATTCCCCTGCAAGATGAAGAAGATGCACACAGTATGTGCTCCATATTCATACCCCAGAATCCAGTGTCTCCCAGCCAAGTGAACAAGGCAATGTGCAAGAAGCCACACTCAAGCACTTTCCAGGGAGAAGTTCAGTGCTGTAATAAGATGTCTGTGAGTCTGGGGAGATTACTCAGAGCAGAAATCACCAGCTGAACCAAGTACATATTATCTAAGCAGATTGTCTGTGATAAGACATCATGGGGTGACACGGCAAGCTCTAGTTTTGTGTCTTGCACTGATAAAAAGTGGTAACATTTTTCCTCTAGTCCTTGTTGGTGACTGTCTGTCAGTAGACCAAGTTGGAGCTGTTTGATTTCTAGTAAGTTGTTCCTTCCCTAGAAGTCACTGAATGTAGACAGAAACAGATTCTAATAACATTGAACATGTTATTGCCACACTAATGAGCCATCTTGTCTCGATTTCAAAGTTTCTGTTCATCACTGTGGATTTTGTTGTTATACAGGGAACAGCAGATGAATTTACCCCTGATTATTAGTCTCTTTGTCTTGGTATTTGCAGACTGTGGTCACATCAGATCCTAATGTTTGATTGCTGGAACTTATGACGCAAGTGCTTTAACAGGTAGGGTAAGAGTAGCACAGTAGAAGAAGGCAGAATTGATCTAAATTGTATTATTGTCTTTAGGAACCAGAATAATTTAACCATGATTTTTTTTTTCTTAAAAAACCCCTGTGTGTCTGAATTTGATGTATTAAGTCCTAAGAGATGAACTTCTGAGACAGTAGTTGTCAGTGGGGTATGGCCAATGTAACTAAGCTCTGCTCCTGGGAGAACTGCTCCTCTGCAATTTAAAGAAGGAACTAACACAAATGGTGTTGGAAGCAGTGATCATCTTTGTGAGGGATAATCTTTCAAAAAATATCCATGAAATTATAAAATTAATCATTAACTCTCCAATGACAGTTGATAATAGCATTACTTTCATTGGGCAGATTATGAGGATCTGCGAAAAGGAGATTTAATATCTATTATAAAGTTTCTAGGAGGTTAAAGGCTGAATGAAAACCTTTTAATTATTAGAAATAATCTAGGCAAGCAACACCTCCTCCTCCCCATTTCTAGCACTGCTCAAGTGCCTACACAGTCCTATTCTTTTCTAGCCATTATGGACGTATTAGGTAAAGGTACACTGCAGAAATAGGAAGCTATATTTAAGGAATCATGTCTCATATCCTAGCTCTCTGTAGGTTTTCAAAGACAGTATTGCTTATATTTAGTAGCACTTTTACTGAGAGAAGAGAAATACTTCTCTGAAGAGAGGGTTCCTCTTCAAATTGTTTTTCAGCCTTCAAATAATATAAACCCATGCTAAGAAGCCACAGCAATAAGTGCCCTTGCAAAGCAATAAATGATGGCTGGAAGGGGCCAAAGGCTGAGGCAGGTCAGGAAGTTAATTTTTTATGAAGTTTGTTTCTCTATTTAAAGTGGCAATGATCTGACTGAAGAGGTTGCACCAATTCCTTTGCTGGTGTGAATTTGCGTTGTTGTGCTGAGCATTAAGAGGCTGCTGGTATCTGTGCTCATGGTGACAGTTTTTCTGTAGGGACACCCTTCAGGGAGGCAGCCCAAATATTATGTAAGATGCCTGTGTCTCTCCAACAGTGAGAACTGCAGGCAGAAAGGAGGAGATGGTCTAATTTGGCTCGGAGTTGAATCACGTGTGGCACTCGCATGAACTCAGCGAGAGGGTCCATCCGGTTCATGCGGCTGTGAAACCCTGGCTGGTGCCTGCACAGACCTTCGAGCCCCGCCCCAAGATGGGGAAAGAAGGGGATGGAGATGCTCAGGGATTAGAAGACTTGGATTTGCAATGAGCTGAGGGCCCAAATATGAGGTGGAAGGAAAAACAAGTGAAAATGCTAAGGGCTCTGTGCAGCGGGTGGAGACCCAGGCACAAGCTTGTATTTTGAAGTCATGTACAAACAGCACAAGGATGTGTCACTGCAGGCAGATCTGCATTGAAAAAGAGACACAGAAATCGTTTTTCTAGCCCTTGTTTGGGTTTTTATTTCATGCTGTTGAATTTATGCATCCTCTCCCTTCAGCAATCCACCAAAGGCCATTTTACAAATATTGTTTTGAGAAGTTCTTTTGGAGAAGTGCCTATTATAATGTTTTGCTTTTCACTTTTGAAAAATGAGGAAGAAAAGGACTCGGGGCACTTAAAATTCCTTCAGTATAATCAATAGTGAGCCTGTGGATTGCAATAGATATACACACATGACCATGGACAAAATATTCTGTCTGTAAAACTTAAGTATTTGAAGCCTACAAATAAGCTCTACTTAAGATTTCCTAGCCTTATTATCATGACATAGAATACTGAAAGGCCCCAATACCTATATATTTGGTCAGAAATTCACATTTTTGAGCAAATATATACTGTAGATATCTAGAGCTGGATGTTAGGTGGCTTTGTCCCATTAGTCTAAGCAAGGAGCAAGTTGTTAGTAAATACATTAAGTGTATTCAGGACTCATTGATGCAGGAGTGTGAGTTGGAAACCTCTAAAGATTCCTTTAAACTTTTTTTTTTTCTCCCTCCGTAGTTCTGAAGTGATGCTATGTGTATCTATAACTGTTGAACTTTTATTAGTACTAAATTATACGTGTTTGGACACATTCTTACAGTAAACCCAGTCATGTAAATCATTGTTTGATGCCAACTATTTGAGTTTTCTAATGATACGTTAAAGTTAAACAAAAAGATTCTGTCAGAGGCCATGAGAATTATGAAGGCTAAGACAAGGAAAGTCCTACTCTGAAGAACAGTACTCTAACACAGATAAGGATTTTATTAAAAAGTGATTTGTGATGTTTATCTCTTCGTCACAGTTAAGTATGTCAGAATTATTTTGTCTATAACAACTTTGTACTTCTTATTTTCATGGGAAAAGGGTCCAGGCTTTGACACAAATCAAACAGTATTGATATAAAATAATACTACATTCCAGCTATGAAAGTAATGAAATTAACTTGCAGCATTACATCTTGGGGCTGTAGTTCCTTCCTGAGGCTGCCAGTGGAGTGATTTACCTTTGTCTTATTGCTGCAAGATGGAAACATCAACAGCTTTACATGGAATAGTTAACACCTAGTGTGGAGTGATGCACAAATCCTGAAATCTGATCACGTGAGAAAGTGATGATATTGGTATTCAGGAATATTCTCTGGAGTGTTTTTTTTTTTTACAGGATGATTTTCATGTTGCAGTATTTAATCATTTATAGTATATGATTTCTTACACCATTGTTCTTTCCTTTTTAAGCTATGAAAGATAATTGTATCTCAAAGAAGGGACTTATCTCTCTTTATCTAGTCCTCTTTACTCTTGAAGCAAAATTATAATGTGGATTTCTGATGGCTGGTTTCAGGCAATAGATTATTTTAAATCCTAAATAGAGAAAGAGATTTTAATTTCATTGCAAGAGCAGTCAGGATAAATTAGTTGGGAGGGGAAAACCTCAATAAATGACATTTTTTTCCAAGGGTAATTATCTTTGAGACTGTACAGGATAAGCAAAGACTTATTGACTACGCAGACTATTATTGCTCTGGGGGTTTTGTGTCTTTTTTCATACCAAAATATTTCTAGCATTGGATGTCTGTGAACATCTTTAAGAAAGGCATCTATTCCTGTTAACAGAGTAATAGCTTCAACTGTCTTTCACTCTGCCCTAAAATTGCCCCTGAAGTAGCTCCAGCTTTAATGGGACAAAATCCCAAGCAACTCCCTTGGTGCTGCCTGGCTGGGGGAAGCTGTGAAAGTTGACAGCAAGCGCCCACCACTGCACCCTGCAACTCCTCATCACTCCTCCAAACCCCCACCTGACAGAAAAGCAGCAGAAAATCCCAACATGATCGTATGGACAGTTGTCTGGGTACCATAGAAACTACCAGAAACTACCACTGCAAGGGAGAGCCTTCCCTCCTTTGGCTTTGCTATTCAGATCCTGAGAATGCAGAGACTTTACAAGGAAAGTTAAAGGTGTCAGTGCGTGGCTTTCACATCACATGATTGTCCATGTGCTGCAGTTTTCATTTCCTTCTCGTGTGGGATCAACTTTGGGCAATGAACTGTAACGTCCAAAACCTGTGTCTCTCTTATCTCTTTCATATGAGAAGATTTCCCATCTGAACCTTTTTCAGTGCACTCCTTCCCACTGTTGGTTTTCAGGCAATGAGATGACTCCACTTTTGTGGCTTTTCTAGCCGTGTGAGGTGATGTGAGCTGTCTGGCTGGACACCTGTGCTGGCCATGAGCTCTGTGCCCTCCTCCCCTCTGCTGAGTTGTGGTGGTTTTTGGGTTAGATGGCAGGTGTGAGAAATTCTCAGAGGATGTGAAACCAATCCTCAGTTCCTGGCCCAGAGAGTGCCTTTGACAGAATTGTGTAGGCAGTGGGGTGACCAGCAAAGACCCTCGACATCCTTTGGAAAAAAATCTCTTAGTAGGGGTGCAGGGACGATGGGAATGGCTCTAGGCTGCTGGAACACTGGTCATGTGCAGTAAGTGTGTTTACCATGGGAAGGATTCCAAGGCCTGACAGCTGTCCACAGTGTGCTCCCACAGCTACACTGAGAAGGACATGGTAGAATCCAGGACACACTTCAACATGACAAACAGCTTCCTCAGAAGAAACCACGGGGTTTCGCTTCAGGCCAGCAAACTCACGATCAGGTGGGGAAATCTGTTAGATGAGCCTTTAATTTGCTGTTTGAAAGAACAGCCATATAAATGACACTCTTGTTGTCCTTTGCAGTGCCTGATGGCTGATTTCCCCCGGCTATTTGAATTAGCCTAGTCAGTGTTGGGTGAGGGGTCACCAAGGAATGCTCTTTTGCTGAGCTTGGTGGCTTTCTCGATGAAATCTTCAGCAGTGGACTTAATATGCAGTTGCTATAGGAGGATGGTGGGGGGGAGAGGGACTGATCAACTCGTGAAACATCTCAGATCTTATTCTTTCAACGGCTTGTTGTAATTTTCACAGTGTGCAGAATTTTTTAAACTGAATATCCTGAGCTAATTTTGAAAGGAAAGTTCTGCCTTTCTAGATTTCCTCCCACATTTCATTTAAATAAGTTATTCTTCACCTTTTGTTCCAGGCTGCCGTGCTCTGTTAAATGCTACTTCAGAAATGACTGCCTTTTACTGATGGGTGAAATAATCTCTGTGCAAAGTCTGGAAATTATTTTCAGTCAGGGAGGTATTTTAAGCTGCTTTGAAGTGAGAAATGCGGGATAAGGGGGGATAGGCAATGTGTGGGACTATGAAGTATTTCTTATATGTTCTTTATTGGCTCCTGATAGTTTGTGCTTTATGCGGTTTTAAGAATGTCACTTACTTTCTTAGTATTGCCTTTTTTTTCCCCAGAAAAGATGTCACATTATTTTGCCACAAAATAATGAAAGAGGTTGAGTAAAACAAATATGGTCATGGAATCACAACCCTATTTTTTATTAACTCAGTGGGACAGGCATGGGCTGTTCCCTGTGTGATCTTCCTTTGAACACACACTTCCTCAGATAAATCTAACAGATTAAATTGGGGTAATTGGCATGCTGTATTAACATCCCTCTCAGATACCAAGGTGCCTTGCTGCTGTGCTGAGTGCTGCTTGTTTGCTCTGAGTCCTTCACCAGACAGACACATAGATGTGAAAAGCATGTTGCTGTTCGTGATGCTCGGGCAGCTACATTTTGAAAACAACCTCCTGATGCAAACATCTAATTCCCCAATACACTAATCCCCCCATACACTCAATCACGAGTGTATGTGCTTCCATTCCCACATTAATCAGCTGGACTCTGAGCCTTACTTTGGTGTCTGATTAATTTTTAATTGCTCACCTGTGTAACACTCCTGTGGCTGTGAAGGTGCCTGTGCCCAGAGGCGCATTTGCTGCCCCACAGGTCGGACTAGATATTCCAACACCTGCGTCCCAGCCCAGGCTGGAAATGAGGGCTACCATCTGCTTCTCTCTGCCATTTAGAGGACCATGTAGTTTCGGGGCTTACATTAAGAGTGACAGAAACACTGATTTCCTAGCACTGCTCGTTTCTGCTGCGTCTGTTTTGTGACAATCCAGGCTTGAGGACTGCTCAGGGGGGACTGAGGAAAGCGAGACCTGCAATCTGTGTGAAATCATGGGGGTCTCAGTGGGTCTCAGGCAGTTATGGCACAAATTCGTGTGTTGCTGTGCTGGGTAACTGCTGAGTTACTGGGGCTGTTTCAGGTGGGTCATGGGCCTCGGAGATGGCAATCACAACCCAGGGATTTATGCATCCATGCTCATGAAAAGTAATTTTGCAGCGTGTTTCATTTGCAGCTCTTGTGTTCTTAACTCTAATGCTGAGTGAAACACAGTGGCTGGCTTTGGAACAGTGCAATTCACGTGTTCCTGTAAAATCTGCACTGTGCTTGCTCTGATCATGGTATTTGTTTCCTTATCTGGTCCAGACACATGAAAAAGAAGTGCACCAAATTGGTCCCCTTGATAAAGCTGATGTTCACAAAATCTTAATAAAATTAAAATGTAATCTCAATTTCTCCTTAATGCTCCTGTAACCTGTATGCCTTTAATCATCTCTACTGTTTACTGCCAGTTCAGATATCAGGTATAATAAGTGAGCCTAATGCTTTAATGTTTGTTACTGGCCTACTTTTAAAATCCCTTACAGATGCAAGTTGTATATAATTTAAATAAGAAATGCTGTGTGTAGTCATCACCACTGTTATCTAGAGGAAGGGAATGCCATTTCCTTTATTTAACCTACCAGCCTGTACCCCCCTGGGTACAATTCTTGGAGTTAAAACCAATATTGCTCTTCTTGTAGGTTGCTGTTGCTCATTAGCTGTGCAAGTATGTCATATTGCTGGGCTCTCCAGTCTTGTTCAGAGTAGTCCTGGTATAAGTGTCAATGTTAGAATGCATATCATTTGGAGATTTGAATGGCATGTCAGTGATACTTTTGCAGTAATATAGACCAGGAGAATAGCCAGGCCTTTCTTTCTGTTGTATTTTCTGTTTCTTTTGGTTTGGGTTTTTGATTGGGTTTTGTGGTTTTGTTTTGTTTGGGTTTTGTTTTATGTTTTCCTTTGAGCATATTTGTATTAAAATAGAGGCTCCTTCCAACACTGTGCAACTTCTGTTTGATCCTGCTGCAAATATCTTGCATCTTCTCCTACTCTCCACTCCCATCATTTCTGTGTCTGTTTTGTTCTGGGGACTTGATTCTGTGTTCCAAGGCTTGACAGCTTATAACCCCTCAGCATGTTGTAATAGCCTGTAGAAAGAGCCTTTCTGATTCATGTGTATCAAAGTGTGTGACTAAACCCTCCCTGTATATTTTGCTGGTGCCTGGTATTAAACTTCTTTATGCTTTAGTCACACATTAAGAACTGATGCATTTATTTTCATAACTGAATTCAGTGTTCCAGCTCTACACTTTGTAGAGGGAAAGATAATGGAAGAAAGCAAACATTTCTGTTGACTTGCTGTGATGTGTGATCTGCCAGTCAAAAGATTTTAGAGGTTTTTGTTTAGAAGAGGAATGTTTAGAGGGAGGGAAAGAGGATGGCTAAACCCCCCCCCCAAAATTGCAGCTACTTGCTACTAATTTTAAATATTTGTCCAGCCTGCTATGAAGCTGACAGAGAAAAATCTTTTGCTCTGCATGTATTAAGTTCACTTAATGTGTGGATACATTATATTCTTGTCCTAGTTGTAAGAATCTTAATGTAATTTTAGGGGGGTTTTATTTTGGTATAGTTCTTGGATTTCCCTGAGTTTTATTATCACTTGGCTTCTATAGTTTTATTTTCTACTGTATCACCAAACTTTCAGTTTAATTTCTAGCAGTGAAAATATAGTAATGGTTAAAACTGTTCAAGGCTTGTTATCTTGATCTAGGGCTCTTAGAAATGTCCTTTTGAAGTGCAGAGCACTACATTTTATTCTGGTTTGAAGTCAGTGATCCAACATTAGTAGCTGACATGTTGATTAATATCCACTTGTAAACCTTTTAAATACGATTTTGGGTTCAATGTTTAATTTGCCTGAAAGGGGCTCCAGGATGTTCTGAATCAAAATGCAAAGCTGAAGGGATGGGACAGTGCCCTTTGATCAATTTACAAGATTTTTCTGGACATTTTCTAGCACTTTCTTACTGCATTTGGAAGTTTTTTAGTCTTGATGTATTTGTTTTGTCTTGCTCTTGGTGTTCCTCACTAGTGTTTAATCCGACCTGAATAGTGGGAGAAGTTGTGAGGAAGAGATGGCTCAGAGCTGTCCTGATCCTTTGACAGAGGTACCCAGGTCTGTGATGGGCAACTCTACTGTGTTTCAGGGACAGCTTTGAAGTTTAGTACCAGATGAAAAACTGGACAATCTTTATTATTCCTTTCCATGCCATGATTTATAGTTCAGCCTACCCAGTCCACCCACTGACACCTGGCAGATCCCAGCAGGAAAGTGTGTCCCAACACCAGGCTCAGATTGGGTGACAGATCACAGGACTCCAGCTTTAGCTAAACGTCCTCTGCTTAGCTAAACCTCTCTCTGTTAGAGAAGAGCTCTGTTTTTTTTGAAGAGCAGCTCAGGAGCATCCCAACTTTATGATCAGATGGAATAATCTCTGTAGCAGTGGGTACTACTGATAGATGCACAAAAAAAGTGCCAGCATGGAAACTAGAAACATGTGAATTACCATGGAGATGAATACAAACTTGGTAAGGGCACTTTCAGCAGAGCTGTCTCCTTGGCAGATTCATCAAAATGAAAACTTTTTGTGGAAACATGTCAGTTGACAGGAGGAAGATCTTGGAACAGATGCTAGCTTAAAGCCCAGGATATTCAAACTGAGCCATGGGGGAACCAGATTCAGATCCTTACCCTGAATAGCATTTCCAGATCCTGCTCTTTTTCTCTTTGGCTTCTTTTTACATTAAGTAAAAAATGTTGGAAGCTTTTGAAATCTTGATATTTTGAGTGTAGTTCGTGTTTCCTGATCTAGCTCATCATCTTGGGAATATTGATAGAAAAACCTCATTTTGCCTGTCTTTAGCTCTGCTGTGAAATCAAGGGTCTTCTTATCCTCTCATGTAAATGCATAGTAGTCAGGAAGGGGAAAGGAAGACTCTGATCAACCACAGATGTCAGAGGAAAGAAAATATAAACCTTTTTAATTTAACCTGGATCACACCTAATTATCCTTCTTTTTGAAAGGTACAGTGGTTTTTAGCATGGCAAATTTGATCCTATCCTGTAGAGTGTCCAGCCCCTCTGAGGTTAGTGAAGTGAGTGAGGCAGAAACCTACGTGGATTTTAACTCCTTTGTACTTAAGTTATTTCCTCAGGCAGTTCAGACTGCCTTACTCAGCTCAATGTGGTGGGTCGTTCTCTCCAGTCTGCAGAGTGGTGAAACAGTTCTGCAAGGACTCTTCAGGCTTTAGGAGAAGTCTTTTCTTCCTTGCTGTTTTAAGCTTTCATTCCTCTGCATTAGCAGTCCCCTGCCCTTCTGTGTGTGCCAGAGGGGGAGTCTTCGGCTGTTTCACTGGGCTGGGGGCTCAGTGCAGACTGCCCTTGGATCCAACTCTCTCCAAGTTTCTCAGCCTCCCTGATGTCACACAGCCTTCCTTCCACCTCCTGCAGCTCAGCCACCTGCTGCAGGGGTTCCCCCACCTGAGAGCACCTTTTGCAGGCAGGTCTGGTGCCTGTCCTTGCCTCAGGAGAAAGGTCTGGGTATTTCCTGCAGTCTGAGGTCTGTGGTGCAGCCTCTCCCTTCAGCAGCTCCCTCTGGGTGGAGAAAAGGTAGGAAAAAACGTCAATAAACATTCAGCAGTTTTGCTCTTCAAGGGCCATTTTCTTAGGTAAAAGGGGTCAAGCAATGCTTTGCCATGTGACAGACTTTCCCAGCAGGCAAACAATTTAGTGCAGCTTCTTTGATTTGCATTATTGCTACCAATAATTGTTCTGGTCAGGCTTTTGTGGGGGTGGCTGAAAAATCAAATTCAGCCTCCTTAGAGTTTTAGTTTCCTCCAAGGCAGAGAACAAGAAGTTGTATTAAACAGCAGAGTACCATAGGTTGCTTCTGGAAGTGAATATGTAACATAGGAATGGAGGAAGCTGTGGATTTTGTCTTTGCTCCAGAGCTCAGAGGAAAGAAAACAGATGAGGTGGAAAGGGAAAGAGAGTTGTTTTGGAGAAAGGAGTCTTGAAGGCTGAGGAGAAAAAGCTAAACCCACCCCATGATTTGAGATAATCCTCAAAAAGTTTCCAGCCTTTTGGGTGGGCAGTTGAAATGAACTGACTTTTCAGAAGCTTTTCAGATTCAACTCCAGCTATTGAAATGTCAGGGGAAGACAAGGAAATCTGCTTTCACCCAGGAGGATAACTTTGAAAAGTAGTAGAAAGCTCTTGCATTCATCCATCCTCAGAGAGCAACGAGCTGATCAATAGTGACAGGAACAAACATGAAAAGGAGCTGCTGCAGAAATTCATGGGTGAAAGCATTTACAGTTTCGCAGAGCTGAAGCAGCCTGCAACCTTAAAGAGCTCTATGTCCCAGCACTGAGTCCTTTCACAGCTCCTAGGAGTGAAGGGCTGGAGGAGTCCTGTGCTCCAGGAAGGCACTGGCTGAGAAGGAAAAAGAAAAACCATGGTATCTGATAATTTGCATTTAATCTGCGATGTAACAGTGAGACAACAGTGCTGGATACCAGAGACAGACCCCTTTGGGATGGCAAATGGCTTTTCTGTGTCCTTCCTGAAAGGTGATCATGAAAGCAGTGGGCTGATGTCCTGCCAAGGGAGTAAGGGAGGTGAAGCTTCAGACAAAGGCTGAAGGAACTGAACAGCACCATTGCATTCTTTGGCCTCGACTGCTTACTGAGAATAGGCAGGGTGGAGAGAGGAGATATTAACTGAAAATTGAATCTCCTAAGAAAATTTCTTCAATTTGTTCAGCTACATTGCTGCACCGTTGGCTTGTTCTGTAGACTGCTAAAGAGAAGAGATAGTTTGTTCCAAACTGAGTTGGGCAAAATATTTTTTTTTTTTTTTTTTTTTTTTAAGAGAAAATGTAGGGCTTTGGGTTAAGTGCCTTTAATTCACGTGGCCAGGGGCAGGCAAATGAAAGTGAGCCTCTCCCCTTCTGCACAAATGTGAATTAAATATTTCATTTCAAGAAAGCTAAAATATTCCCTTTGGAAGAAAACTTTATTTTCTTAGCTTTTAAACTTGGAGTTTGACTGTCACTTTTTAAATGACATTTTTTGGTAAAATACAGATAAATAATGAAAAAAATCTGGGAACTTTTTGTCCCATCCTTCTTCACAACACAAACACACACACAATCAGAAATACTTCCTTTTGAAGTCAAACGAACAATTTTAGTTTAGAAGCAAATAATGTTTTTCCTTTTTTCAGATGGATATGGAAAATATTTTTCATGTTTTGTTTTCTTGCTTTTCTTTTCTAATTTTAATTTTTTAAGATTAAACTGCCATAAAAAATAAATCCCAGTTCAATCAGCTATCATTCCAAGTCTTAAGTTTTGCTGGGAGACATTTTATTGTCAAGTAAGTCCATGTTCACTAAGTTCTTTGGAAATAGGCATTGACATTCTCATTGAGTTCTGCTACTTCAGATATGCTGTACTGTTTGAAATAAGTAATCCCAGATAACTGAAAGGCAGAATCTATAAGATAATGCAAGGCAGAGTCTCCAGATTTATATGTGAGGTTTGATTTTTATTTCCTCTCTTTGTGGAAGAAAAGTTGAGCTCTGCTGGCTGCACTGGGTTTCTTAACCACAAAACACCCCCAATCTCTGGTTTCTTTTGAGTTTTCTTTGGAGGTGGAGTTTGTGCAGGGATCCCTAATGTCTTGGAAAGGCTGCTGCTCATGGCTCAGCATGTAGTGAAACAGGGGCTCTCTCATCCATATACTTTGACAATATTTGCAGAAATTCAGTGCTTTGAGACTTCTGCCAGGTTTAGTGGCACAAACAAATGGTTTCATGTCAAGGAAAGCACATAATTTCTTTAGGAAAACAGGCAGCTACCTCCAAATTGAGAAATACTGATTCTGGAAAGTGGTGAATAAGTGCATGATGAACAACTGGGGAGATGAAAACTTCGCAGTTAAAAGCAAAAGAGCCCCAGGGCTGACCACCTCCAGATAAGAATCTAAGTCAGTGTATTAATTTTAATCATTCTTTTGAGAACCCTCTTTCTTACTCTGCAAGATACACAGGAAGTACTAGTTCCCAGCTCTGACACTTACTGTTAGATGCATTAAATTAAGAAGTGTTAATCAGCCCCTGAAAATTTACCATTTGTCTAGCTTTGTGCAGAAGGTGGAATTTCACTGGGCAGGATTGCTGGCAGTTTTTCTTCTGGGGCCATTTAAAAAAGACACACCATGTGTGTCTTTTCTATCACCAGTTATCCTGTTTTCCACTTGGTGAGGCATATGTCTCACTAAAGAGCCTGTTTGGGGGTTGTTGGTTTAGACAGTTCTCTGCTTTTGGGTGTGGGATTTTTTTGGAGATTTGTTTGTTTGTTGTTTATATGTTTTTTCTGTGGGTTTTTTGTTTGTTTTGTTGTTTTGGTGTTGTTTTGTTGTTTTGTTTGTTTTTTTTTTTTCTTATATTTAACTGTCCTTTCTCAAAAAAACCACAGAAATTCTGGACTAAAGGTTACACTTTACTTCCCTGGCATCCCCATCCATGAGCCTTTCTGGGAGGTGAGCACTGCACAAGATATGACCTAAACACTGGCAGGATTGCAGTGTATTCCTCTGACTGGTCTTTGCACAGATAAGCCTGCAGCAGTATCTCAGTATTTATGGCCATATGTGCATATGTTTGAGTGAGTAGTAAGAGGAAAAAAATCCAAAAGACCACTCACATCTCTTCCCCTGGAAAGTGGTGATGGCAGATGTTCCTTATTTGTCCTACTGGAAGGGCTGAGCTCACTGTGGGTACAGAATCTTCTCATCTCCATGGTAATGAATGTCTTCTAGAAAATTTGATTTATATCCTGTAGTTGGAGAGTACCTTTTATCTTGGTTTCCTGGAAAAGGTTTTATTAAGCAGATTATTTTGACACTTGCTTTTGTTGCTCTTTGTGTTACCATGTCCAAGAACCACTGCCCACACTGTGCACCAGGAAACAGCAGCAATGTCCATGGCCATACTGAGCTTATATAAATTGTTTGCCATAGCTAGTGCTCTAACTTAATTTCAGGGCTATTTTCCTCTGGTTAACATATTGCTGAAGTAGTGCTGAATAATTTACAAGGTTCACATCTAATTAATATGAGAAAACACCAGGAATCTAAACCCATGGCATTTGCTATTCTTTTGTGTTGCATATTAGTCTGACAACCACTTGTAGGTTCCTCTGCAAGCCTCTCTACTGTTTAATGATGAAAAAATAATCTAAGCAACATTCCTCAACTTCAATAGTTCACGTGTATTTTTCCATTTAAAAAGACTTTCGTTCATATTAGGAAATGTACAAGTTAATAATAAATTAAGATGGTTTTGAATTTTTTTTTTTACTTTTGCGGCATTTTTGACCGTTCAGATTGTGAATGATGTTGCTGGTTGCATTAGTATCTGCTTGGAAATATCTCCAGCTATACACTTAATGATCACATAGAGCAATGTCAGGGGCCAATGCTACTTTTTACAGCATATGAAGTAATTGCTTTTTTTGCATTATCAATCCTGCCTATTTTGGTAAATGCTGCCTGGATCCAAGATGTAAGAATGGCCTTTGGGCATCAGATTGAGATAAGAAGTAGTTTCCTTTTTTTTTTGCCAAAATTTCCTGTCCATGACCTCGATGAATCATTTAATCTTACTGGGTTAACTCTCCTTCTGCAGATAACATTCTATGATTTATCTTTTAAGTCTTTTTCAGTTAAAAAAATGTAAACTAGTGACTGCTTCATAAATGTTTTTAAAAAGTTGAACCCCAGGGAAATGCAGACTTTGCCTCTTTTTTGTAGTTATAATCAAAGTCAAATCTCTTCTTCTTTCTCTTGTGTATACACACACATTGCTGAAATGCAGTATGTGCTGTCTTGTCCAGTGTACTGAAAAAATGTACCTGAAATAGGGGTACACTGGGTGCCTTGGATCAGGCCTTGATGTAACTTGTCCTGGTGATAAGTGCAGGTTGTTCCGGTGATAAGTGCAGGTTGTTCCGGTGATAAGTGCAGGTTGTTCCGGTGATAAGTGCAAGTTGTTCCGGTGATAAGTGCAGGTTGTTCTGGTGACAAGTGCTCTTTCCCTGCTCGCTTCTCATTGCACATCTGGAGATGCTGGATTTTTGCTCTTATTGCTCTCTCATGGTTTAATAATGGAGGAGGATAATAAAGGACTAAAAAGTTTTTTAAAGAAAGGCACTGTTCTTACAGTCCCTTGCAGATTACTGGAGAGAATTCAAAGATAATATTGGTGCTACATAAATAATTGATGCAATCTTCAGACCAGTTGTCCTCTCATGAAGTAGCAGTTCAGGGAGCAATGTCACTTCGTGTCTCTGTGAACATGGGTTTTCGCAAGGCGCCTCAAGAGAAATGGAATCACTCTGTGTGTTTGGAAGTGAAGTTCTGAGGTACCACTGAAGTCACTGCTGGCACAGAGATACTTCATGGCAGGTCACAAAGAATTACTCCAGTACTGCTCATTTTATAGGGGTGGAAGAGTAATGTCTGTGAGGTGTTGCCTAAGAGAAATAAGAGCAAAAATCTCTGCAACACTGCTATGATCTTCACGCACATCATCTGTCTGAAATGCCATTGAAGATCACAATGATCAATGGGGCAGTACAAGATATGTTGCCTTTCCACAGCTGTACCCCCAGGGGGGCCTTGCCTAAGTAACCTTTGCTTTAAATGCTGCCTTTAAAGGCCTGAAAACATACTTGGCTTTAATGATGCACCACTGAGAGTGGAAAAAGATATGGTAGTGGTGGTAGTTATGGGTCTAACTGTGCTCTGCTAAATTTGAGAATGCTCCATTATCCTTGACTCCAGAGAGCTCTTGAAATTCTGAGTTTTGAGCTGCATCTGTGACACAAAACAATCAAAGCCAGACAACACAAATAAAATGTCCTGTGGAAAAGTGAGTGCTGAGTATTCTGAGATAAACAAGGAACAGAAAACCAAGCTGTAGGAATACAAACAAACGGCAGCTTGAATATTGAAATTACCCAAATTTTGCCAATTCCGAGTGCAGCTGTTTAGGTTCAGCTAGATTAAAAAAAAGAATTTCCTTTAACGCAGAGTTCTGCAAACATTGGAGCACTGTAATAAATAAATAAATAAACAAGCCCAGCCAGGGAGCACAGATGCCACTTAATGTGGCAGTGTATTAAAGTTTGCAGTTCCTTCTTTTAGACTCTTCCCTGGGGGGCCATGTGTCAGCCTCCTGGAGAAGGGACTGCAAAGTCTGATTCACTGACGTATTAGACGACATCTGTGCTTGCTGACTTGGATTAGGGATACTGAATCAAAAAGGGTTTGATCTGCCTTACCCAGCACTAAGCTGACACGAGGTTACACAGCTTTAGCTCGTTGGCTGTTTTATCTGTTTGTGTTGGATGCTGTGAGTCAGCACTGGTTGGCTTTTCTTTGCTCGGGGATCGCCGTTTTCCTGGGCAGGGGGTGAGCTGAGAAATGGCTTTGGCTGTACCTGGAACCTGCAGAGGAAGAGCTCTGCATTTCACGTGTTCAGCTGCAGGAGAAATACAGGGATAACTCACAGGTGGTAGAAAAAGGTGGCAGCTTGTCAGGGCACCAGCTGCTTCACGTGGGGTCAGCTTGGATGTGAGGGGAAGAAAGCATGCTTATGAGGGACCCTGCTTATCTAAGACCCTCTGGGTCTTTCTTTTCTCCAGCAGAGTCTATATATTAATCAGGAGCCACTGTGTCAGTCTAGCCCTGCTGCCAGTCTGTCATCACATGGGCTAGCCCTGATGAGAACAAGCAATTCAAAGGCTGCTATCCTCTGATGCAGGGAAAAGGCATTTATCACAGGAATTAATATTACAAAAGTACTGGGGACGCGGGCTTGCTTTGGGTTAGAGCCATACTACTGCTTCATATCCCACTCTTGTATGTAACTAAACCCCCCAAACACATGTATATTTATTTCAAAAATTGTATAAAACATGCACTGGGCTTCCTAAGTACTTGGATGCATATTCCCATGTCCCTGATGGCTTTGACCTCTGCTTGAACTTTCAGACAGGAATAGGAGTGCTTGGGGAAAAATTCAAATTATCTCAGTTCTTCCATTTCAATTCATTTTAGTGTAAATAACTGCAGGATTTCTCAGGCTAGGGAAGATATTAAAGGGAAAGAGTGTTATTTCTGCTATTTTTAAAAATTAGCTTCCAACTGACATTGCTTTCTTCACCTAAATCACTTAAAATCTCATTCAGAATAAGAAAATACAATCTCTAGCCATCATAAATAATGAGAGGGTATCCACTTTAACAAAGTACTTTGTTTTTCATTATTTTTTTTTCCTTTTCTATATACATAATACTTTCTATAATTGAGACATTGGGAACTAAAAGGTAGTAGCCTTACTCTGGATACCAGGTGCACTGAGACTGAATGAAGGCAAAATGCAAATGTAAACTAAAGGAGGCTTTTTTGACTGTTTTTTTTGGTTCTGTGGTTTGGGTTTGTGTTTTTTTTAATTGATCACCTTCATAACTAATGACTCATGGTAAACCTTTGGCATATGGTCATAATACGGAGCAAGAAGCTGGCATTACCATATGAACATGGGGACTTTATTAGGGAAAATAGCGTCATCTCAAGGCTTCAGTGTGATATTTTGTGTTTTGTTCTAGTTCTTCTAAATGGTGACTTCCCAGCCTTTGTGATAGCCCTCTGTGAAAAGATTTAAGAGCTATTTATAACAAAAAACTGTGGCCTCATTTTGGTTTTGAGGAATTTGACAGTAATTGCAGCCCATTCACATGTGTTTCTGGAATCCATTTACTGGATTAATGTCTTAAATTAAACACATTAGGTTAATAAAATACCTTAAGTTAACCTGCATCCAACTCAACACACAGAAACAACCAACCTGGGAGACCCTCATCAGACAGAACAGTCCCAATCCTGTCCAGCCATTCTGGTTTAATGACTCTCTCTCTGTGCATGCTTTAAAGTCCAGAAAACTGCTTATGTGCTAGTTCAGTCATCACAAAAATCTGGTATTCCTGCTTTTGAAACACATTAATGAAGTTTGAGATTCATGGATAAATGCTAACTGATGTTTTTGTCAACCGGACATGGGAGAAACAAGCTGCCAGACATCCATATTTTTGGCTGAGAGTATCCCACTGACGCAGGAGCCATCAAAATACAATCTGCTGCCCATCCTGACGAATACATAGCATTTGTGTGACATAGGCAAATGTCAGCTTGGGGTTCACAGCCAAAACACATTTAGCTCACAAGAGCAGAGAGCCTAGTGCTCTAACCCTTTGTTCTTCCACTGGAAATGCGCTGGGCTGAATGAAGAGTGAGTTACAGGGAAAGGCATTTATGTTGGTCCTCAAGCTGGAAACAGAGAATCTGCTCCTGGTGATTTTGAAGCCAGGATACATCATTGCAGGCTTCATGTTCAGCTCTGATGAAAATGCAAATGGATTATGTGAAAAGAGAGTTTTGCTGTAGACAACATGTTGGTGGGCACTAGGGTGGTGTATTTACCGACAGAACACAAGCCAGAAAAACTCTTATATTGATTTACATAAGAAAATAAACAAAGGAACTTTCAGGTCATTCGTGTGAGTCTTTGCTAGTACATTCTTCCAGTCTTGTGGGTTTTCTTTTCCTCTTTGAGAAGATTAGGAAGCATAAGGAAAAGCAGAATTCTTCAAATTAGAAACTTTGGGTTACTACCACATATCCTTGGAACACAGATCTGCCCTTGAGGATTCACTGGAAGCTGAGCATACGAAAAATGGGTTGGAATCATTGAAATTCTGTGTATGCAGACACAGCTATTATTGTCTTTTAAAAAAAAAAAAAAAGTAAATACAACACTGTGTCCCTTTAAATTGACTATTCTTTTAGAAGAATGATAGCCCTTCATTTTTTTTGACAAACAAATCAGATGCAAACAATAGCAAATGGGTATTTACCTCCATGACAGCACCAGCAAATCAGGAGTGATACATCTCAGTGCAGTTTTCTCCTCCACGTAACTGTGTCTGGGTTTCTGCCTGCAAAAGTTGAGCAGCAGGAGAGGGAAAGGTGTGTGAGCCTTCCCCAAAGGGAATGTTCCAGAGGAGGAAGGGAAATGATGTACCAGTATGCTCTCCTCCAGTTTCTGTGTGCTTCCCATCTTCATAATTACCTGTGTGGAGGGCTCTGGCTTGTCTTCACTAATTCTAGAGCTCCCAACTCCCCTGACATTGGAAATCCCAGCAAACTGAGCAAAAGCAGCAGGATGCTGCTAGGATTACTGCTGGGAGCCATCAATAAGATACATTAGCTAAGTATCAGGTACTTCTTAACACATTTTTAAGGTTTCTAAATTAAAAACAATTGAAATTTTGAAGGGTAAATCTATAATAATACAAATATTCACTTATATGGCTTAAATAGGATATTCTAGGGCTTTGTATTTTTCCAAACTTTTTTTATGCTTGGCATCATGGACAGAAACATTTGTCCCTCTTAGCAACAGAGCCTGAGACTAAAAGCTCTGCACTTCCCCTCACAGGCAAGGCCTGTCTCATTTCCTCTTTGCTTCTCAGGAAGCTCTTGTTAAAAACGTCTAGAGCAGCTGGCATCTCTTACCGCAGAGGACTTGCTTACTTGACTGTAGATGACAGAGGCATAATCAGCTTTTTGTTTTCCTAGTTGTTTTCTACAGAATACAAAGGCATGATTCAGGAAACTTTCTATTGCACTGGGAAATGTAGATTATCATAGTGTGTCCTATGTCTTTAAAAAATAAAAGGCAACCTTTTTTTATGTTTTGTTTTTCTGTGATAATTCTCCGTGGTGTCAGCAGCTGTGATAAGAGATCTATTTGATAATCCTGTTCCTACATTTGATTCAATTCTATAACTGACAGTCTATGCATTTGAGAGAGGTCTCAAACTGGAAATGCAGAAGCACTTTATCATAGTCCACAGTGAGTTATAAAAGTTCTGCAAGTCCAGGGAACACAAGAGAGAATGTTGAAGAGCTGTATAGTGGTCCCTTAGCAAGTAATTTACATCTACAAAAAACTATATAGAAATGTAAGTAATATATCTTGCATCTGTCCTGGCATTCAGTTACTGGGTTTGAAATTCAAAAGCTTGAAGTTTTAAGACTTGCATCTTAAGCTTGAAATATGAGTCCATCACACTGAAGTCATTGAGGTTACTAATAGACTGTACTTAGTGTGAACAATAACTGCAGAGTGTCACCCAGTGAGGAAATCTGTCTGGTAAGAATAATGGACCCAAATTCTCACTCACATCACTATAAATCAGGAGTGGCTTCAGTTAAGTAAGGAGAATTACTTAATCTGTGAAAATTACCATGAGAGGAGAATGAGATCTGCCTTATTTACTTTCAGAACAACTCAGTGTTTGAAATGGGCATTTTTAGCTACATGTGCTCTAATTGGATTTTAAATTGTCAGAATTAGGTAAAATCACTGTTTTTACTATACATAGGATGTTTTTAATGGTGCATTTATTTTCTTATTGCCTTATGTTCCTCCTTATAGAAAAACAAACAAACAAAAAATGTTAAGATCATCGAACTAGTATACTGCAAAATGTGACTGCTTCATAGATTTGTTTATATATAAACATATATGGTGCAAGCCAGATAAAAAATAAAACACATTGGTATTCAGCCTAATATGAAAGTGGTTGTTAATATACTATAAAAATTAGTGTCTCTCTCTCTCTCTCAAAACGAAAGGATAGATATTGTAAACTCTCTAGGGAGCAAAGACATATCACTGAAAATATCAAACTGAACTTTACCAGATCCTCTGTTCTTACTGATAAAGGTTTTTCAATTCCCCACCCAGTTGTCTCCTGCTTCACCTACATTAGGCATCCTGTAAGATACAGCAGGTGAGGGCAGAAATGCTTTTGGTAGAACCAACTTGCCATTTCTCAAATGACTTCACTGATCCTGGGCTGCATTTTGGGCACCTGGTGGAAGAATGTCATTCCCAGAGGATTTTGGTCAGTATTCCCTGTATTTTTTAAGAAGGGGAGGTTGTGTTGCTCAGATCCAAGAGCAACAGGTGTTTGTGAAGAAGGTGTTAGGAAGAATTAGCCTGAATTATACCTGGCTTTATTAGAAACATTAATCTACGCTACCTCTACTACCAGTATGAATAAGTTGCTGCTCAATCTGGGGCCAATATGTTGAAGCATTTTTTATCTTTTTTTTTTTTTTTCAACTGTGATCTACCCAAATTTACAAGATTACCAGTATAAGTACTGGAAAATAGAAAGAAAGACTGAGTATGAAGGGATGAATATTCATTTCATCAGTAATTCTAGCACTGATCCTTTAAGTTTGTGCGGTGCTACCTGGATGAGGATATGACTTCATGATAATTACATATAAAAAGCTGTATGGCCAGGTGGTGTTCATGCCAAAGATATGAGCAAAGATGGTTTTCATTCATCTCTAGTTGTAAAAAAAAGCCACAAACAAGCAAAAAAAAAAGCAGTATGAAGGGCAGACTGGCTCTCTACCCTTCACTTTGCCCAGTTGTTCCACTTTTGTTTCTCGTAGTTCACTGAAGATTGGCTCTTGTGTCAATCAGTACTAATTGATTTGGCTGATTTGGGTTCTGCTGGACTGTGTCAATAGTTATTTCAATACAGTGTTTTGAGTAGGGGTAAGGGAAGACCAACTATACAAATATATAAATATATACATATATATATGTGCACACAGACTTGAAATGTGTCTTTCATCTCTTTGGGGTCTTGAATAACTCTTCTTTATACACAAGTTGTGATCTTTTTTGTTTTGTTAGGTCGCCAAAATGTTTTCCTTCTATTTGCTGCATGGAGGGTTCCCCTAACAACCACTTCATGCCAACTCAGGAAAATAAATGATTTCCTGGAAGGCAGGAGGCTCAGACACCTGCGTGATGCTGCTGAAGCAGACACTGCAAACCTTACAGTGCAGGCTCATTTCTAAAGAGGTGCATGACAGAAGAAAGGAGAAAATGACATTTACACTAATTTGTGTTTTTCATTATTAAGCACTTCCATGGCTTTGTCAGTGCTGCAAAGAGAAAGCAAAAAGAGCAATAAGAAAGATCAATCTCTATAGTTACACCTGGTGAACCCAAAGGTGCTAGTTTAGTGGGGAAAGAAGAAATTCTTTGATTTCCAACAATTTAAAATCCAGAGCTGTTAGGTGACACAGTGCCTTTCTTTATTTCACTTGGCTGTTTTCATTCAATATTGCTTTTAAAATGAATATTGACCTTCAGTGGCTATGGAAACAGCTATCAGTATGCAGAAGATTAAATAAAGAAATAGAAAGAGTGCACAGTAAATAAGTATATCAAGATATAACTAATAGAGCAACTAGAATGTCCCAGTAAATAGAACTTAGAGCAGTATTTCCTGTCATGCACTGGTTCCTCAGCACTCTGACCTTGGTTGTGGATACAGCAGGTGTAGGTTATCCATCATTCCCAGAGGCACTTAGGAAAACTTGTCTCAAAAAAAAGACACTTTAAAATGACTTTATTATTATTATTGTTATTTTTCTGCTGAAGCTTAAGTTTACCAGTGTGGTTCTGACAGTTATAAAGGGTGCACAGATCCTGGGATACAGGACCTGGCTTACAAGGGTACAGCAAATAAAACTGAGTGATTGAGCAAGAAAATGGCAGATGAAATTCACTGTGAGCAAATTGGAAAAATGTTCACATGGGAAAGGAACATAACCTCTGCTTTACCTCTGTGTGTGTGTTAAATAAGATATAAATATGATAATAAGGGATAAAATCAGATAATTCTCAGATGAGGAACTCTGTGTCCATGGTCTCTACTGTTTGGGGGCTCTGCCTGGGATTTGAGCCATACCCTGAAATCTGTACTTATTTTTTGCTGCATTATCAGGCCCCAATCTATGATAAAGTAGCACATTCCCACTGCTCCTTTTCAAGCACTTGCTGACAGTTACAAGAATAGTTCAGAGCTGCTCTGAGCAAGGGATGCTTTTCTGAAGGAGTCTCTTTCTGTGGGAAGTTTCAGCAGGAACTGAAGGCAAAATGTCCTTGTGTAGTTGCCTGGGATAAAGGGAGGGGTGTTGCTCTGCCAAACACGTACAGTAATTCATGCACAAAAACCGTCGCAGGGATATTTTTGAAAACGTATGAAAAATATATGTGCAATATGTCGCTTTTCCAGGCGTGGTGCCAGTGTGCTGAGTTCTTCTGGGCTTTTGTCTTGTGCAGAACACCATAAATTAGATCAGGAAAGGCAAAACAATAAAAAAAAAAAGAAAAAAAAATGGGTGGGGGGAGAAGGGGGAGAAAGATGTATGTTTTGGCATCTTAATCTTATACATATCTCTGTTCACAAAACTAAGGGTCTGGCTTTGCTTTTCTCAAGGCTCTTCCTGGGTGTGGGGTATGTGATCAGGCACTTTGCTCAGGATTCAATTATGTGCAGCTGAATTGAGTTTCCTTTCATGTTGACTTTTATCTAATTGGAGTCATGGTACACGTTAATTGCAACCCGACTTCTGTGCCAGGTCTTGGCATGCTCTGCACGTGGGGGCATCCAGCTGGAGATGGTTCTGATGGAACCGATTTTCAGTCTGAACTTTTTCTGTTTTCCTGCAAGAGCATGGAACAGTTGGTGTGGAATGTGGCAACATGCTCAGAAATTTTTGGAGGGAAGTTAATACATGCAGAAAACATCCTGCTAACAGAGGTTACCCAGACCTTTTCCAGTAGAGAAGACTCTTTCCAATTTTTATAAACTATGTCAAATGTCTTTGACTTTCACAGAAGGTGTATGATATTTAACTGGAAGCCCCTGGGTTTACAAAGAAGCCACAGATCTTTCTCCTGTGTATTCCAGTTAACTGGGTTATAAGCTCATACAAGTCACCGTTTCTCTTCCACACTGTTGTATTCCCCAAGAAAATTATGGAATCTACCCTAATGAATATATGAATATGAAACACTCTGAAGAGCTAAAACTTAATTCAGCCTAACTAGCAGCAGTAACACTGCAACGCTACACAAAGCACATGGTGCAGAGCAGCAATCCCAGTTTGAAGGTCGCTGCTGGGCTCCCATCCCACCCAGACACCTCCAGCCAGCTGTGTGTGCTCCCAGCAGTCTGGGGATCCTCCAGTGGCAGGGGGGGACAGTGAACTGCAGGAAATAGCTGAGGAAATATAATTGTAATAGTGTGATCTGATTGTTTCTCATGGTGTTCCAAACTGAGAGCCAATGGATCTGCCATTGTGCCCTCAAAAATTAGAAATTATGAGATTTACTGTTGTCTGCTTAACCTGAATTTTTTCCTGCACTGTTTCTGGTACAATCTGTAACTCCTCAGTGGAATCCTGTGTTTGTGGTGCTGCTTCCAGCAGAGAAGTTGCCCACAGAGACAACAGAGGGAAGATTTCTTGGGCCTCTCTAATTCTGGCATGTGCTAACTTTCAATTGGGTGACTTTGCTGCGTCCTTTAATGTAGCTATTTTTGTATCTGTGTGTATAAATTAAAAATAGCTCTATAGAAATAATTTTAAAACCCTGGAGTGTTTAATAGCAAGCAATTCCTTTTTATAAAAAATTTATAACAACTTATAAAATGTAATCAACAGAGAATTGTGCCCCCGCTTTTGAATTCTTTAGGTGGTTTTAAAAATAATACTTTAAGGATGTTGGAAATGGCAGCATGAAGTGTTTCTTTCCTGTTGAATAGCTACTAAAATAAATTATTCCAACTGCATTAAAAATATGAAAAGCCTACCACTGTTACATATACTTGAGCTGTGTGAAAGCACCTTCGTTTGATGGGATAATTGCTCTGGCATATATAAACATAATTTATTTTACTGAGATTTAAATATTAAACTCCAAAGTTCTTCAAAATGAGGTCCTAATAATGAACTGCTTTACTATGCCTACAGTCAGAGGTGTTCAGCTGAAGTCAGTTTATGAGAAATTTAAATATTAGTGTTTTATTTTCCATTTGCTTGATGAACTTCCAATAAGCAGCAAACACTATAGTAGAGGCCCAATGCAAAGAAACTGTGAAGAAATATTTCTGAAAGCAACGTTTAAAAACCCATAAATTGTAAAAGAATAATAGATTGTGGAATACAATTTAAAATGCTGTTTAGGGAATAGACAAAATGCCAAGTCTGTTGTGTCCAGATAAAACCTGGCTTAAAAAACTTGACATAATCACTGGAGATGGTAAAAATGTCAACGGGTTTTAATACTTTTAGGGAAGTTAGGTTGTATTTCCCCAACCACCATTTTTCTAGGAAAACTGTGATGAGGGTTTTTTTGAGATATCAAAAGGTGAAAAAATACTATCCAGTTTTAAGTTCTTTACAAGGAAGCCTGAAAATGGTGGCCAAGAATGAGCATGATTGTTAAAGTTATTTGAGCGCCAAAGCAATATTTCAACCCAAGGCAGAATAAATAAATAAGTGATCCTTGTGCTAAAAATCTCCCATGTCACACAAGCATCATCCTTGTCAAACAGAGCAGTTGGGTAGAACAAATCCTGGCATTACAGTCCTGAGCCTTTGTTTAGAGCCACAGGGTAAATCCGTGGCAATGTGACAGCTGGGATGTCTGATTGTGGGGTGTGCTGCGAAAATCACAACACTCTGCTTGAACGTGGTGGCAGGATGAGGTTGTAATAAAAAGCCAAACGTAGATAACACCTATACAAACACTCTTCCATAGTAAAATGTTTTATTTGCCTTTGCAGCCAAAAATTTCTTGCTTTCATAGCATGCATATTTGTAAATAATGAATTTTAATGAACAAATGCTAATTATTGCAGATCAAAACAAGCCTCTGAAAGTTTAGAACTACATTCTCAGTAGAGCTTGTTGGCTTTAATAAAAGGTGTATTTCTGATAATATTCTTTGTGTGACTAAACTTTGCAGTATTACTGGCCCTCTTGTCCTACCATCTATTGTCTGTTTAATTCTGTGAGCTCTAGGGATGATTTATATGCTGTTGGTATCTGAGATGGGTTAGAAAAATACATTCTGCAGGCTTGACCTGTGTAGGATTCTGAGGAAATGCCTTATTTGGGGGTATAAAGGAAAAGTTGAGCACCAAAATCTACCAAACTGCTACTTTCTCTTTCTACATTTTTTCCTTGGAAGGGAAACTGTGCTTCAAGACCCAGTCTTTCCAAAGCTCTCTCCTAAAAGCTTGCTTTCTATCCATTAAAAAAAAAAAAAATCCTATAAAAAACCCAGAAAGACCCACCAAGTTTAAAGAATAAACACATTTTTTCGGCACTGCTGTCAGCTCAGCTTTGCAGAGCACAATTTCCCCTTAGAAACCGTTTCATGTTCATTTTTCAGGTTATTCCAACATGAATGTATTGTGAATGGCATCCTACTGGCCCTTTGCTGGCTGCAGTACTTTACAGTGTGTCAGAGTGAACATGCTGCCAACCAGTCCTTCAGGGGGCAGGAGTGAGAGTCTGCCATAACTCTTGGAAGGGAATGTTTACAATTCTCTATTTTCCTTAAAGTGTTACATGGTAATGTACATATCTGATTATACTGGTCCTGCCAAAAAAAAAACCAAACAAACCAACACCAAAAACAAAACTGAAAAACAAAAACCCAACCCAAAAATGATGGATGGACTTTTCTGTTCTTTTTTGGTTCTTGTTGTTTGTTTGTGGGTATCTCTTTCCATCTCACACCCCAGCAGGCTGGTAAACTGTCACCACTATCAGCAAGATCAGGAGCTGTGCTAAAGCTGTCCTTGGCCTTTGTTATCAGGCCAAAAATAACATCAGCACAATCTAGTGGTGCCAAGATTGTAGCAAACTATAATGACATATGTTTTGTTGGGAAATTGATGCTGTGACTCTTAATAAGAATAATAATGATAATAGTTGTTTGGCTGCTGCTGCTGGTGATTGCACAGTAGGGAAATGCTGCTCTGTGTCCTTCAGAGCTCCCTGGGTGCAGAGCAAGCTTGTCACTGTTGGGATCTTGGTTTGCATTTAGAAATCTCCTTATCAAATGCAAAACTAGTATCAGTGTTTGCAAATACAATCTAGGCCAGTTCCCAATGGGCATCATCACAAAGCCAAACCACACTGGGAGATCTGGTGGAGATCACAGCCTTTGTCCAGAGTAAGGTTTCCATGTATGATAGTGGAGATGGAAAGACTTGTGTGTTGCTTTAAAAAAAAAAAATTAAAAATTAAAAAGTCCTTTCAAGTGTTCCGTTGCCCTGAAAGACATGAGGAGAAAGAATGCATCCAAGAGTCAGTGCAGACTGGCTATTAATCTGTTGTCTGTGAAAGAATATTGTGTTTCTGGGCTGCTCCACCAGTACAGTCCAAGATGCATTTTGTGCAACTGTTCAGTGTAGAAGTTCAGGAACTCTATTCTGACTTGATGGAGCTCTTGAGCACTTGTTTCTGCTCTACAGTGCTTGGAAAACCAGGAAAGTGCTCACTGGACTTCCTGCTTGGCAGGAATGTTTAGTTCAGGCCTCTTTACTGCACGGGGCAGAGACTTTTGGTATTGCTCATCCATCCCCTGCTATTTTACCAGCCAGCACCTCTCCAACAGTGCATGGAAGCTTGTAGTTTGCCCATAAGCCACTTGCCACCCTGTATATTAAAAGCTAAGAGAAAAAGGAGAAAAGTGTAAGGATTTTCCATTGGAGGGTATTCAAAGAGTAATATGTCACAGAGCCAGTATATCTTGGCTACCATCCCTCTCCTGGATTATCTTATTGGCTCTGTCTGGCTCTGACATGTTTTTATGGCTTATCATAAAAATAAAAGTGTGTCTATTACCTCCAGCGAGAATTTGGAGGGTATATTTAAGGATGATGCATAAAACCAGAAGCAAGTGAAACTGATGTTAGGAATAATACAAAAGCCATCTTTATTGGGTTGTGACAAGTATTTCTCATGCAATAGGACCTCCTGCAAAGTGTGGTTTGACATTTACACAGCCCCAAAGCTAAGCCACCTCTGAGCTTCCCCAGGGAAGAGCAGTCCCTGGGCTGGGGAAGGCAGCAAACTCTGTAGGTTGAGTGTAGCAAGAAAGTCCCAGTCATTTCTGATACGAACACTCAATGACCTGGTATCCAAATAAGCCATGAGTTTGTTCTTTTTCTTCACTTGGCTGCATTCTGTAGTTCTTTCTAGTTTCAGAATTTATTATAAAGTTGGTGAGAAGAAGAAGGAATAATTTTCTTTCTGGCCAAGTGTTAAAAATACCAGCACAATCACTTGTATTTCACAATGAAAAAACTTTCCAAGGAGTTTTAAAAGCTACATTAAAAAGAAAAATCTCATCAGTTGCTTCTCTTCAAGTGATGATTAACTGGAATGGGCTCTTCATGCACTGACTCTTAGGAGGAATATTAGGAGGGGAAAGATGCTGGATAAAGCAGGTTAACTAGATTAGAATGAATCTTTTTGGGTTTCATTTGTTACCTCTTTGTAACTCTTTTGGGAACTGTATTAATGAAAATCAGGAACTTTCTGGCCTAGCAGAGACGTTTAATAGAAAAATAAATATCAAGAAGACCCTTTGGGACTCTATCCTGAGCTGTGGTAAATTGGAATAGCTCTCTCAAAGTTGTACTAAATTTTAACACCTGAGGATCTGCTTGTTAGACTTTGCCTACTTGGTGTAGCTGAGTTTTTTCTTTGTTAAGTAACAAGTATGCAGCTTAGTCAAATGAAGAATATTTTTGATGTGTATATTTTTCCCTTCAGTAAGCAATGGACTAGAAATTAAAAAAAAATGTCTGAAGTCACAATCTAGAACATGCGAGAAATTATTAAACTCAGAGAGAAGAAAAATGTCTCGTTAGCAGTTGTTCTCCTTTCTTTTTACTGTACAAAAGGAAACATTACAGATGTGACGCAGATGGGGGCTATAAAATCCCCAAACCAGGATGCTGACCTGCAATCCATCAGGCTTTTGCTGCACAAATCCCCAAAAATGCTTGTTGTGGGAAATGGCTCTCCTAGGCATAATGTTTTAATTTCAAACCAATTATTGATACAGGATGAAATAAACTTGTGGATATTGAATTAGGATCACTATGTCCACAGTTCTATTTCTAAAGCTGCCAGATTTTCAAGAGGAGCATTTCTGAAACACAAGGTGCAGGGTTGCTATGCACGAATTCATGGCTTGCTTCCAAGGCAGATAACTTCTCCAACATTTGTATCTTTCTTCTCATATAACGTAACAACAAAGCATTAATCATGCAAATATCAATATTTAATGATTATGTGGTTAATGCCTGCAAAGCACTTTGGAGATAAAAAGTGCTCTATAAAATCTAAATGTAGGATATTTATTTGTTGCCTTATCTTAGTTGGATACAGAAAGGCTGAGAAACCAGTTCATGTTATCTGGAAGGGCAGGTGGCTGATGCTTCTGATATGAAGTGTAAAATATCCATTCCAAACTTGCTGAGGTCTGTGACAGTCTTTTCACTCTCTTCACCCTGCTTTGAAAGTTTGCATTATTGAAACATTTGTATGGTAATGAGGATACTGCTGAAACCTCAAAATACACTAATTAGGTAAAAAACAGAATTGGGAACATTTGGCCAGCTAATTAAAATGTCATAATTGGTGCTGCAGATACCATTGTTGCCTCATACAATTATATAAATGAAGATCTACTGCCTAATGAGGGACTGACGCAAGTGGATTGTTGCCGAAAAGGAAGAAGTCAAGTGCAAGTTTTCCCTTCATGTCAGCATTGCTAAAAAAACCCCTCAAGTTGGCCCTTTTTAAGTGATGGGTGAGTCACAGTCACCTTTCCTACAACACCTCCTTTTTATTGAGGACTTTCTTTTGGAGAGGTTAGCAAAAGTTAAATGGCAGCTCCTGGAACCACTGCTGAATGTTCCAGAAGCTTGTGTGTTCTGCTGAGTCTGGCCACAAGCAATCACTGGGTGACATGAACTCCTCAAAACAATGATGTTTGTTTTTCCCGAGTCTCACTTGCTCCCTTTGCCTTTTGTATCTGTGTTATGGGAGCTGTTCAGGTGTAACTAGGAGATAAAACATAGCAAAAGTTGTTTCCTTCTATGTCCTTTTTGTCAGCATCTCCCTCAGTTCTCTGCTGGCAGTAGCAGAGAAAGAAAATCTGGGGAGAAAATATCCAATTTATGTATTCTTGGAGAAGGTTTATTTAGCAGGGTCCTAGATTTTGCAGTCTAGGAGAGGTCATGTTCATCCTAAAAGTCTCTGCTTAAGAACCTTTCCTACCTGCAAACAAGTATCAAAACCTACTGCACAAAATATTTAAATGTGTTTGCTTTCGAATTTATGAATAAATTTCCCCAATTCTTCTGAAAGTTTCACTGAAAAGGTATGGATATGTTTTAAACCAGGCCTGTCAGTGTGATGAAGTGAAACTGTTATGTGCAAGGGACCTCCTCCACATAGTGAGGTTGCTTAATGAAAGTACAGTGCCCATTTTTGTAGGGTTTTCAGACGCAAGTTGCCTGGATTGATGAATGTCTGGAATCCTGAGAAGGCACTGTCCAAAGTGATAGCAGGGAAGATAACACATAAAAATAGGATCTGGCAGCCCAAAGTCAGGCCTGGCAGGGTGGGAGTATCTGGACACTGCAGAATACATAGGGATGGAAAAAAATTGTGAGGCAGCTCAATAAGGGAAAACAGGGTTGCCTTGGAAGGCTGGGGAGCAGTTTGTGACTTGTGATGTTGCTGATAGTGAGCCTGAAATGTGGCTTTGCAGGGGAGAGATCTGCTGTTTTTGGTGGAGACTGGTGCAAATCACTGCCCCCTTCAGAGCGAGACTGTGCATATTTGTTAACAGAAGTGTGACAGCACAAAATGAGGGTATTCAGCCAAGGCTTCCATGAGTAGAAGCACGGATTGTTTTATTTTTAAAAAAAATTTTTTTGTCTCCTAAGTGTGATTGGAAGAAAAAAAAAAATCTTCATTTGATGAAACCACGTTGAGATTCATTTCAACCTGACAAATGGGGGAGCATAGAGAAGGCAGGTAAGGTATTTTTCGTTTATTTCAACTGGATTAAAAATAGGGTCTGAAATTTGCTGAGTGACATAATTTCCTTATGGCTTGCAGACACCAGCTGGAGATTAGCTAGGGTAGTGGAGAAAACCTGTCAGGCACCTCAGTGCAGGCAGCTAACACCCCTGCTGAAAGCAATGGGGAAGAATAACACCCCAAATCAAAGAGTGCTCTCTCTCTGTTGAACACTCATAGTATTTTGAATGCAGGATGCTGATTAGTGTCTGCTTGGACCAAGGGCTGCTGTCAGTTAGTTATAATTAGCTTCAGGCTCTTCTCCATGCTCAGAACTCAGTGCTCTGGGTGTAGGAGGCAAAACAATTACCAAGAATGCGGGAGGCTACTATTTAAATCTATTTACATAATTTTGCTGTGTTTTTCTTAAAATATGTCTGTGTGACTGAAAAAACTCTTTCCTGGGTAGTCCTTTGCCAGAGCTATATTGGCAACTTTACTGGAAAGTTAGCTTTCAAGGGAAGAGGAGAGGACCTCCTGTGTGGCACTGGGCTGGTGGAGGAGAAAGCCATTCCCTGGGGGCAGGTGAGTACAAGTGCCACACCCCTTCCCTGAGCAGGAGCAATGCCAGCCCACATCCCTCTGCACCACTCTCTCCCCATCCTGAAATAATTTCCTCCTAGACTAGGACAATTTCAAAACTGTCTGACTTTGGAAAAGTCTGTCATTAGTTACGCTGACAAAGAGGAGAAAGAATTCCAGCATCACTAACGAGGTGTGTGCCACAATGAACCAATGAGCAGTTAAAAACAAACAAACAAACCAGAGCAAACAATAACTTTTCCTTGGATTTCTCCTCAAACTTCTGGGTAATTTGTCACATCTTTCAAGCAGTAAGCTACATCAGAGTGATCAAAACAGTGTATCCCCTTGTCTTCTCTGATGCCTGTTGGAGTAAATCTCAACGTACTTTGTGATGCCTGTGTTTAGAGACTTTAGACTCAATGACTTTGGTTCATTCAGAGGTACTTTAAAAGAGGTCTTTGCTATGATTTTTAGTATACAGTACTTCTGAACCAGCACTTAGATAAAAAAGTGCATTTTTTAAGGGAAATAGTTTTGTTACAAATTGATATTGGCTAAAAAGTAAAATTAGGAGAGTTTGAGGGAGAAGAAAAAAAAATATGACCTTTTGTTCATCAGTGAATGTGCAGTTATGGGACAAAGGAGGACACATTTGGGATTCAATTCAGGCTCAGGGTTACAAATACTCTCTTCTAATCAGAAGCATACAGGTGAGAGACATGCTTTGTGTCTTTTGTGCCTCCCATCAGAACAGATTCAGGTGCATGCATAATGCATGAGCCCAGTACCAGCACTGATGCAGAATAATCCATAAAATATGAAGCTGGTGTTATGAATAATTAAAGCACAAACACGCTCAGAAACACCTGCATGAAGCTAATAGGATGGGTTGGACTTGGCCTATAGGAGTGATAGAAATGTAGAATTGGAATTGTCCCTCCTCCCACTTGGATGTACCGTGGGTTGTGTGGGGAACATTCCTCAAGGCACAGCTGCTGAGGCTGGATTTTCAGACCCCTGTTTGGGAAGGGAGTGAATGCTGTGACTCTCCTCAGCTGCAGCTTCAGAGAGGCCATGGAATCTGTTTTCTTTAGAGAGAAATTACCAACGTGTTTCCTTGTTATAATATTGAAAAGGCTGAACTTTCAGCCTCCTGGTAAGTAAATGCCAGTTTTGTTTAGAGACGGTGCAGAAAGATGAAATATTTAGCTTTTATCAACAATGTACCCTCTAAGTAACAGTGCCTACATCGACACATAATCTGTGACAAACTTTCCCAGATCCCTTGATGCATTTGAGGCAAGCTCAAGGTTTTTTTAACTTGTAGGAGATGAATAACTTCTGATGTTCCCTGCAGAGAAGGGAAAGAGAACTGAGACGAGAACTGAGCTAAGGGTATTGGCAGCAGAGAAGGTCATATAAATTATTACTGCTTGTATGGCTTGTACAATAACCCACTCACATGGTGTTGGTATTCTTGCTTAATTCTTTTATGATCTCAGTGGAGATCTTGGTTCCATTATGATAGACATTGAACACAGGGCAGGGGCAAACATCCCTGTCTTAGAGAATTTGTTTTAAACAGAGGCAACAAATGGGGGAATCTTTTCTGAAGTTAAATGTCCATATTTTTTGAAATGAGCAAAGCTGGGGAAAATATAAAGATTCATACCAGAGATGGATTGCACTTTTACCTGAAACAAGGAGAAAAAGGTTCTGTCATTTCAGGCAGCTTCCAAAATGTGTTCTGATTCATATCTCTGTAAGAGTGATTTGAATATAATTAAAAATAGTGTCTAGCCTGTGGTTTATATTTTATGGCTGAGCACATATCCTACTACAATATATTGTAGTTTTTTGTAGTTATATTTCTAGGTTTTTATACTGCTGCTCTGATGAAGGAGTTCTGGCTGTGTGCACAGCAATCTCAGATCTTTGTTATTTAAAATATCTTCTTTGGTTTGATGTGCTGGATCCTTAGGAAAGTCTTTCAGTACTCTTATTTCGTGGAGAGAGACTGTGTATCACTGCAAACACACAGCTTTCAAGCCAACAAAGTCATAGTGCTCTTGCTGGATCACACAGTGTGGGCTGAGTGCTCAAGGGATGTAGTGGGGAGAGTAGAGATGGAACAAGAGAAGCTGGACCTGTGGGTCTCTGAGTCTGAACCAGCTAAAGAGACAAAGCTCTGAGATTCCTAAAAACCAAGTCCTTACAGGGACAGTTTGGATGGCACGTCTGCTGACTGGAGGGATAGTTTTCCTCTAGTTTCAAAGCTATGAATCTACTCTTAGTTTTGCAGTAGACTCACTAACAAATAGTGTTGGATCTGTTCACGTTTGCTGTTCTCAACTAATAGACCTGGAGTGTGTTCCTATTTAAATTAGGCTATAGGCATTAGGCAAAAATAAGTAATTTTCAGTTAATTCTAGAACTAGGACAACAGCCCCTCTGGAAAATGCTTCCTTTATCAAAATAGTACTCAAATGAGCCTGACAAAGCACAAACTGATTATGTATGATTCTCTAGATTATCTTACCAGCTTAGTTTGCAGAACCAAAAGTTCTGAAATACTTTGTGGCTTGTGGCTTGCGTCAGACATCAACAAATCACCATTTGTGTTTGTCTCTTGAGGTTAGACTAAGTGCTGAAATGTTTTAGCATGATTTACTGCCAGGAAATAACCAATGACTCTTCCCTTGCATCTAGAAGCCATTAGATTCTGGGATGCAATGCTTTCTCCAAGACCTCAGCCTTTATTAAGGCAGACCCTCAGAACTGTAGAAAGCCTTCAGGTACCACCAGCTGTGCTGTTTAAAGGCAAAACAAAACCCAACAACCACCCCAAAGCAAAACAATCCTCTATATTATTATGGAGGAAGATGAACTATATTTTCCTAACTTGATTTTTAAGTTCAGCATCAGTGATCACAGTGGTAAATAAATGTTCTTCTCTGTGGCACTCTTTTTTCCATACACCAGAAATGAAGGAGCTGAAGTGGCAGTGGGACATGGACACCACTAACTGTGCATTCAGCATCTTTCCCATTGGCACATTACTTTCCTTTAATAATTGCTCATTACTTCTTAAAATAGGAATTAAATTAATATAAACAAAATTACAAAATATATTCACTGTCATCCAGTCACAGCAAATGACTCTATTTATAAAGTACACATCCTGGCAAGCAAAAGGTTGTTAAAAACTACTTTCCTAACGCTACTTTAGTAATTTAGTTTGTTTTTAATTATGGCTTTAAATCAATTTCAAGAGGTTTTTATTCACTTTTTATGCTCCAAACCTGCTTTAAAAAGAACCAATGTGTGGCTGATGAATTCTGCCCTAAGCACTTTCATATTGAAAAGTAATTGCTGTACACGTACAGCAGCTGCTGGAGGGGCAGATAAAATAAGGATGTTTGTGTATTATTTTGTCCTCTTTAGTAAAGAATTGGAAAATTACGTGTTTCAGTCCTGTGACCTCTAAGAATGTATCTGCAAGCAAAGAAAAGCTGTGCTTATTTAACTTCCACAACCACACTTGCAAGATCCACACTATGAGACTGATCTTGCAGCTAATGGATATTCTAATGCTCTTGCCATTTATATAGAGTGACCTCAAAGCTGCTGGTCACTATTAACAGTTGAGATCTAATAGATGGGTCCCTTGGTGAGTCATTTTGTTTGAAGGACCCACAAACCTGCTGCAGCAGGAATCTTGTATAATGTGTACAGGCTCCTGTACAATGTTCTCCTGCTAATACTGTCCACATGGTTCCAAAATAGACCTGGCCAAATCATTAAATGGATCTTGCAGAGCACTGAATTTTAATTGCTTTGGGGATACTGAGAGAGAACAGTATTGATTGACTAACTTTATGTAAGTTTATTAAGAGTTGTTAATCTAATATCTAATTAAGGGATTTTATTTTAGCATTTGTACAGTATCTCTGCGATTTCTTTAATGATATTTTAAATTTCCCTTTTCTAGTGATTTACATGAACCAGAAGGAAATTAAAAAACTTTACCTTGAACTGAACTATTTTCCCTGTGGGGCCAAGCTTTCAAACATGGCTGTTTTAGGCAGCTAAATTCTGAGTCAGCCACCAAGCAAGAGGTGGTGAGATACAGAAGACCTGAAAGGTGGGAGTCTGATGTGGCAAAGATGAGGTTACACTGTGCGAGAAGAGGTGGGATTAGGTGGCATTGGGCAGTGTGGGCTCCTTTTGTCTGTTTTAAGCCTTTCTTTATAAAAGTCCTTTTGCAAATGAAGGTAATTTAGTGAGATATAAAGTGGCTTAACAAAAAGGAGTTAAAATACAACGACATGGAGTCGAGGTGGTGGGATGCTCTTCTGAGAGTGGGATGGCAAGCAAGAAAGCTGAGGAAGTACTTTGAAAGCAAAGAACAGTGTGCTAGCAAAATTACTTTCTGTCATGCAGAACCTCCACACTACAGATTGTGATCCAGTGAAAAAGTGAATTTTAACGTTTGTGTCAGTGGATCAGGATTTGTCATCTCCCCCTGTTTGTGTCCCTGTGTCTCTAAGATTAAGGTGCAGGATGAAAACAGAGCAGACTGGAGAAAACTGCAAGGATTTCATTTTTCCTTGTCTGCCCAAAATCAGAAAAGGATTGGTTAGTTTTGAATTTAACTTGCAAGTAGACTCTGCAGACTAAGGGAACTTGTCAAGAAGAGAAAGAGCCTATCAGGGAGTTTAACAGAGTATGTCTTCTAGCTTTGGAATTTTTCTATGGAAAAATATAATACCACTGGATTTTTTTTGGAATACAAATTAGTACTGTAGTACATATGTCATGGTTGGATGCTGTGCTGCACTGAATCTACCAGTAGTTTTTAATGGAGAGTTATAAAATAAAATAAATTTCAGACCATGTTCCAGGGAGAGTATTTTCCTGTGAGAAATGCAGTAAAGGAGACTGAAATGTCAGGGAGGGTGGAGACAAAACTACAAAACCACTGAATCCCATATGGCAAAGTGAAGGAAAGCCATTAAGACATGACCATTACCATCTAAACACATCACAAGGTGAGTAACAAATAGTGAGAGGATTGGCATATCCAACTTATTTATTAATTGTTATAATGGAGCAAGCTAAGAGGTGTTTTGTGCTACTTATATAGCAATAACCTTTGGATTGAAGGATTTAGTCTGTAAATAACCAAACAGGAAATTGAACTGTTTCAAATACTGTATTTCAAGTAGTGAATGGTGATAAGCACAGGCAAACTCAAAGTTTGGTTACCTCTGTCAGTTGTCTCATTGTGTCAGTTGAGACTTTTGTAAATGTACAGAAAGCACCCTGATCTGACACCTTGGTAATAAGGGCATTGATATGTGAAGGAAGTGATTGAAAGATGATTATTTAAAAATTATTTAAATTTACTTAAGTGTGCCAGTGCATACAGACACTTTTAAACCTGCTTGAAATAGTAAGTTTGAGGATCATCATCAGGGATGTCATCCTATGCAAAAGGATATCTGTAAGGAAAAAACCCAAGCTCTGAGGGATGCTGGTATCTAGGAAGGCTTGTCTTGTAGGAAGGTTTATGGATATTCATCCAGGCACTGGCTACCATCTTCAGCATGCTTAAAACATGTGGCATTCAATTCCAAAACCTTTCTAGTTTCTCTTCACTAAGAAATGTCCCTGATCACCAGACATGCTAAAATTTAAAAATCAGCCTTGGACAAAAATCAAACAAATACAAAATCCACAGGAACAGCAAAGGGAGTCTTGTTGCTCTTACCAGGACAGGCTTCCTATGGCAATTTTAAATTGTGTTTGTATGCAGAAGTGTTAGTTACAAGATTTCTCTCTGATCCTTTAAGTCATCGTGGTTTTTTGATCACAGAATTCCAAACATGTTACTAGGCAGAAAATTTGGTCCCTTGCTTAATTAAGGAAAGTTGATTAAAGCTTGTGCTGCAAGGATAGTGATAATGCCACAATAAAGATTAAAAAAAATGAAAAGAAGGTGTTATTTACATCCCATTGGTATCCTGGGCAAAGAGGCAAGATGCGAAAAATGCAAGGATAGTTCACACCATCTGCAATTTTGTGGGAAAAAGCTGACAATTAGCAGAGTGCAGACTGAGCTGGGTACATCTGTGTGCATTTCTATTAAACGTTCTAAAAGGCTATTTCCATAAAATGCCTCAAATTACTGTCTATTTTCATGGTCCACAAGTCTCAACAAACACCCAGAAGAGTAAACGAGTTTTTCAAAACAGAGGTGCCATACTCACTTAGCATGGATTTAATTTTTGTAGAAGGAGTTGAGCTTAGTAGCAGCAATTTCACCTGCTGAATTGATAGCACTGAGGAAGTTTTAATTGTAGACCATAAAATTCCTCTTAGCTCCTGGCTCTGTTACTCTTGGATACAGCATTACAGGGTGCAGGGTCTGCTCCAACCTCTTCTGCAAACTGTAACGAGGCAAAACACATCAAAATTATTCTGCTAGTTTAGGATATATCGTGGTTTTCCTGAAAGAAAAAAAAAAAAAAAAAAGAAGAAAAAGCCCAACACCCTGGGCTCCAAAACAGCCATGGCATGAAATCAATTTTGTAAATGTCAAGACACTGGGATGGAATTTTCCAGGGAGTCTAAGCACATTAGCAGCTCAAATCCCATTGAAAACCTACCCTATATACCCTGGACATGTTACAGCAGCTCTGGAAAAACAGCTACCCTGGCAAAGTGGAATATCCCTTGGAGAGAAGCTGTTGAACCAAGGTCAGCCTCAGAATGGGGTTGCAGGGAGAGGAACTCACATCTCTCCAAACGAACTGGAGATTCTGTAGTGCTGGATGTTTGTAGGGATCTTGTCTCCCCATAAATCTGAGTGTGCTGCTGCCCCAGTCTACCCTTCTGGCAGTTGGGTAGAAGTGCATGTAGAGAGAAAGATGTCATGTGTTCCTTGGGCAAATAGGCAGGATAAAGATGAAAATATTTCACTAAAAAGAGCAGCTCTCACCCTTCAACTGACACCAGTGATCCTTCAAAGCAGTTAGGAGGAAAGAGGACGAGCTTTCTTACACAGTCTGTCTTTCAGAATTTAATCAGCAGAAATGTTTTTAAGCTGGGGTGCTGCCTATCTTCCCTTCTGTAGTATTTAAAATGCGGTCTAAGCAAAACTCATGGATCCTCTTTTCAATAAAAGTGTGTATTTGTATATACAAAAACCACGTCTAAAAATATATACACATATATATATATGAAGAACTTTTTCTGCCCCTCCAAAAATTAGTCATAAAATGATGATGATGCTGTGAATTTGTGCTTTCCCAAAATTTTTAGCTCAAGTGTTTCTAATTCTAGACAAGATTCCCACCTCTGGCTGCTGGTACATTGGATTTGCTGGTACAGGATGCTGGAGAGAGCAGGGACACACTTGAAGAGTGTTCCTGCGTTTATTCAGATCCTAAATTGTGGTACTTCTCTTCCACTTCCCAGGCACACGGGGATTTCAGAAATGAGCTGATGCATTTTGTAGGTGGCAAATAGCCTTGTTCAAATACTGCAAGACTTAAAGTTGCACTGAAACAAAAACTGATCAGCACCTTATTTTAATTAAGGTTTTCCAACATCTAAAGCAATGTTAGGTAGTCTTAGATTATACTTCAGTGATTGCTGCTGAGAAAGTTTTAGGCTTGCATTGCAATTGATTTTAAGCATCAGCCTGATAAGTGCAATGCTAGCTCTTTTTGTGGAGAATATGACTAAAAGAAATGTTATTTTCTCTAGGTTTATTATTTTTTGAATTTTTTTTCTCATTTCTCAGAAAAAGAATCCAGAATTCTGCTGTCGCTGGAATACACCCACTGAGGTGATTGTCTTTCAGAGCCATGGTTCACTCAGGTTCCTGCTTATTACTGAATCAGATGCCTGGATGTGTCCCAAAGAAATATTTTATGCAATTTGTTCAATGATTTAATGAAGAAGTTCCATTTATGCAGGTTCTTAGTTCGTCTCCTGCCTGTAGCATCTGAAGGCAGGACCTCTATTCCAGTTATGGATTTGTGCTACAAAGAAAAATATATTCAAGAACATTACATAGTCTGCCTCCCATTCCTACAGTGATAAATAATGTTTTGCTGGAGTTGAAAGTGTTATTTAAAAGTATGGTAGGATTACCATTCCCAATACTGCTGTTGTAATGAGCAAGTGGATGAGCAGAACCTGCCTGTGATGTCTTGGAAAAGCTGAGGTACTGCACACGTGCTTTTAAAGACAAGAAATTTGTCACATCATTTTGCATCTAAACCCCTAACCAGTTTATCTGATCTCCATCAGCTTCTTTTATATAGTTAGAAAACAAATACCCCTGAACCAGTTAATGTGAAGAATGAGCTTTTTCTTGAAGTTTGTATTACTGTGGCTTCCTCTTTATCAGTTACTCTGTCCTGAAGCCATATTTTTATTTCTGCTATAAGGTAAGATCCTATGTGTGCAGAGTAATGAAGAGGTAAAGTTGCTGTATTTGTGTACTGAATGATTTATAAAAGATGTTAAATGTAACGAGCAAAGGCAGAGTACAGCGGTAGCTGAAGTGTAAAAATATTAGCAGATGATATAACTGTCAAATTAATTAAATTCAGTATGATACAAATTAAGGCACAGTTCTATGCAAAATAGGTGTTCAGGCACTTAGCTGCTTGGTTGTAACTACTATGTCCAACTGATGTCAAGTAATTATTTCAGGATAAAGAACATCATTTACATTTGTTATGAGCTCTGTGAGGTTAACAGAAATGAAATTCTGTTTGTGGGAATTTGACCTAAGTTATTAATGGAAACTACTACCTGCCCTTCATAACAATCCTTTCTCTTCTGGATCTGAAGCTTGTATAAATTAGTGTAAATCCCTGGAGACCAAATATGTATCCTAAGGAAAGGGAGTTGGGTGTGAGGAATGTGGACATGGAGTGTTTCTGTTACCAGCTTTAGCCCCCTGCTCTTGGCACATCTAACTTAACACATTTCTCAAGCTCCATCCTGAGCTGTTTCTTCTTTTCACAGGCACTGTTTCTAAAGCTGTACCGTCCTGCTGGCTGGAAACTCATTTCTGATGTCCAATCCAAATTCCTACAGTCCTTTGCTGCTGTGCCAGTATTTCCCTCTGGCTGCTTTCACCTTCTTAGCCTTCACTTGAGCAGCTTTGCTGCTCTTGTAAGTTAGGCTCTCCTTTCTTCTGGTTGCCACTGATGCTCTCCTCTGTAGCTGTAACAGTTGGATGTAATCTTTCTTAACCCCAGAAACACTGATATTGGTATGACTGTCTGTTATCTGCTTGGCCTGAATATTGTGATTTGTGGTATTACCCCACGGCTCTTTGAATGATTCATTTTGTTAATACTAGACATGCCTGTGAATAATGTAATCCTGCCCTGTGAAGAACACCAGCCCAGTGAAATATGTATTAAAACAGGCAATCATAACACTTCTTTCCTTTTTGATAGCAAACTCATAATATTTTACTATTGTAACAATGATATTAACAGAGCTAGCTACAACCTGTTTTTTAGAAGCTGACATTTATTTGATTATAATGAAACAAAGTCTTTGGTTTTCCTGTTCTTCACTGCTAAGAGAAATGTTAAAATTCTAGGAGAGGCTGAGATGGTTATTGTGTGAAAATACGAGAGCTATGAATGGAGAGAATTAATAGTAATGGCAAGGAGATTCATTATTGACAGTGTTGTATTGGAAATTCATCTCTGACTGGAGGAGATGACTGTCAGATTGTACCTGAAAAGCTTTTCTTTTTGAGATCAGGTATTTAATGACTTTGGAGGGCGTGTCAGTTGTGTTTTCTAACGCACTGCATAAAAATGGAGATGATTCAGGACGTAGCTCTGTGGTGACCCCAGATGCTTACAAAACAGGAACAGGAGAACAGATTTGCTATTTGCAAAGCATATGAAAGTCAGTAAGACCTTGAGTAAAAGCGAACATTAGATATTCCCAGAAGAATAGGTCTTCAAGCCTGTTTTAACAAGAAGACTGGGGATGTCACATATCTTGACTTAAGTTTTTTGATACTCTCTCCTTTGAGCTCTTGTAAGGAAGAGAGAGGAACACAGACTGATAACAAGAAAGGGAGATGGGACCAAGACTCATTATGAAATGAGTCCCAGAGAACAATTATAAATGATTGTCAGAATGGAAAGGCTGTAACAGGGAAGTTCCCCAGTGGGCTGCCCAGGTACTACTCACTGCTCTCATTAGCAGCCTGGAGCAAAAAAGAGAGTCAGTTTATTAAATCTGCAGGTGATATGAATACGAGAGCTTGTGTGAAGAAGGCTTAATGTTTAGAAAAAGCTTGATGAGTGCAAGAACTGGTTTGCAACTCTCCAAGGCCAAATAAAAAGGGCTAGACTTGAGTATGGATGATTATCTGTGCAACAGGTTGGGCAGGAGCTCTGGGGAAGGGGATGTGAAGGTCCTGGAGTGAATTGCAGGTGTGAGGGGAGCACTGGAGTCTTACTAAGAAAGCTCACACTGGGAACTTCAAGTAGGAAATTACATATTTGAAATCATCCTTCCTTCTTCAGCAGCTAGTAAGATTTTCTCCTGCCAGTACCTCACCTCAGTCTTGAGAAAAGGGGCATTGGTTAAAAAGTGCACATGTGCATGCCCTAATTTCCTAATTTGAAATAATTTCCTATTAGACAACTGTTTTAAAAAATAATTTTACTAAGATCTAACCTTGAAGGAAAGAGAACCTAAGAATTTTAAGCTGAGTTGCATTAAGTATTTCAGATAATAAATCTAAGGGAAAGATCTCACTATATAAGGAGTGTCACATCTCAGCATCACTAAATTTTCAACATCAAAAAGACTTGAGAGTTGTCTATCCAGGGCAAACACAGAAACATTGCCTGGGGAGAGTCACATGTAGCTGAAAATCATCCATGCTCCTTACCTTAAATTCACTATTTTAATTTCTGAAACTTGCTTGTTTTAAGCTGAGGGGCTGGTCATTATTTTTATTTTATTACTGGCAGAGAAGGGATCACTGATTTTTTTTCCTCCAAGTGTGCATTTTATTGTTCAGGTTATTTGTAATCTCAGTTATAAGGGTTTTTACCTAGGGCTTAAACCAGTATTTTAACAGATTTTCTTGCACAGATCTAGCTTGTTTTCCAAGGCAAGTCTTTTAGATTCACTGATGAAGAAGGAGTCAAAAGTCTGCTTGAGCCATATGGTTGTTTTGAAAGTTGTACCAAAGTCCTTGCCATGCTTTGCCAAAGAGTGGGCACAACTCTGTTCCTCAAAGGTAATGTCAGGACAGGGTTATCCCTGGTCACAGGAGACTTGCAGGGCTTGGTTTGCTTCTCTGTGCCATAAACCATGTGCTTGCTCCCTGTATCCCTTTCTTGGGTGAGTGGTCTGTCCTACAAAGGAGCACCTGCAGCAACTGCAAGAACTCAAATCCAGCAGCTTTTAGAGGGTCAGGGACGCCAGAGGAATTGTGTCCAGTGCTTATCTGCAAAGGTTGTAGCATTTGCCAAATATGTATTTATTTGTACTTGTAGTGGTGTTTGGATGGGGCTCTTTGGGCTAGAATTGCAAATGGGTCAGGGACAGTAAAGCTGATTGCTGTCATTTCTCATTTTTTGTCTTATGTAGATAAGGCTAGTTAGATTATAGGACAAAATTAGTTTTCCAAGGAACTTCTGTGAGTGTAGGACTTGGATCTAATTTAATGCTATGATTTTATTCACACTCTGTGTGATATTTGTTACCTGCCCCTGACAATTCCAGAAAGCAAAGTAGTTTCAGTGCTCCTCCAATATTTGCAGAAGCCTAGTTCTTTACAGGAGGTACCTGAGGGCCCTGCTGGAGGCCATGGTTGGACAATTAAGGGTTGCAGAGTTTAATATGTCTGTTTTCACACATCATCCACCAACTACGGACCCTGCCTACAATATGGTTTTTGTTTTCATGACAGAATTAGGAAAAAAAAAAAAAAGAAAAATCCTGGAATGCCATGCAGCATAAGAAATAAGATTACAGAAAAAGTGGTCCTCGTTCTATCTCTGCCACTGCCTTGCTGTGCAGCTCTGGGCAAATGACTTTTTTTTTTTCCCTCTGTGTTCAGTATTTCCTCCTGATGACTTTTCCAATGGGCAGGATCCTGGGACCATATCCTATAATCCTGTACTTCTGCAACATAGACCTGTGTTTGAATCTTGCGCTGAATTAGCAAACATGAGAATAATGCACTACCCTACACTTGTTTGCAGGCTGAAATGTAAGCCAGTAAAGCTACAGTAGTCATTAAACTAGGAAATAAATATAGAAGTAAACATTTCTGTTTCTCAGAAATTAACCAGGTACAATATATTTTCCCATTTGGAGTTTGTGGTTTACAGTGCAATTGATGTTTGAGAAAACATGTAGGCTTTTAAATATAGTTAAATATTTCAATAAAACCCTGTAAATTAGGGCTGTATAAATTTAAATGGGACTTCCATATCTTCTCTTTCATGGTCTGGTGGACTTCATGGCATGACATTTCTTTCAAAATAGTTCAAAATATGGCAGAAAAACCCATAATGCTACTGTGAATAAAAGCTACTGTTGTTTCTAAATCAGATTTTGTTGTCAAGAAGCTCTGAAAGAGAAGGCTTAGGAAAGGACAGAGGGAGGAAAGGATTCAGATTAAAATAATAAAAAAAATAAATAAAATAAGGGGACTTGGGTCATGACCATAAATTATTTCATCCATTATAAGTAGCAGAAACACCTTCAACACTACCACAAGAATTTCCTGTGTAAAAGTTCCTTGTTTCATTGTTCTTTTCTTTAATGATTGTTGCTGCAGGGGCTGTGGGTGTTCGGAAGGCACCTGGGGAGGTGTGCTATAGAAGCAGCTCACCCGTGTTCCTGAGGCAGCAGCCATCCACTTGTGCTGTAGAATTCAAACCTAAGCCCCTTCAGCTGACGCTTTGAGAATAATTTCTCTCTTTAACTAGTCTGTAAAAAGACTAGCCCAGACCAATACACACATGCAGCCAGATGTGGGTCTGCCAGAGTCAGTAGAAAGGAAAATAATCTTTCTGTCTTTTGAATTCAGGGCAAACACAGTTTAGGAATATTATAATGTAAAAGATTTAAGGGTAGATTATCAGGATTCTGGCTTTGATCAGCAAATATTCCCTTGACTTGTGCTTCTTTCAGCCTCCTGAAATTTCAGCTACAGACTATAACCCCGGGGGCTCCCCAAGGGGCAGGATTGAGCCTGGAGCCTTCAGTCTGACCCCTCAGGATCTCAGCCCTGGGGCTCACCAGGGCTCAGCTGCTGACGACATTGGAGGCTAAGGCTGTAATTCAGGTCTGTCCGATATGTATTTGGATTTTCATTAAAGAAATGGCTAGAGAGAAACTGATTGGAACATCTTGATGTGAACAAGCAGATTTTGTCAGTGTAATGCCCAGCAGAAACTGTAAATTGTTTGTTGCATGCATTAGGAGATGAGTGGTGGCAAATGCCAGCTGTGAGTTCATAAGGGAAATAGAAATATCTGCTTTCCTGGCCAGATGTCAAATCCCTTTCTTGGATCATGTATAAGCCTTAAAAAGAAGTGGCACTGTTTTTGAATTCAGACCTAATGTCTGGTGAAGAGAGAAGAGATACAGAAAGATGGTTTTGAAACATTAGAGAGTTGCCAGGTGGGTTCTGCTGTGAGTTGTACTCCACCGCAATCAGAGCTCGGGACTACTGATTTTAAATGTCTGAAGTGCCTGAGGGAGGAAGCCTAAAAAGGTTTTGTGTAACTCTTCTGTTGCCTACAAGTAACAAATGTAAAATATGCCTCCAAAGAAAGACATTTCCATGCTGGTTTTGCTTTGATTATTCCAAAGGTAAAAGATTTAAAGAACAGCAATACAGGTGTGTGCCCAAATGTACAGGTAACCCCTAACTGCAAGAAGAGCTGGTTATGCTGCATTCACTTTCGTGGCATGTTACTGGGTTTTATTTTCTGAGCTGTGGAACAAGTTTTAGAGCAAAGGAACTGATTGTCACAGTGAATGTGACAAGCTGCCACCTCTGAAAAGGGTTCTTTTCCCACACCTTTACTTGTGGTAGCACGTGGGAGACAAGTTGGAATTTCCAAGGAAATTTTTTTTTTTTTTGCTGTCTTGTTTTTTTTTCTATTTTTATCACTGGAAATCAGAGTGATTCACAGCTTTGGCAGGCAGAAGTCAATCAGGGCCATTGCTATTTTAGACCCTTAAAAATTCTCTCGCAAAATCGAGACCATAAATTAAATCCACATTTTCTCATTTGGAAAGTGTAGAAGGTTCAAAGACATACAAACGTACATCACTTCTCCATGTGGATTTTCTAAGGCTTGAGCACGTTTTGCTAGCAAAAGGATAATTTAGAAAAGAAACTGCGTGTTTAACTGATGAATCTGTCTGGGAACTCCATGGGAAGTTGCTTGCATTTAACAGCTTCTATTCATGGGAATTCTAAAAAAAGCCCTCTGAAACCTTTAGTTTTGAGCAAGAGGCTGCATGATACTTCATTGCCAGTTGGGGTTAAACTGTGACATGTATTACATTTTTTATCTGATGGCTTTTGATTCTTTTTTTTCTGCTGGCTGAATAGGCATGAACACGTCACAGTTCCAAGGAAATTAGTTTTTTAATCAAATGTAGTCAGGTAATATTTTTTTCAGCACAAATTTTTGTGTGGAAATAGTAAAAATTCAAACTCTTTTATCTTATTTTATAAGGGTTGCCATTGATTAGAAAAAGACTTATTCAATTCCAAGTTTGAATGTCTGTTACTGTTTAAAATTTGGGTAGTTGATTTCTTTTCTTTATTGGGTATAACAGAACTTTTGGGGGAAAATAGTGCATTAGTTTTTGTAATTTTCCACTGATACAACAGTTGCATTTCCTTTCTGGAAAAACTGCTGTCAGTGATATTTTATACCTGAATATTGAGGCGAAGAATTGAAACAGGCCAAACTTATGTAATAACAGAGATTGCTAAATAATGAATAGTCATACACTCGCTGATGTCTTTAAAAAAAAAAAAAAAGAGAAAACAAAAACACTTATGATTTTTCTTATTTTCACAACTTCTTTCAGTTCTGGTGAAAAGCAGAGGAAGGAATATTCACAATATTGTCCTCAAGCTGTGTGCTGCCTTTATCTCTGTAAAACTTGTTAAAATGGGCTGAGGAAGAGTTTTCTGAGATGCCAAGTACTGTGTGGGGCCTCAAATCCATTGCCTCTTTCTTCTGTGGGATGGAAATTTTTTTCCGAGGCCTTTGAAAAGCCAGTGTTCCTCAGGCATTTCTGATCCTTGTACATCAGAAGAGACATAAGCTAAAGTTACTGTGCCTGGCCTAAAGTCAGGGAAGAGAGGCCGCGTTGCACCTTGATTACCCCGGCTCTTTCAGGAGCTGGGGTGATGATCCGGTGTTCAGATGGCTCAGAGACATCTACCATGGGCACCTGAGAATCTTCCTGTGCTGAGAGTCTCCTACAGGGGAACAGAAGGTAAAAATAGCTTTGCACCAGCAGCTGCCTTCTGCTTCCATGTTAATGATGCATGATGGACCTCAGGAAAGGTCACAGCATCTGGGAATAAGGTGGGATTGTTAAGATGTTTGATTTTTGCTATGCAGTTATCACTTTAGGATCCCTCCATCTAGCGAGTTGTGTTTTTTGAATCTCATCAAGAGCCATTTTACCTTGGAGGAAAGCCAGAATAAATATACACGTTATGAACGTGCAGCTAAGGCAGGGATCTAGCTCGTACTGTTAGCTTGGTATATTTTGGGAGTAGTAAAGTGGTGAGCCAGGCCCTCTAGTTTTTATTTGTAATTTTTCCAGCTTGAGCTGGCATTTTTCACAAAAATAAAATCTAGCTGAACCAGTCAAAAAAAAAACCCCTTGGCTTGCTGGTAACTGTAAATAGATGCCACTTAATGTAGAACACTGCAACTCAATCCTTGCAGGCATGCTTACACAACGCGTGTTTAATTAATGACACAATAAAAACAACTGTGAGTTCAAAGTATCTGTTTTAAATATATTCTGATAAATAGGAGTGTACAAGTGTTGAATAACAGCTATTTGAGGGCTGCTCAACAGGTTTTCCTTTTGAATCTGCTAAGGGTTATTGTTCATTATTTCTGTTTCCTCTGTTCAACTGTTTTTGGCTATAAACAGGTACCATATGCTCAAAGGGCTGATGGGCTTCACTGTGGTTCACTGATGTTCTTGGTCCACAGAACTGTAAACCAGCAATGTTTGAAGTAACATGTTGCACAGACTTTGTGGATTTGAATTTTAGACTCTGGTAGTTCTAATGCATTTATTAATTTATTGAAAAGCCCCAAACTTATAAGGGGAAGAATATTCCGCTCTAAAATTCTTTTTAATACTGGAAGTTTTCAGCCAGTAAGAACAAAAAAAGGAATAAATCAGCCCTATTATTAATGATTCACCTCAAGGTACTAAAATTACACGATACAATCAATGAGGCTGTAAATGTCCTTTTTCTCTATTTCAATATATTGCTAATGTCTAACTGAAGTCTAAAATCACTGCTCCTTCTCCTCTGGGTGATTCTCTTTCTTTGTCCCTTGTCTGTCTGTCTCCTCCCCACTAGACAAACACAGCACAGACAGACACAGCACCTTTCCAAACAGGACTGAGATGTGTCTCAGAGCAGGATGAGGGCAGTGGCACCAACTTTAAGTGCAGACAGGTCATCCAAGCTGAGATTTCTGAGGCAGAGGGGTATGGACAGGCTGCTGCCTGCACTGCCTGTGTAAGAGCCCAGAAAAACAGTTTTGAGCCTGGCAGGGGTAGGAGCCACAAGCACCAGGTTTTTTCTCTGCTTCCAGCCTCTTCTACCCCATTCCATGGAGGAACAATCCCAAATGGGATAGCATCAGCTGTCTGCAACACTGAGTGGCCACCCAAGTCCTAAGTTACCTTTTCTCTAGTGGTCACACACCTCTGGGGCAGAGGGAGCTGTAGCAGGCAGCTCAAGGAACATCTCCAGGGATGTGTGATTTTTGGCAAACCATGGTCCCTTTGAGTGCAGAGAATTAAACTGGAACCACCCCAGAAGCAGAAGGGTGTGGGGCTTGGCTTTGAAAGGCGTGGGGGAACTTCAGTAACTTTGAGATCCTTCATTGGAGTTATATTGCACAATCCTGTGCACTGGGTACAAGAGCCTTGCTCCCTAAAGGGACTGAGTGTTGTCAGCGTGCATAACAGGTCTACTTGTAGTTGGAGAAAGTAGCAAAAAAATGAACCCCATGAGAATTTTCTTTTTCTGATGGCTGAGATTGCCCTAACCAAATTAGCATCTCAGAACTTGCACTGGGAAAACCCATGCAGTAGTTCATTTCAGTGTTTTACTGCTGTAGCAGTGTAAATCCTAGGAAATTAATTTCTATAATGCTTGAGAAGTTTTTTCTTTCCGACAATTTCTTTCTCATTCATATTTAATAAACTCTGAACATTTGCATTAGGACATCCATGCAACTTTCTCATTTTTTTTGCTTGTGGGCAAAGGCAACTATTGATGTTTAAATAGAGGGCTAAAAAGACATTAGTGACAGTCAGCTGTATTTGGTGTTTAACTGACAGGCCTCTTTTTCTTGGGTGGATTCCTTCCAATTCTTTTTTTAAGTATCAACTTTCCCCCTTGAGATTGGTGTTCATGGCCAGTTGAGGGGCATGTGCTTTAAGAAATATTTTGATGTAATGGCTCTGTTTTTTCCTTTGATTTAACAATTTTGTAGAGATAGAGGTTAGAAGAAACTTTTCTGCTGAGTTCTGTTTATACCTTCGTGCTTAATGCACTATCTTGGGGAAGCTGCAGTATCCGTCGGGATGCAGCTGTGACTCCAACTGATCATGAACCACATGGATGCCTGCACAGCACTGTAGGAGAAACATCCTACTTACACCCTACTCACACATTTTTCTTATAAAATTGCCCATGAAGTGCCTGAAAAAGAGAACAATTATTTAAAAGAATTACCTGGTGTAGTTACATCCAATATCTTTCTGCGCTGGTTTTCGATCCTTACATTTCAGCCTCCTGACTCAGGCAAAGGGCAGAGTTACAATTGTGCATCACATTCACCTTATTTGTGCTCAGACAAACTCAACAAAATGCCAGTGAAATATTTTGGAGGCAGAATATAAAACTCCTAGATGTAAAATTACTTAGAAAGAAAATGAAGCCAATAAAAGTGGAGTGCCTTAGGATGAATATTTAAAAGTTAAAAAATATCTTTCTCCTGCAAAGTCGTAAACTCTGCATTTCACTTTCATAACTCCATTTATCCAATTATAGTAGCTGGAAACTGCTAAAATCTGCAGAGAACCATTAAAACTTCATCTCAGATTCATTCCTGTGCAGTGTTGTTAAACACTGACATATCCTGAACGTGAGAACTGCAGAGCATTTTTCTTTCTCTGCATTCTTTTGCAGAGAGTGACCAAACCTCTTGGGATAAAAATATTTGCTTTTCACAAACAAAGCTGCATGCACCACCTTCACAGGATTTTACTTTTTATTTTTAGTGTTTCTAATGGTGAAAAATACAGTTAAAGACCATTCTACATCTATACTTCCTTATGTTATCCCCTGGGAATGATGTCAGAGGGAGCTGATGCCTCTCCAGGGGTGCAGTAGGAAAGAGTGCATGAGTGAAAACAAAGTGAGAGGGAAGGCAGGGAATGTGAGGGAAAAGGAGGGGAGTTCTGTGGTTAGGAAAAAAGTATCAGTTTGGGTAAAGAGGAGGAAAATCATGGAAGAGAAGTTTGCATTTGGTGGGAACAGGATGAGAGAAAAAGGGCAGGACTGAACTGAGTTAATTTACAAAGAAGGGGAAAGGAACCACTGATAGTAATTCGAGTCGAATAGAAAAAAATGGAAAACTCTCTTTTGGATGTCGGTGGATAAGTCTGCAAGCAGAAAAGATAAGTAGCAAGAAGTAAGGCTTGAGAAACACTTAGCTTTTTTTTTTTTTTTCCTTGTAATGGTTTCGTAGGATTGGGATTCTTATTATGAGAATTAAATTGTAATATTAACTTTTATATTATAAAAAATAAGATATTATTTGATAAATTTCCAAAAAGGATGATAGACTAGACAGTTCATCTAATTTAATAGCAATTTTTCAGAGCTATAGAGACTGACACAATGACATCAACAAGGTCTTAGAGATACAAGAAAGGTTCTATGCAGCATTTTAGCCAGAGAGACTGGCACGTCTGGCTCTCCTCAATCAGTTGTCCCAGTAAAAGTCTATACAGGAAAGAAGAAAAAGATGGACAGGCATTTGTGTGGGCTGAATGCTCATGAAGATAATCTATATGCTTTGTAATTTACATACTCAGAAGGTTCACCAGAGGGGACTACTTATATTCTCTTCAAAGAGTGGTATGATAAAGTACTGTCATTTCTGTAATGCACCTTTTGAAACGTGTTGTCAAAAAGAATAATTGTTTGGCAAACCTTTTGAAAAGATGCTATTCTTAAAAACGCCACTTTTTGCGGAGAATTTAATGAAACTCTTTATTGACCCAATTTAATCAAACTTTGTACTTCCCTCTTTTATTGATTAAATTTTCAGTAGAAAACATTACAGCTGGTGATCAATGGTTGTAATTTGGAAATTAATTCTTCCCAATCTGCATAGCTTAGATTGTGTCACTGCCATCCATACTGTCCCTGTGCTGTTGATGTGTCACTTGGTTGTGCATAATGTTTATCAGAAACGATTTCACAAAAGCTTTGGTTGCTTTGTAAATGGAGAGGAGCTTGTCAGGGCCCTGCTTTCTTTGCTCTGAGCAGCCTCACCTGGATCCCCCACTCCCTGCTCATGCTCTATGTGCTCCAGCTGGGCTCAGGGCTCGGTCACTGTGCTGCTCTGGGAGTTCTGTCTCCAGCCTGGTCTCCTGAGGTGCTGTGTTTCCTGGATTGACCTGAGATCTGGTTCATTCTCTTGCTGTATCTGCTGAGGTGTCAGTAGTCCCATTCCTGCTGCTTCCCAGCAAAGGTGACCTGCCAGAAAAGAGGGCAACTAGGATGGTTTGAAGGGTGTAAACAAGTGGAAATGAGAAGGAAAAGAGCCTTGTTCCTGCCTCAATGGGTAGGGTAACCATGGGCACTAAGAGGAAATAGATAAAGATAATCAGCTGCTGGGGAAAAAGAAATGGGAAGAAGCAGAAATTGATAACCCAAGACAGGATATCGCTAAGAACAAACACAGGGTCCTCAGTGGTTAAGGCTCATTGAAAAGGAGACAGAAAGAGGACTGGAAGTTCATGCTGAGACAACTGTAACTGGGTATTTCTACACAGCAGAACACTGTATGGGAACTGAGCAGAGCATGATGTGTGTAGAGCACAGAGAAGAGCACTAAAGTAATTCCCAGTAGGGCTGTGGGGCACAAAGTACAAATCCTGAGGTGAAGGAGAATTATGGAGTAGGTACTAAGTCCAAATAAATCCCAGAAATTTCACTTAGAGCACAGGGAGTATTCCATGCATGGCTAGATGCTGAACTAAGGCATGGAGCACTGACATTTACATATACAAGCTGTAAGAAGAGAATAAGGAGAAGATTAGAAGAAAAAATGAGCATGGGGGAGCAGAGAAATACAGTAAGAGAATAAAACCAATTTAATTCCAGAATAAAAAAAGAAACAGGTAGACATATAGTTACTGCAGAGAAAAGGTAGCAAAATAAATGCCTTCACTTGTGTGACTCATTTGGCTCTTTCTTTGCTGGTAGATTGTACTTTAATTATGTCTTTGTGAATCAAATAGTGGTGAGCTGTGTATGCATGGAAGATGCCAGGTGCCAGATAGAAATTTGCAATTACTAAAGAGGTGCCAGTGTCCTCCAGCCACACCTTTGCAGCTGCTTCTCATCATGGTATTTAGCATAACTAGAAACACTCCTGGACTTTGTTTTGGGTGCTGGTGGCTGAGTCATGAATTTTCCCTGCCAAAGCTCAGGTAAAAAAAAAAACTGGCAGCTCTGCCAAGTCAAATGTCTGTGGCTGATTTCTCAGCCTGTGTATTTGAGGAGAAAACTCTTCTATTTGCTGAAACATCCCATTGAATGATTTATGGCAGACAAATAAAGATGTATATGTGAGGGTCTCTAAGTAGGACTGGCGTCAAAGGAAAATATTGAGGGAAAGAAAAGTTTGCAAGTCTCTAATTAATTTTGTTTATTTATGCACACAAACCTTGAAATATTAATAGTGAATGCATAAGTAATTGATGGGCTACATATAATTTTTCATTATCTTAATGCTGAGGTAGGCAAGGAAGTTGTTTAACAAAAGGCACAGGCACATTACAACCTCAAAAATGCTGTTATTTAGGCCTGAAACAGCTGGGAGTGATTGAGCACCTCTTGTCCAGAGCCACCACCATGACCCACTGCCAGGACTTTCCTTGGGTCTTATGGGTGCTTTCCTAGTCTGGTCAACCTTGGGATCAAATGGTGGGTAAGTTCTTCATCTCCTATTTAAGGCATGTTTTTTAAGGAGTTTAACAGCTGAAATAAAATTAATTCATATCCAAAGGGCAAATAGAAATCCAGTAATATACGGTATTAAATATCTGATAGATTTTAATGCCTGACTCATGATTTTTGTGAGCGCTGGGATTGCCAGCAGACACTTGTCTGAATTGTGAAGCAGACTCTCAGGAGGGTGCAGGAGGTGGCATGAATTAGCAGAGTGGGGAGCAGCGCGTCAAACATTGAACAAGGGCTTCTTTTTTTTCTAAGTTAAAAATTTTTCCTTTTAAAATAGGAAAAATAGGCAAAAGGGAAAGAGTTGAAAAGACTGAACTGCTAGGAATATAGTCTTAATTCTACTTCTGTTTAATTTGGTGAAATTCTGGAAGGGCAGCCAAGTTCGAGGCCTCTGTGCTGGATGTCCGCACCTTGTTCTCTTCAGGTTTGCTGAGGTCACTGGTGCTCAAGATATTGAGGTCCCCTGAACCATAAGACTCCCATGTGTGCCAATATGTAAAAAAAGTATCTATATTGAGAGAGATAACTGCTAAACCCCAAGAGTTTCCTGGGATATATCTCTAAGGACTGTAACAAACCACTTCATGATCTCCTGCCTTCTCTTTAACTGTTTTTCATTCTGGCAATGCCCATTCTGGCACAGATCAATCCATATGCCTATTCTCTTTAGCCCAGATGTCCTTCCTGTTGGATGGGGTCCCAGTGTCTATATTTCCAGCTGAAGGAGAGCAAGAAATCCCTTTAATTTTCCTGCAGGATACTGTCCCTGTTGACCTTTTCAGCTTCTGAATGTTTAGCTCTCCCCTATTCTCTGATGTTGGGCATGAATAATTAAAAGACCAGGGAGAAGGGAACACAGGAAATTCTGTGGTTTTTATTTTAAATGCCACTGCTGAATTGATGATAATTTGAAGATTTGCATATCTCTGGATTTGGTTTGGTTTGTTTCTTTAGCTATCTCATAAAAAATGACAAGTAGGACAGTGGACTGGTGGCCAGGAGGCTCATTTCTCTACCAGCACCACATCAGCCTTCCCATAGTCAACACCTCATTTCCCCTGTCAATAAAACTGGCTGATAGTTCTGTACCAAATCTTGCCACAAATGGCCTTGAGGAGCTATAACATCAGAAACTCTTTCCTCTTGATACATTTGATAGAGGCTCATCTGAGGCTACGGATTTGCCGATGCTTTTCCTCATGGCAGTGCTGATGGTGACAGCTCGTCTCCTTCCGCAGGAGGTGGTGCTGATACATCTTGGAGGGTAATTTTAAAAATTCTTTTATAATTTAGAGTATTATGCTATTATTCTATATATAATATCTATTATTATGTTATTATGGCATATTTAATCAGTCAGTGGAGTCAGGCAAGCATTTTCTGAAGGCAATTCTTCCTGAGAAATCCCTAGTAGTGACTGGTTTATTTAGGCCAAATGTATGCTGATTTTCAAGCATTTAGAGTTGGTTGAAATTTGTGTCTATATAGAGCATTGACTTGAACTTAAAATACCGTGTTAAAATATTGACTCTACCCTTCTGTCCTCTCTTTCATCCCAAGTGCCCAAATTCTCATGGGTCTCCAAGTGGACACTACAGCAAAAATAGCAGCCAAAGATCAGACTAATATTTTGCAAGTTTCTCTGTTGTGAGAAACTTTTTCAGCCACTTCTGAACTGGGTGTCTGTTCTGTGCCTCCTACTTGACTTTCGTCAGTTGTGAATTGACTGCAGTGGCTTCTCACCTGCTCCTTCACCCACAGTTTTACCTCATAATGATTAAGAGAACATCTCAGCAAGCACGAGATGAGTATCCATATCCACTCTTCTGGGGTGCACTTTCTTTTACCTTAGGTATCTGCAGAAACATCACTGTTAAGTCCACAGTAGCAATTAATATAACTGTGAGAGTTTTCCTTTGCTTAATTGTTTAGTGCTGCTGCCCATCCAAAAGGTCATTTTAAGTCATTAAGATGTTTATATATCTCTCTTGCCTATGAAGTGTATCAAGAATCCTTCCACATTCTAAGCTCCCATATGGGCTTTTACAGCCTAGGGATGTCGTCAAATTAGCCCTAAATCTGCATTATTTAATTTGACTGTTTAAGAGCTCACTATCTTGTATAATAGTTCCCTTTTTCCTTGCTTAGAGGTTGAGGCTGTTTCCACTGCAAGTTGCAGAGGGAGCTGTGCTCATCCTTACTTTTTCTCTGGAATGCCCTGCATCCAGCAGGACTATTTGCTTACCACAGTGTAAAAAAAAGAGATGAAAATCCTGGCCCAGCATGGCTAATAGTTTTGCTGTCCCCTTCAGTGGGCTCAGGATTGTACTTTCTTATTTCAAATCATTTTAGATTAGGTGCAAAGCTTTTCTTGACAGCCTGGACTAGTTAGTAGCTTAAAAGCACCTCTTTCCCAGGCTGGGCTGACCCAGCAGGCACTGGGTAAAAACAATGAACTGTTCAATTGGAAAATTATTTTAATAAGCAGCATTTTAGTAAAACTTGCAGTTTGCCCTCTGAATCCTTATTAATATAAATAAATCTCGATTACTCTCTCACTTGGCCCTACCTTGCAATTGGGTAGAATTTTTTTTTTTTCAGTAGCAGCATTAAAGATTCAGCCATTATTTGGAGTAATTCTTATGCAATGCAAATCTAATCGACTTGATGCACAGCATTTTCTTTAGGATAAAAGCTAACTGCCTTTATTCAGCTTACACAATCCTTTCTGAAAGAGCCCTTTATACAGCTCATGTCATGTCAGCAGTAATCATGGACTGAGTGGTGGAGCATGCAAATCAGTCAGCAGCTGCTCTTTAATTGGGCTGGAGGAGTCATGTAATGAATTTGCCAGTAAGTGCAGGGGTAGATCGTATTTAATGCTGATGGTCTTTCAGGTTGTTTTGTGGCTGGCACCTTTGGCTGCTGACAGCTGATCAGTCTGTTATCTCTGCTGTCTTCACCCTGCCCACCCAGCACCCTCTGCAGTGCTCATGGACCTTCCAAACAGACGTCAGTAGCCAGTGCTGGGAAATACAAGGAGAGTTTTCCAGTTCCCCATGTATTCAGTTTCCCTAAAGTTACAGCACGGGATGGAGGCAAGCCCCCTTGTCACTGTAGTTGTGTCTCTGGCAAATGTGCTTACCTTCTCATAACCCCAGTGTTCTTTATCACATCACTAAGACAGTTGGGATGTTAATGCTCATCTAAGCAGTTCTGGTGGTTTGGTTTTTGGGTTTTTTTCCCCTCCCGAAGCATTTAGATATGATGAGAAACTAATTAGAAATGCAGAATAAGCCAGCCAAGCTGACCCAGGAGTCTGATCTGTTCTCAAAAGCAGGTATTTTGGAAGGGTGGGGAAATGGATTAAATAACAGCTTTAATATTCCAAACTTTTGTTATGATTGTAGATATAAACCTGGTGTCATGAGTGGATAAAAAATCTATGCTCACATCGATGAGAAAACCATGGATTTCCTTTTGCTTAAATAATCAAAGAATGCTAAAACTGTTTTATACCTGTAGTTTTCTAGCAATAATTTCTAAGCTGCTTGTGTGTACTTCATATTTTACTGTGGGTTTCTCTCCTGTCGTCACAGCACAGGTTTCCAGAAGAGGGAGAAGCTGTGGGATCCTCACAGAAGGTAAAAGAAGGGAAAAGATAAGGTATGCATGGGAATGTTACACATTGCAAAATGAAAACTACCCCATTGCCTTCCTTCTCTTCTACCAGCCTCTTCTCAGACAGAACCTTTGCCTGTTACATTTCACAAGGATCAAAACTATTCCAATATCATTTTGTTATTGGATTCCAGCTATATTGCTTCTCTTATTATATACTTATATGAGGTTGTAATGAAATAACTCCCTGGACTGTTAATTCTTGATGCCTTAGTACAATATCAGTGAATTACTGGTAATAGATAAGGCTTTTAGGGTCCCAGTGGGTTCTGGTTTGTTCCAGAAGAACAAGATGGTGAGGAGGAGAGCACAGATGCCGTTTGCAGCTCAATGAAGCGTCACTGTAACCTTGTTTAGCTGAATTCTTAATTTGTGTTAGGTGATGTCATTTCTTTGGCCATGCCAGATTGCACAACAACCAAAGCAGGGCTCATCACATTTGAGTTTTGAGATGTCTGGAGCCACTAAACACCTTCAGTAAGATGAAGGCGTCTTGCTGTCTGGCAAGACAAATGAGGAGGGAGCAGGAACTGTTTCAGAGGAGATAACTGGTTTGGATTTGTGGTTTTGTTTTGTTTTGTTTTTAATATAATTATTCAGAAAAAAAAAATAATCTGGAAGTGTATATGGATCTCCTCACTCTGCATCTCCTTCAAATCCTGTTCTCTTTCTTCTTGTGGGAGATTTCCTTGGTGACTGTTACGGTGAAAATACTTTTCAAACATCAAAGAACAGTAATGTATTGCAAAGAGGAGATTTTACCATTGAAAAATAAACTAAGAGCAGTGCAAATGCCACCTGGGTATTGCAGGTAGTGTCTGCTGCTTTCTGTTGCCGTCAGTGCTCATCTAGTCATTGCTTTTTCATCTCCATCTCAAGATTTTGTGAAGAAATGAAGCACTGTTCGTTCCCACAAACTGCTTTGGGTTTACAGATTTCTCTCTTTACCCCTGGTTTCACCCTTCCTGCCCCCTCCCTCCTCCCCCTCAGCCTTCGTGCAGCCTGCCAATCCTTTGCTTAATCCCAGGGAACATATTTTTGGTACCGGCACAATGAAGAAAAAGAGACAAATTGATTTGCATTTCTTATCTGGGAGATTCACTTGCAAAATCTAGTACAGTTTCACTGACGCAGAGGCAGGAGAGATGATCCTGTAAATCTGACATATCTTTATTGAGGCTGAGAGGAAAGGGAGTGGGAGGATGGTCTGAGCTCACTACAGGAAATAATGCTGTAGGTAGCTTTGTTTGTTGCCTCAGTGTAGGTTTCACTGAAGCTTTCCTGGTTGGTTTGGAAATGCACTCACAGTGCCATTGTATGGCTCCCCAGTCCCAGTTTATCCAGTTGTATGCAGCTTCTGTTTCCCTCTAGCTTGGCTGGAACTGAACAGGGGGGAACAGCCACCTGGCAGATTAGGTGTATGCACCATTCTGGTTACATCATCTTTATTTTTACGTATATGCACGTGCTGAGCCCAGTGAATCAGTTCCAGTGAGGGTAAAAGTTGATTTCAGCAAGTTGTGGAAGATAGATCCTGTTTGCCCTTCCCCTGCTGCCTCCCTGTGTGTGTCAGGGACTTGGCAGGCAGAAGTAACTAGAGTAGAAAAATCACTTTATGGAGATGTCTGAGGTCTCCTCCTTCCTCCAGCTGCCAGAGCAGCCCCACTATTGCCTGTCTCTGACGGTTGTATCGTTCAGGTTTCCCCTACACCAGCCTGCAAGCTCTGAGCAGTGACTTGCTCACCTGTCCTATGGCAACCTGTGCTGTCCCACTGCTGTAGCTGACACAGCAGCACATCTCTGACACGAGAGGAGCAGAGGGGTGAAGAGCCAGTCCTGATCATCAGTTGGCAAAATTCCCTCCTCACTTTAAAACAGGCCCTTGGTCAAAGCCCAGCAGCAGTGGTGACATATGTCCCCTGTGAAAATACAAGGGCGTGCTTTCAAGTGGGGCACAGAGGGGTTCTTTAAACATAATTTGGGGCAAAAAAAGACATTAAAACCTGAGAGGTGGGAAAAGACAAGTATAATTGGCTGGATGAGACAGTAACCTCCTTGGTGCCTCTGCACTCAGCACTTAATGCAGCCTCTCACAGCTGAACTACTCATGCTGTAGGCAGAGGAGTTGCCCACGCCTTGGATCACTGTGTTCTCTGTTCAGGTGACTCCTCCACCTCTCCAGGCATGTCTAGGAACACGAAGTCTGAGGGAATGTGGGTTTCTAGGTACCTGATGCTTGAAGGAAGCAGGATTTGCAGATCAGTCAGGATGGATATTAATGTGCTGCTCCGGGAGCTGGGTAATCTTTTAGAGCTTGCCTGTGCTCTGCTTGCTGCAGCAGTACAGCTGCCCTGTTTTACAGCAGCATAAGGGAAGAAATGGACTCTTCAATGTTCGGTTTTCATTGTGTGATGCTCCTTTTGCCCCTCTCCTTCCATTCTGCCTGCTTCAGCATCTTCAGAGCTGCTTTCTTGAACTATGAAATCACAGGACAACAAAAACTTTGAGGCTGGAAGGGATCTCAGGAGATTGTCTAGGGTAGGCTACTCAGGGCAGGGTCTTGTTGAGTGTATCTAAGAATGGAGAGTCCACAACCTCTCTAGGTGACCCATTTCAGTTTTGATAAACTTCTCAGTGAAAAGGTTTTTTTCTCATGTTTGAACAGAATCTCCTGTGTTTCACTTTGTGACCGTTTCTTCATGTCCTCTTAATGGACATCACCAAACAGAGTGAGGTTCAGTGATCTTTACAGTCTTACATCAGCTATTTACAGACATAACTGAGACCTTCAGGAACCATTCTCTTCTCCTGACGGGGCAGTACAAGCTCTCTCAGACTTTCCTCCGTGAGTGACGCTGCACTTCCTTCGCTACCTTGGTGGCCTTCAGCTGGTCTTAGTTGTGTCTCTCTGGTACAGGGAAGCCCACAAATGGGCCCAGCACTGCAGATGTGCCTCACCAGTGCTAAGCACAGAGGAAGGATCAGTGAATGCCAGAGCACTCATTTCAAAATCATTACCAAATGTGCAACTGGTTGTGACAGTTCTGTAGCCAGGCCATGGAACAGATTACTTTCAATGAATTTTCTAATTTTACTTTATACTGTATCAGCAGAGTATTTTGCTATTTGGCCCTGAGTAATCTTTTCTGAATGGCAAAGCAATCCATGCAAGTCAAGCCCCTGTGATGAAGTGATTTGTGGTGCTGGCCTTGTACTTGGGTAAAGTTTTTATCCTGATTTTTCATCTTGGCTTTGTTCTACCAACGTAGAAGTCATGATGCCAAATGTAGACAAATGACATTTTTAAAGTAGCATTTTAAGGATTTCTAACTTGGTTTCTGTGATAGACCTGAAGGCCAACGAATTGAAAACAATAGTTTCCAGTTTATTTTTAAATGTTCACATCATTCATGAAATACATGATGACAAATATTCTATTGCCTTTTTGTGAGTAGGCTGCTAACTTGTGTTATTTAGAGACATTTTTGAATTGATATACTCAACCAGTTTTTCATCAGTTCTGCAATGTTCAGGTTTTTTCACTGGATTAATCATTCTGTGAAATCTGTCAAGTAGCCATCACCCTGGTGATGCTATTTTTGTCACTTCTATCCTTATGTGGAACTAGATTTTTATTATGAAAGCAGACTAGAATATTCCAAGAGGATTTTTGTGACTAAGGTGTTAAACACTGTGGAAAGGAGTTTTTGTTAAATATATCCTGGGCTGCACATCAAGAAGTGTGACCAGCAGATCGATGGGGTGGTTCTGCCCCTCAACTCTGCTCTCCTGAGACCCCACTTGGAGCACTACACCCAGCTCTGGGTCCCCTACACAAGAAGGATGTGGACCTGTAGGAGCAAGTCCAACGGAGGCCATGAAGATGTTCCAAGGGCTGGAACCCCTCTGCTCTGGAGATAGGCTGGAAGAGCAGGGATTGTTCAGTCTGGAGAAGAGAAGGGCCTGGGGAGACCTTGGAGCGCCTTCCAATAAAGGGGCTGCAGGAGAGCTGGAGTTTGGACAAGGGTCTGGAGGGACAGGACAAGGGGGAATGGCTTCAAACTGACAGAGGGCAGGTCTAGATTGAATATTTGGAAGAAACTCTTCCCTGTAAGGGTGGTAAGGCCCTGGTACAGGTTGCCCAGAGAAGCTGAGGCTGCCCCATCCCTGGAAGTGTTCAAGACCAGGTTGAACGGGGCTTTGAGTAGCCTGGTCTAGTGGAAGGTGTCCCTGCCCATGACAGGGGACTGGAACTAGATGATCTTCAAGGTCCCTTCCAACCCAAACCATCTAGGATTTTATATCTCCACTCATTTTCTGTAAATAGAAGATGCCTTTTCTGTTTACAGGCCTCAGGGCAGAAAGGTCACATTTTTGTCTGGTTCCTATTCTAAGCCTTAGACCAATTCAGGAAGGGATTCTCTGTATTAACTCTATTTTTTTGTATTTCACCATCCAGTATTTTATCTTCTTGTACCAAATGTAAGCAATATATATATACCTTATTTTAAATACTTCTGGAAAGGAGATAATTGTAGTGTGCAAAATCTAACCATGGCTCAGCAGACAGAGCTTTGAGGTGTAACTATCCAGCAACGTGGAGACAACCACAGGATATGACCTCTGTTCTGGTCATAGTTCCTGTTTCAGTTCTGAAAAATTACTGGTGCATACCACACTCCAGACTCTTGTAAAAGCCATGCAAGTGCTGATCCCAGAGGTACTTCCTAAAGTACAAATCCCCTTTTCATTCTGGTCTTGTTCCAGTCATAGAAGACTCAAAGTCAGGCACCTTTTCCTTTTGTATTTAACTTGCAGATTGGTATTTGCAGACCCATGTTTGACACCAGTCATGAAGTTTCTGTTGGCTCATATGGGTTGGGTTCTCCATTCAGCTACACCTTCCACATGAGATACAGGATGTCTTTCTGTCCCAACTAGTCCCTTCTTTGGGACTCAAAGATTATCAACAAAGCCTTTTTTAACAGCTCTGGTAGCTGCTCCATGAGTTTTCCAAACTGCCTGGGAAGTACAAACTGTAAGCACAGTAACTTGACATCCTCATAAAAAAAATTACCTTGGAGCGACCAAGTGAAAGGTTAGAACTGTTGAGTGTTTTAATCAATAATATATGAGTTGGATGAGCAGTATACTGTACTTTGCAGTGTGCAATCAATAATACATTTTTTATGCTCACCTTTTTAATCCTCAGAAAAACTACATCAAAAATTTCACCCTACACTGCCCACAAGAATCAATAATAGAGAAAGGTTGCCTCTTCCCCTTAGTACAATTTAATGAAAAGCATAATGAATTTATTTCCTAAATGATGCTACAAATCTATTAAACATCTTCTGGAAATACCAAGTGGAAAATAGTGTTTAATATAATAATAGAGTTATGAATTTTCATAAACTGGAAATGCAAAATTTAAAGTTGTCATTGCAACTCTTCAGTTGGTTATTGAAGAATAAAATCTAGGAAAATAGAGTTTATGTAAATCAAGCTGAGTCTATTACTATTATTTACTTTTTCTTATGTCCTAGTGTGTAAAAGCCTCAACAAAGGGACCATTCCAATATACAGGGCAAATAATTCTCTCTGGTTACCATTGACTGTATTGGTCTCTTGCAAATGTCTCGACTGCTTCTGTGGATGGAGGCCTGGCCCTAACCTGGAATCTGCTTGTAAACTAATATGTAAAATTTTCAGTAAAATTTACAAAAGTTTTAAAGTTCACTTTTTTCTACTGAATAGCAAAGTTTTATGCTTTTGAAGTTTTTGTGCATTTATAAAGCATTTTCTATTATACTAAAAGCAAGATCAAACTTTCCTTAGCGCCAGCTGACCACATTTCTATTTCAGGCTTGGAGGCATTAAAATTCCTCCTTGCTGAATCACAAAGTATATTGCTTTGTTAGCAGTACTTCAGATCCCCGTGGACTTCTGCTGCTGTTTTACTGCATCACCAATTATTTGTGATGTATTATTAATTATATGTGATCTATACTTGCACCACTTCCATGACTGTTGTGGTAGCTCATTTAAACAAGAAGCAGGAGATGCTGTAAAAAGTGGTTTTTTCTTTCTTTTTTTTTTTTTTTTCCCCCATGTGGCAAGTTGCCAGCTGGGTGGTATAAAAAGGTTTTTATCCAAACTGTTATGAAAACATTCTTGTGTGCATGTCCACACCTGGCAGGTACAGGTTACTTGGACATGCTCACACATTTCTGGACAATGATTGGGGAGAAGGTTGGAAGTGTGCAAGAGAGACACCAAACTCAGTATAATCTGATTTTAGCCTTCTAGGAAAGAAAATGTTGCCTTTGTTACAAAGATAGTTAGGAAGAGAACCAATGTTATTCTCCTGTGGGGATTGTCATTCTTTTGAGCTAAGGTCTATGAAAATCTAAAAATCAGTCTTGGTAGAACTGGGATGGGGGTACAGTTGTCAGAGTGTGCTTACCTTGGCAGCCTCAATTTTTTTTAGTGCTAGTTTGTGAGGTGCAGCATTTACTGGGGACCTTTTGACTCCAACAGAATTAGTAGCATATCCCCAACACAACTTACAGTCACTAAAAACTCCCCTTGTGTGGTATCTCTGTGTGTTCAGATGAATGTGTTGGGAATGACCCTGCTGTTGTAACATAAAAAGATGTTTTCTCTATCCGATGGGATACAGGATCCAGCAACAACAGGGAAAAGGAAAATAGGACAAGTGAATCCTGCCACTCTGCCATTACCAGAACCCACAGAAACCATGATGTGAGGATCCCTCAGCAGTTTGTCTGACTGCAAATGCGAGATGTTTTTGAGGCTTTGGCTGTGTCTTGGCCAGCTCTGGTGGAAACCTCCCTGTGGAGAAGGGAAAAGCAGAATTCAACTCCTTCACAAACACAGTAGAACTGTAAAAGCCAGTTTCTACTGTTTAGGATTGGTACCTTAAGATAAAGCTGTATTTCCTTATCACTTCTTACAGCTACCTCACTGGAAAATAAGTTTTGCAAACCCCTATAAAGCAGGCAAGTAAAATTCCAAGAAAACAATTGTCAGTGTTGCTGAAGGTGGGAAATAAAGCAATTAAGTGTTTCCCACAAAGTAATTTTCCTGTTTTGCAGTTCTGCTTAATCACCTCTGAAACGCCAGCACAGGGATGTAATGAAAATGTCACTTTTTATGCTCATTATCTCTTTGAGAAAGCATCCCCCAGATGAAACAGATCCATGCAGGGGGCAAGCTGATGCTGATATCTCAAATACCAAGACCAGTTAAATCCTGGGAACAGAGATCAGCCCTTCCCAGCTGCAGGGTGAGTTCATCTCAGCCCACACCTGCCCTGCCTTGCTGGAGGTATCGCTCAGGTAGTCACTGCCATGGCAGTCAGGAGTGAAACTCTCAGCTTCCTTTATGTTGCTGGAGAGACAAACGCCCCCGGGGTGTGACTCAGACACCAATCTGCTAATTTTCTGGAGGTGTCTGCCTATCTGCATTTACTATTGAGGGAGTTCAAAATGACTAGTCTCCTAAATTAGGTATTGTCTTCAGATGTTTCAAGCTGGAAGAATGAATCTGCATTTAAGTCCTGAACACCCTTATACAGGCTCTAGGCTGAACTTCTTGCCATCATTACCCAACTTGGATTAAGTCAGCCTAAGTGTGCCTGCACGTCAGGCACATCATGATTCTATCGTGGGAGATGCAAGCAGTGACAACTGCATGTCCATGTGGAACCGGCTGGAAACAGGTAGTGGTGACAGCCATGGAAGGCTGCAAAGTGGAGAATGGGTGTGTCTGCTCCTGAAAGTGGGGCAGGGAGGTGAAAATCCAACATCCTGGCATAGGTAAATCTGGTAATTCACAAGAATGCCATTCCCTCACATGATTACTTTAAGCAATATGTGTTATTTCTGTTTGGTGATTAAAGTTTTCCTCTTGTGTGGTGCTGAGCATATAACCCTGCACTCACCAAAGGCAGGGGAAGTTACAGTCAGGTGGTGCTTTGCAAGACCAGGACTTGACAAGGTGCAAGGAATTAGCAGTAATTATTTTGAACAAGGATAAACTTTGCCATATAGGTGCTTGCTCATGGTGCATGCAAGGCTTTCTCCTCTTTTTGGAAAGGAGGAGCTAATTCGTTACCAATATCATCCTTAAAAAGCAAATAAAAAAAACTTCTTGATGTATGCCATTCTATACCAGAGGGAAGTAAAGTATGTCTTGAAATATTGCAATACAAACACTCCTAATCCTGAATGTTAATCAGATAGTGTGGATGGTTTTGTCAGTCTTGGTTTTGTTTTTTTTTTTTACCAGTTGTAAAGTCTATATAAAGAGTAACTCAGTTTCTCAGGCTAGGTGGAAACTTGAGACATCCCTTGGTGCCTTGCAGAGATCATGGATGACATGGCTGATATCTAAAGCATTACTTGTAAGTCACAGCAAATCTCTCCTTTAATCCCTCTATTTTCTTTTTTCCCCCACCACAGTTTTCCTGACCACACTCATTACTGGTATTCATTTTTTATTTTCTTAAAACTGCTGACTAAGGAGCTTTCTCTTGATTGACATACCTCTCAAGTGCCTCCCCATGGTGATTATCATGGAACTAATCGTTTGACTCCATCAGGAGAAAGACCTGCTGCGTTGACTTCCAGCAGGTGCCTGTTATCATTATTACTGCATGCTAACAAATGTATTTGGGGCTGAATGATAGCAGTAGATGTCATCTGAAAGAGCTAGTTTGCAGTGGTGTTGCTTTTGTTTGATTGCTTTAGTGCTGGTTAAAATTCCTCTCAGCAGCACTATTGCTTGATTGCCGGGTACTGCAAATTCAGGAGAATTAGAGCTCTTCGAGTGTCGTGGATAGACTGGTGATTCAGCAGATATTATCCCTTTGTTCTTTTTGCAGCACCCCCACATGAAAACCTACTTTTCCTACTTTGCCCGTGGAGAGACAACCTATTTTACTTCTTTTAACCACCTTCAAATGACGTCTCCTGAGACCTCTTTGGGAGGGGGGAAAAAGACCTATTGTTAGTTGTAACTCACTCTCTCACTGACATATTTTATGAAATCAAGGGCTGATAGATTACTTCACTTACTTCTGCCTTACTTTTCCATCCTAGCTTTACACTCCCTAAGCGAGATGGAGGAGGAAAAGTTGAATAATGTTGCTTAAGTACCTGGGGAAGTAGAAAGATGGCAGTGCCAGATCCAGAAATTTCTGCTGTTTCAGATGTGCATGATGAACCTCAGCCTCCAATGAAAACAAGAGGTTTGAGGTTTGCTTCCATCACTATGTTTGTTGCCTTGGGGAGGGATAGGTGTGTGGTCCCATGTCACCTTCTAACCTGGAGCAGGATTTGCCAGTCAGCTTCAGCCCATCTAAATACTCTCTGCTGTGGAAGGGATTGGTTTATGCTGGCCTTTAATCCCATCCCTTTAGTGACCAGATTATTCTGCAGTGAGTAAGGGCAGCCTGTGCTTTGTTTTCAGTGCTTGCTCACCACTTCACTGGGGAAGAGGGGATGCTCTGCAGGTTCCTCCTGCGTGGTAGAGGGAGGCCAGACCTGCCCGTTCAGCAGCACCAGGGTCCTGTATCTGCTAAGACTGCATGAAAAGTTGCAAATTTAGGTGTCTGAAGTGGGAATGCTGACTCTTTAAACAGCCAGTAGGCACAAGGATTCCTTTCAAAGCTTTTCCAGTATAACTGGCTTCAGCACCGATCTATTAATAGGCTGCTAATTCAGAGAAGTACCAGTGGCAATTAACATTGTGAAGTGACACCCGTTCAAGGGTGGAAATGCTTACTTCTGCAGTGATTGTTATTGCATAGTGCAGCTTCTGCTGGGATTTGTATGTTCATGGAGTACTGGACTTCATCAGGAGCTGCAAAACCTGTATCAGGTTTTGTTTAAGCATTGGAGTTTCTTTTTTGTTTTGTTTGTTTGTTTGTTTTTTGTTTGGTTTTTGTTTTAGTTTTTGTTTGTTTGTTTGTGGTTTTTTAAAGTGGTTTGCTTATCAGGTGTTCCGCTGTAAAACTACATGGAGAAGGAGGTTGAGCTGCTTTGTGTCTCAGGAGAGCTGGCCCCCCACTCCTCCCTGTGGAATCAGGGATGCTGGGCAGCAGTGCTCCTTCAGGAAGCCCTTTGGGAGACCCCCCTGTGGACCCAGAGTGCTGAAGCTGCACAGAGATGGTGTCTTGGTGTGCTGTTCCCACAGTGACTCACTCCTTTTGAATACACCCTGATCCTCCCCCCACGCCCTCTTGCTTGTGTGGCTCTCAGTGAAGTTGCACAAGGAGGGAGACTTCGGAGCTGACTGGCAGACCAGATCCGGATTACATTGCTCTGTGGATTTTGCAGGCCAGATTAAAGTACTTGGAAGGATCAGACTGGCTCATGGGCTATATTTTTGACATACTTGTTGTGGAAAAGTATTAGGAGTTGTAAGAAGGACTAATGTGAGCTTATATTACAATTTGGTGTTGTAACTGCTTTGTTAAGGAAAGCAGAATTTGAAGCAGTTATACTATTTTTGTCTGTTGGGTGTTTTTGTTGAAGCAAATGCCTTTTGCCTCTCCTGAGCTGAAAAGCAAACCCCATTTTCCCCCCCTTATAACCATTCAATTAGTCTCATCTCTGCTCCCATTTTCTGAGCAACTTAACGAGATGAGAAAAATCCTTCGAATTGCATTTATAATATAAACACTGCCAATGAGCCTTTAGCAGGCAGGAAGCCTAATGGGACAATCTCAATTTACAGAAAGCTGGTTAACAGCAAATGCATTTCAGCTTCTAAACGAATGATAGGAGGTAAAGGTGTGTGTCTGCATAATACAGTTCTCACCTGTGACATGTTTTCCATGTGGAGGTATTAATGTACCTTGCAAGGAAAAACACGTGGATGGACACTCACATGCCCTGAAGTTCAGTTTCAGGCATCTTGCTAGAAAGTAGGAGATGAGTCTGACACTTCAAGTTGAGTTCACTGGGTATAAGATTTTTCCCTGGTGAACATTTCATTTGCTGCTGTTCACTCAATAAGTTTGACGGAGGATATTAAAAAAAGTGGTGGACTTTATACCTTTTTCTAAGGAAAAGAGAGGGATAAATGCCACCTATGTCAGTGTCAGACACCTGATTTTTCTCTCTCTCACCTCCCTCATTTGAAGGCACCTTTCCTTCCCTCCTCTATTTTCTGTCTGAATATTACAGTTTCTTGGGAAAAGAGATTGGTTTGGTTGAGATTTTTTTAATGCCTTGGAATGTTCAAGGATCACTCTCCAACTGGTTAACAAGCAGCCATGTACATCCAGCTGGTCAGTGTCTATATGTAGCTTGGAATGCTGGGGATGTGCTAAGCAGATGGCAGTATTGTTGCTAGGGGAAGATCATGAAAGAACTAGAAATATTAGAGGACGTTATAGTCAGGAGTGGTCCAAAAACGACAAAATAAGTAGATAGAGGTCAAAATCTATAGGAAATGTAAGTTTATTACCTCTTCTATTCTTTCATAAAGCAGCAGAAAAAGTTTAGAACTGACCCAATATTTTAATAGAAGAAAAGACAAATCCCCCCAAAAAACCAAACCAAAAAATCCTAGGCTCTAGTTTGGGAAGCAGCTGTACCACCTGCAGGTCATTTAAATTTTCTTGCTCTTCCTTAAATTGTATATGTAAATGTATACAGATATTTTGGGCAGATTTTGTAGGTTGGGTTAAGCAGGCTGAATATCCTAGCCAATGAGGATAAAATAGTATAAAAGGAATGTTATCTTGATATTTGCATCACCATCTTATATGGAACTTGGCATTCTGCTGGATTTCATCTTTGTCTTCATTGCTCCAGTCATCAAATTGCTGCATTTTAACACATGAATTTGGTGAGAATCTGGACATTTAAATTTAGCTTTAGAGGTCATGTAACAAAGTTCCTGACAATTTCACCTATTTACTTTTCTGCTCTTAAACTTTCTGCCTAACGTTTCTTCTGAGAACACTTCTTGTCCTATGCTTTGTAGATGCTAAAATGCTACATGGGTTTCAAAATGGATTAGGCCATTCCCTGCTAATTTTTCTTCCTTTAAATACACAATTTCTGGTCCAAGAAGGCTTATCTGCAGGCTGCTGGACTCTGGATGAGTGTCCAGGGGTTGTATTATGATGTGTTTTCTCTGTTGAGCCCTTCCCTGGTCCATCAGTGTTGGTTGCTGGCACTGGAACCAGTTTTGTCTATACCAGTTTCTGCTAAAATGCTTCCAGATCATGGTTAAATTCACTCATCAAAAATAAAAGGGAACCCCCCAAACTGACCAAGAAATTGTTAGTCTTCTTCCTGAAACCTTTCTTCTTCTGTCAGAAACCTTTCTGCCTTTCCCTGCTCTGTGTTTGGAGGAGCTTCCCATTCTTCAAGCAGCTCCCAGACCTGAGAGCTGTTCCTGGGAGCCAGGGAAGAGGAGCTGTCTGGTCTGATAGTGCCTCTATTAAAGTCAGCGGGAAGTGTCTGATTTCAGTGTGGTTTGGATCAGGTTTTAGTTCCCAATCACTTTAAATTTGCAAACTCTTTTTGCTTATGCATTCAAACCAAATACTTGCTTTGCCGAAAGGAGATTGAACTTTAAAAAATAAGATGGTGTAGTCCAGAGAAAACCACTTACTGAAGCGTGGCATTGCTGGCAGATTCAGAATTTGCTTTCCAAGTATTAAATTGATAGAGCTGGGCTTGAAACTCCTAAAATTGCTAGAAGCTTAAAGAAGAATTGTAACCCTTCAATAGGGACATTCTAGTCTGAACATTTTCTTTTCAACAACAACCTGCTTTGATATGTTTGCCATTGCAGAGTTAAGTCTTTCATTTGGTATCCTCTTATGAATCAGTGGCCACGGATACTTTTTTTTTTACTCTCTTATGACTGAACACTAAAAACTTGTCAAGCTCTTAATCTCTTTGCCCCAAAAATAGCTTTGATTGTTGCAGGATAAAATTCCTGCTAAATGTGCATAATATTAATTTTTTTTTTTTTTTAATGTCAATCTTAACTAGAATTTCCTTGAACAGAGTTACTCGGACACCAATGGGGAGAAAGTTAGGAAAGGCACAATTTCTATAGATCAGATGAAATGCTTAAAATACTTCTTCATGAAGCTTTTAATATTTTAAACTGAAATCCTGGTGATTTGCATTTTCAGTGTAGTACAGGCAACACCGGCGTCATCACAGCGAGCCTTGTCGAAGGACAGTGTTAGACTTTTATTTACAGAATGCAATTGGGTCACTTACCTCCTGTAAGTATTACAGACCAAATGTTTGTTGCCTTGGTTTATAAAGTAATACCAGGGATTAAACACAGCTCAGTCTGCAGTAGACTTCTCTCTGCTACAAAATCAAGGCCACAGTATTTTCAAGGCCAGTTTCAAAGGAGAATAAAGAAAATCTATGAAATGGGATTTTCCTGAAATAAGATCCAGGTTGGGGTTAATAACAACATTTAAGTTGGTGCCTCAGGACACATCTAAAATGTGTGCAGCCACGTAGCAGCTTTAATTCTTATAGAGGGTTATTCCTGCCAATAATAAGAGCGAGTTTGTGCTACCAGAGTGATAAACAATACCCCCCTTAGTGAGCAAAGAGATTAACAATACATGACACTAAACATAAGATCTGCAAAAGGGAACAGAGCGTTCAGTAACTCCTCTGAGCTTTGTTTTATCTCAAAACATAAATTTTGTTGCCAATGGAACTCTATATAAGAATTAATTAGGGAACTTCACAAGCAGTCAAAACTCTCGTATGCCATTATAAATTTATCATTGCTGAAAGGATCTATTTCTGCTGTCACACGTCATGCTTATCTGGCAAAATATGAAATATGGAATAAATAATCTTCTTCCTATATAAAGTACACTGGAAAAAATGTTTGGAAAACTGTTTTTTAAAAAGCCAAACGTGTTTATTTTCTGTAAGGCATTTCTGATGAAAAAAACCCATCTAGTTTCTGCCATTCAGATATCCAACCAGTTGCAGCAGATCCCTTGGACTCCTCAATCAAAGATAACTTGCACAGTGGTCTGTTGAATACCACAGTTCATGTGCCTGTCCACAGATGTTCTCACCTAAGAGAGGTAGAAGGTGGGATAGCAGTAAACCACTGCTATCCAAGTGTTTAGGCAAAATCCTTTTGAAATGCAGGACTAACTTACCTCTCCATTAATTTTATTTGGATTGTATTAATCATAAACAGTTATTCCTTTCAGTAGTTTTCTAAGCTTATTTCACTCATTCCAGCATCACATTATTAGATGTGTAATCATAATTACACATCTAATACTATCTAGTTACTTGGGAAAGCCAGTGTTTTGTATTTCCAGTTATTACATATAGTTAAATATTCTGTGCTTCTCCTTATTTCATTAATTCTACAACTCTGCCCCAAATAAGTATCAGAATAAGATAGAGAGAGGGGAGTTACATATTCTTCCCCTGTAGTGGCTGACATTCAAGGGCCAGCCAGTATAAAATCTGAATGCCTCAGAGGGGTTTTTCCTGCAGTATGTGCTTTGTTAGTAAAGTGACTTCACTTCTACTGAGGAAAATTCTTTTTCCCATTCTCTGTGCACTATTAGGTACCTTGTGTAGCTCAAACCCCATCACAGATAACAAGACAATCAAATTACCGGAGATGGCACAGCACTGCTGAAGAGATTCCTATGTGAGCTTGCACTTGCTGTCCCCCAGAAGGGCCCTGGCTCCTCTAAGGTGCCAAGAAATACAGCATGAAGGGTTGTGCTGTGTTACATGTTTCCTGCTGCAAAGCATTTACATAGAAATGAATTAATTGTTCGAGTCAAAGCAGCAACTGGGTGGTTCGCAGAGCCAAGCTCCTTGGCAGCCAGGTCTCTGCAAGCTGCAGTGACTCCCCCTGGCTCCTCCATGGATGTGTCACCCTGATGATGTTCTCTGGGAAAGGATAAGGTGTCGGTTCCCCTGTTTGTGCCTGGCTTTGCGTGGCCCCTGTGAAAGCTGTCAGTTGAAAAATGAGACCTGATGGATTTCGTAAGTGATGTTCTGATTTTTAACTTGTCTCTTTTTCTCTTCTTTGTCTCTTGAAGTGGATACCATGTTACCCTGTTGTCTCAGCAAATTAGGCTTTGGGAAACATCAGACAGATAAGGACTTAACACTGTCACAGCCTCCAGTCTGAGTCTTCCCTAACTCCTGGGTCAGTTTGCATCAGATATCCTCATGTCTATGTTGCATCGTTTTACTGACAAAGCCAGATTTGCCAGAAAATCACACTTTAGCTGCACATCTTTCACACTCACATTGTACTATGGTTGTGATCTTTGTTCTGCTTTGTCTGTTGTTTTTATCCATGCTGTTATCACCTTAAACAGGTGACATTAGGCAAAAACTTCTCAGGAACAATATTTTTTTAGGTGACAAGTCCATGTGGTTTGATGCCATCATTTCTAACTGAAAGAGATCCACTGAACTGTGTGAAGCTATTGCCTCATAAATACCTGTGAGTGCCTGAGATGTGCTTGCTTGTGGCTTCAGCTTGCTGCCTGGTAAGCAGGCATTTTCTCACATTCTTCTTGTCATTCTCTCATGTTTCATTTTCTCATGATCTCATGGTTGAAGGGTTGCTTGGCTTTTAATGTCATGAAGATGAGGTTCTTTCTGCGATAAAAAGCTTTAGAAACTTTATCAAAGTGTGACTTTGCTGAAGTTAATCCATCATATCACTCTTGTTTGAAATCTTCTCCATTTACTTTAGTGAGTCCTTAACATGGGTGTGATGTATATGAATCAAATTCCTTAGAGGAACATCCTACATCCTCTTCCTGGGTGCTCATGTTCCTATGGACCCCGCTACCCAGCCAGAGTCTATAGCCATGCTTGGAAGAAATCAAATGCCAACACTTGTGAGTACACCTATAAACTCTAAAAAAAAGTTAGATTAAAAATTCAGGTTGGATAATAAGACTGTCTGTTTTACAGTGATATTGAAACAGTGGGGTATTTTGCTGTGGAAGGCATCACAGGTCTTTTGCTAGAGGAAAGACGAGACAAACTTTTGTGGGGAATGGTTGGGTACAGTTGATTTGGTTTTGGGAAAGGCATTTTTGGAGGTCCCTCCCATCCCATGATTCTACATTCTGTGCTTCATCATTTCAGTTCATCAAAATGCAAAAATTCCAAAGTAGGCGGTTAAAATATAAATCTGACAGTTCATTGCACTCCAAGCAGAAGGTCTCCAGAGTGGGGTAAACAACTTTGAAAGCCTTGTACTGAAAGCTGGGTCTACACCTGAGAACACTAACATGTTACGAAAGCCTGAAAACCTCTGCCATCAAGATCCAGGAGATCCGTGTGAGACTCTGACTACAACCTGTTCTGAACATGCAGGAACGCTGAAAAAGGGTGGAGATGTTGAAACAATTGAACTTCAGGGGCAGTGAGCAGTAGAAAAAAAAGATTTCCATACTTTGATTGATATCTCATTTTCCAGAATCTGAGAACTGAAATCTTGAATGCCTTTGTAAACTCGGTAATATTTATGAAATGGGTTAATTGAATTATTCAAGTTCCTAAATTTAAAAAATATTTGGTTTTAAATTTTGGTCATGTTACAGGTAAAAGCTTATCCTGGCATGAAATGACATTTGGGGGAAGATAAGTGTGAAGGAAATTACATACTTGGTGTTATATTTTAAACATGGTAGCATGACATGTTTTGACAATTCCTAGCTCTTATTAGTTGAGGTACTCGGTTCTAATAAAAATCTTAATAATAGACCGTGACCAGACCTGCGGAGAAAACACAGAGGCTGTAAAAGTTACAGAAATAGTATTAATGTATTAATGGGTGAAATTAGTAAATTAATACTATGTCAGGAGCAGGAATAGTATGCACACCCTGCTGCCTGCTCATTGAGTAGAAATTCAGTCTCTCTAAACCAGATAATCTTCCTGAGGCTGGACTGAATTTAAGAGTGGACGATGCAGGTTCTTGCAGGCTTTAGACAGGAATACATCTCATCTGATGCAAGATGAAAAACATGGTGGGCAAATCCAAAGCAACGCAAACTGGAAGGAAGAGTTTTAAAATGTTTGTATCTGAGGATGTGTTTAAGATTGAGGCAAAGTCATGTGGTGTCATATTGTTGAGAACCACTTAAGAATGTTTGCTGAATAAGCAGTTATAAAAGAACAATAAAAAGCTATGAAATGAAGGAGTGGGTTATATTAAGGAGATAATAATGTAGAAAATTGCCAAAATGAGGAAGTAAATGAACAATCCTACGTGCTTATTTTCCCAACTCATCTATGATGGCAACAGAAACATTTAAATGAAAAAGGGAACACAGTTAAACTGAATTAAAATTAATACAGCTTTTTGTCCAATAAACAGATCTCCAATTTTCCTCACATAATGCTCACTTATTGCATAGATTAGAGATGATTTCTTCCTAGTACACCATGCTTACTGTCACCTGGGGCACAATATTGGGCTGGAAGAAGTCTTGATTTCCTTGGAAATGAAAAATTAGGTACTTCCATTGATGTATTTAGATTTGAAGGGGAAACTTACTTGATGGGGGTTTTATACAATGTGCCATTTTAGGACTGAGATATACACAATTCCTGGTTTACTATCCAGCATATCCTTTGTACCATCAATGAGACCTCCAGAATTTTAAGTTTAGTTGAGGTTTCAAAAGAGATATTTTGATATTTGCAGAAGAGTTAAACTTTTACTTAATCTCCTTGTCTCAGATTTCCTTTCTCTTAAATATATATGTCTACTGCTTTCTCTCTCTTTTTTTTCTTTTCCCCTCCAAGTTGGAACATTTGCTTAAAAAAGTCATCTGATGCTGAGAGCAGAACCAGGTGCTGTGTTTAATGTATTGGCTCAGAGTGGGGTTTGACCAAAATTGAACTGGATGGTCCCTAATGAAGGCCAAAAGCAATTACTATGAGTAAAGAAAGACGAGGCTTTTCTAGCGTGATCCTTTCTTCTAATTTTTAATACAGATATTCTGATAATTGATTGAGTTTTCTGGGAAATCACACCAAGCACAGCTTTTGGGCTATAGACTTTCCCAGCTTTTAAGAGGCAGTTATAGACCTAAAATAAAAATCTGTTTAATCGCTCTTAGAACAACTTATACTTTGGCTCTCCACACTCCCCTGTGGAAATGGGTTCCAAATAGCTGCTTTTAAATATTCCTGGGGTCAGAGAAGGATAAATATTCCATAACATTTGTCTTACATCAAATAGACAAATGCATTCTGATTTAAGATCATCAGGAAGCCCAGCCCACGGTCTGCCCCAGCTGAATGTCCTGGTGTAGCAGCCTGTGCATGCTGAGGGAGCTGCTCCTCCACGAGGAGCCAGTGACAGACCCAAAGTTCCATCCTGCTCACTTGTCCCAAACAATCAATTTATCTGAGCAGCCACACTGATGCTGCAGCTAAACTTGCTGCATTAATTATATCTGCCCTGAGCTTACAAGCTTTTAGAGCTATTTGAAACATAAATTTTGCAAGCTTGCAAGTCAGCAAAGGGTTTTTCTTTTCTAAGGTACCCGACTTGCAATTAAATTAAACTGCCAGATGCTGGTCATTATCAAAACTCTCCTTCAATCTGTGGATTTAGGATAAGGGATTTTTAGGTTATGGAGAAAGTAGCAAGTAATGGTTATACTCTAAGACACTTTGTGTTGGAGACTTTCTACCTGTCCCTCTCAAAAAGGGAATTATTCAGGTACATTTTTGCTGAGGAGCGTGACAAAGATATTTTCTTCATCACAGCCTCCCTGTATTCCGTTATGAGTTAAAAGCATGGACTGAGATGCATTATACACATTTAAACCCATCATTTGGCCTAATGTGCACTACTTTGGTATTGTGAGTAGCTAATGATGGAGTATTTGGGCTGTGACAGAGCTGTATGACTTAAAAAAGAAGTCACACATATCACAAATTGTATTTTAGAATATAATGCTCCTTGCAGTGGTTTCTTAATGTGCTTAAGGAATTCAGAATGTCTCTGTTTGCCTCCTTAGCACAAGGTGAAATGTGTAATCTGGGAAATCTGAATGTGGAGTTTGTGGAGAGATGGCAGAGAGATGAGCATGTGCTCGAGTCCATGTCAGCAAGTACTTCCCTGGAAACTGAATATAATTGGGTGAGACTCTGGGTGCTTCCTCCTGTGTTTCCTCAGACCTTGGTCTGTTTGTGGATAACTTTCATCACTGTGCCTGAATTTTTGTACAGGTACACTTACTCAGGCAGCAGTCTTTAACTAGAGGTTTAATTATTACATAGGAATTACTGATGTAGTAGGAAGCACAGCTTTTATCTATCAAGCATTGTTTTGGGTCAATAGTTAACTTGTGGTCCACCAATATAAAAAACCTTATGAGTTTTTATTTGGTATCTATTTTTTGATGAAAGATTTAATTGCTGGTTTAATCTACCTGGTTTCTGTTTAATCTCTTCCACTGGTTCAGCTGGTATAGAAGAATGTAAGACATGTTATATTGCTCATTACTAAAACATATAAATACTTGAATATTTTGATATTTCAATCTTATCTGTCATAGGGACTTTATTTTTAAAATATCTTCTTAATCAAGCCACAGCAGACTTCCTAATTGTTCTGAACATGAGTTCTTAGCAAAATAAATGGCAATAGAGCTATAAACTGAACTGAAGAGAGTTGCTTTTAATAGAAACCTCCTATCTCAAGTTTTCTGCAGAGCAGTCTTGGAAGACAAAATCTGTTAAATGAGTCAGGCTGGGACAGCCTCAGAAAAAAACCACCCAGGGACCTGCAGCTTGAATGGCATTGATGTCTCCTGCGAAACCCCTGACGAAGGAGGGAGCCCCAGCTGAGCCTGTGCACATGCAGAACCTCTCTGTGTGCCCCAGTGTACAGGATGAGGGCTTTTTTGGTGAGTGGGAAGCATTTAATTCTCTTTGTGAGGGGGATGCTGTGAGTAGGCACTGCCAGAGACCATTGCTCTCAGAAAGACCAGCCCCTGCGAGGTGGGTCGTGGGGCTTTGTTGCAGGGGGTTACTGCAAAGGCAAACCTGAGCCATGGCTCCTTTTATCCCTGCTGATTTCTCTCCCTCTCTCACCCCTCACTCCCAATGTAGATCAGATTCCTTAAAGCAGCTGCTTGACTTCCAAAAATGCTCAACCCTCCTGTCTCCTACTGAGAGGAGGAAACGGTTACTATGGATTCACCGCACAAGAACAGATGTATTTCAATATGTTGGGTACTAACCACACTGCTATCCGTGTGCTTCAGGTTTTTTTAAGTCCAGAATAGGATTGGCCCATGGATAGCCCAGATAGGGCTGCCCTGGCCTCAAATTCCTCGCAATGCTGCCTGCTAGAATAGAGGGCACCAGGGAAAAATAATGAGGGGGAGGTGGTTCTGAATCCTCCTTATGCTCTTCCTTTCCTAGTGTTTCACCAGGTGTTGGACTGAGTAATGGCCTCTAGATAAGAGAATACATTCAGATGATTTAAAGGCTACATCTGGGATTGATTCTACCCCCAGTATGGGAAGAAATCCTTAATGGATACGTGTGAATTAAGAAAGAGGGGGTTTGAAGTCAGAAGCCACATGCGGCGAGAGGGAAGAGGTTTTTGGTGATTATGTCATTTACCTGTTAGTATATTGCAGGCTATTAAAGGGAAGAGAGAGCACATCGTATGTTGGAGTTGAGAGAGAATAATTCTCAAATTTTGGGGAAATTTCAGTGGGGATCTGAGTGGTGCAGTTTGAACCCTCTTCTACGTGCAACGTGCGTGAGTGAATCAGAAACATTTTGACATTCTGCCCATGCAATCCTATTCATTTCAGCTCATTTCTCAAGCTCGATTCTGTGCTCTGGTATATTCTATTTGAAGGGAGGGGTGGTGGACTGGGAATAGTTTCTAGATCATTTCCTCCATCGCTAACTTCTATAGGGGCTGTAAATAGAAATGTAGCATACATTGCAGAAGCACATGAAATGTCAGTCCTATGGTGCTGTCATTCATGAGGACTCAGTTATGTTACGATAGCCAATTCCCTAAAATCACACTTGTTTTGGCATTTCTCTATTTTTTCATCTTTGCAGAAAACAGTCTCTGTGAGAATCATCCTGTCTAACTTGAGTGAAAGCTTCCATTAAGTGCACAAATAAGCTCTCTCTCTGATTGTCTCAGATCTTGAAAGGTTTTTTAAAGTCCTTTCTGTGCTAACATCACAAGGTCTTACAGGTCAGAAAGCCTAGAACTCAAAGCTTCATCTATATTTTTAATCTACAAAAGTAAATCTTTTGCACATCTGAGTGTCTGGTAAATGGTCTCTTATTTTATTCTCCATTTTTCTTTTGATTGGAGTTTTACTGCTGTGTTTTCTAAAGCACCACAATTCATTTCTTTAATATATGAAAATGTGTTAAAAAACAGTGCACCTGCAAGGACATCTATTTTGTAGGCAGCTTTATAAATCAACCCAAAGACTCCAAACAGGATGCTGGGTTAATTTATAAGTGCCCTCAGTGGGGATGCAAAAGGATTAGAATTGAATTGCTTAAGACTGGAGGTCAGGGAGAAAGAGGAAGAAAGTAGGTTATTGGAGTGATATCTCTGGGGGAAGAATTAACAGAACTCTTTCAAAACAATACAAAAATACCACAGTCAGTGTCTGGACAGGTGCGCTCCGAGCAGTGTCACCTGCTCACAGAGCGCAGTGAGGACAAGTCTTCAACAATCAGCATGTTCACAGGTTTGGCACTGGGTCACCCATGCTGGCAAAGCTGGTGACAGCTGCCCTGCAGGCTCAGTGCAAAGGAGGTGCTGCTGGGTCACGTTGTGGCTGCAGAGAAAATGGAAATATTGCACTTGCCTGTCACTGACAGCAACTAAAGGGCCTGTCCCGAGATGCTACAGGAGATTGTGCTGTAAGATTTCCAGTGAAGAAACCATGTCTAAATACGATACTTCACTACTTTAAGACGAGGCTTGTGAGCCCAGGAGGACCAGCCCTCTGGTCTGTGTGAGTGGCACAGCCAGTGCAGGGTGTCTGCAGGCTCCCTGTGTGATCCTGGTGCTGTGCCACCCCTAATATATCCTCACCCTATGCTTAAGAGATACATGTTTGCCTTGGCTAAATTCCTCCTTCTACTTAAGCTGTATTTTCACTGGAAGGTTGCAGCAGAGCAAGAGTTTGCATCCAGATCTTAATTGGATACCATTTTAACTGACTGGGAATCACTTTTGACTTTCTATACAGCACCACTTCCATGTGTGACTTTCTTTTCATTCTTGCTGTGATGTGAACAGGATGTGATTTGCTCAAAACAACATCTGAGGCTATCCAAACACAACGAATCATGTCTGGAAAATATGAAATAAAAGGAGAAAAGGTTTAAAAGATTTAGTTGCAGTGAAAGAGCATCTCATCTTCCTACATAATTCTTGGCCTCTGAGGCTTACCTAAAGGTGAGCATAGGCATGATCAAAAGTTGCCCTTTCTTTGACAGTCAGGGCTTATTTCTGTATCTGCTAAAACCCTTTGTACATTAATGCCCTGGCCCTTTGTTGGTCATTTTTGTGTGACTTGGACAGGACTGCTGTATCAACTTCCCTGAAATGTCCAAAAGCTGAATAAAATCAGTCTTGGAAAGAAATGTTAGCTTCTTTATCCTTCTGGGATTATGTGCATATACAATAAAATGCAGTTCAATGTTCCTGACTGGCTACTTAGAAGATTACCATTCCAGGAGGCTCAGTTCATGGAGGCACTTGACCATGTATTTAATTTTAAGCACAGAATGAAGTGAGAGCTGGTTGTTAGCTCTGTGCTTTTCATCTCCCCCAGCTCAAATTATATTCCTTGCTGCTCTGATCATATCTTCCACTTACATATTCTCAGTCCTCTATGGCTTCCTATCTTGTCACCTGTTTCACATTCCTTGCTCTCACTTTAAAAGTGCCACCCAGTTTTTCCCTTCTTCAGGGATTTGCCTCACACAGATGCAGCCTCTTAATCCCACTTGACACTGACAAATTCCTTTGACCTGCAGCACTTTCCTTCATCCTTCTCCCTTGTCTGACCACGGGGCTGCTACTCTTCTTCCCTTGTCTGGAACATTCCCAGTGCTCAGTCCCACCAAAAGACCTTGGTGGTGGTCCATTGCCACCTTTGTTATCACTTTCCAAAATAATTGTCCATCCTTATTCCTCTTGCTCATCTCACTGTTCTTCATCGTATTTTAATTGGAATTTATGGTGCAATTTAAAACCTCCAGAACAATGGGTTTCACAAGGAATTAAATTCTTAAATGATGGGGTCGATATTCCTCGCAAGAGCTCTGCATGCAAATTCAGCTGCAAAGGTCAAGTATGGATCTGAACTTCAGCTGACTCAGGATGGTTCATGCCCAGCTATTGCATGGAAAACAGGCATATGATTTTTCAGGAAAGGAGGATCCATGGACCTGCAGTTTCAGAATTACAAGAAATTTCACCCTTTCAGTCATTTCTGGTCTTCACCTTTTTGGTTCTTTCAAGTTTAATTTTAGTAAATTCCAGTGAATAGCCATTAAAATTTTTGTTGCAGCTTTAATGCTAGAGGACAGAATTTGGTCCCTCATGAAGTTGCACTACTGCTCACTACCAGCAATATAGTAAATCAGTTCACTCTTTTATGATAGACTGCACTTTAATTCTTACAAAGCACTGCAATTTCACTTCACTGAAACACCTTTTCTTTCCAACAAAGTTAATTGCAAACCATCTTTATTTACCTGACTAACCTTGTCTTTGCTTGTTGCATCACTTGTTTTTCAGTAAGTGCTGCTAGGATTTTTTGTGACTTAACTAATACTTCCACCAGTTGCTTGTTTAAATTGTATTATTCCAATTGCAACATGACTAGAATGACAGGAGTTAAAAATAGATCCTTCTCTCCACGGTTTAAGACCTGGAACCATAAAATAAGATGCCTTGAACACTGTTTAAAAGCCTGGATTAATTCTAAAATGAATAAAACAATTGTAGCAATTAACTTCATCTCTCTTAAGAGACACCAACTATACAAGTAAATCTCTGAAGATCCTTTGAAAGTATTGCCCACAGTCATTTGTAGGCACGAGGTCTCAGCAGAGCCCTGTCCTACTTGAGAAAGGTTCAGGCTCACTGAGAAAGGATGATTTCCAACCCGTGCTCATAAGAGTCCACATTTGATTTTGCTGGAAATGTGCTATGGGAACAAGAGCCAAAAGCAGTTGTGGCTCATAATCATTAGCAAAGACTTTTATAACCCTCTTTGTAAGTCAGCTCTGACCGCATTTCTTAGTGTGTCACTACTAAGAACAACTTACTTTGTTTGTGAGAATTAATTCAAAACCATTAACAAACTACTTGGACAGTTTTATCTGAGGTTCTGCACATAAATTTGAGAATGCCCCAATTATCAAGTGACCACTTTTACTTAAATATTTTTCAACCACTGCCTTAGAGAATTAGAAAGACTGGGAGAGTGAAAAGGGCTGTCGTTTCTGTTTAAAACACAAGTGAGAGATTTTTAATGATCTTTAGTCTGCAGCTCCCATAGGGTAACTCTATATTGCAGCAGTGTGCTATTAATTAGCTAGGTTGGGTAATTGAAGCCATGGTTTCATGCAGTTCAATGGAGGGACAAAAGTTGCTCAAAAGGCAAAATAAAATGTACGTGGTATGAACTTGAGAGGTCCCTGTGCCTCTTCAGCCTGTAATAGGTACTAGAGGTGGCTGTTTAAAAATTGGCTCATGATTGTCTAAAATCCACTGTGGCACTACTGCAGTCCCTAGAAGATACCTGAAAGCTATTGGTCATGGAGAAGGAGTGAACAAGTAAATCTTAAAAGAGTTGCAAAGCTCAGTCATAACTGAAGAAGCAGCTAAATGGTTATGTAGCATAGGAAAAAAAAGATAAAATCACTGTGTTGCTTGCTACTGTATCTATTACAAAGAGTGAGCTATATCAGTGGTAGGAACATGAAGAGTGTCTTGTTTCCCTGGCAGAGGCAGGAGGCAGATGCAACACCTTCACATTCGCTCCTGTGGCAGACTGAGCCGGCCAGTCCCAAGGCAGCTCTCATCCAGGAGCCATGGATCTGCAATGCAGAGATGAGCATCACTGTCTTCAATTTTACAGATCAGAAAACTGAAACAGGAAAAGGTAAAACGAATTACCCCAGATCTGGTTTTTTTTTCCCGTGGTACTGTCATTTATAAGGCTGGGACTGGTCCACTCATGTTCTTTATCCAGTTGGCTCTGAAGCTTTTCTGTCCTTTTTTGTGGAGCGTATCTTTAATCACAGACAATCCATTCTCTGACAGAGCCTTGTTATATTTGCACAGTGGGTAGATAGAACAATAAAGTGAGTGTATAAGTACTGAAGTGCAGCTCCTCATAACAATTACTTGGCAGCCATGCTCTGAGTTTAGTTCACACTGAAAGATGGTCTAATCCTCACTAGATTTATCATTGGTAAAGATGTGATTGCTGATCTCACTGCAGATTCTTTCTGGTTTTTAAATGATTACTTTGCTTAAAGGCACAAAACATCTTAGTACTTTCTATTAGAGTTATAAATTATATTCCCCCTCCTCCCTCCCTCCAAGACCCAGTGGAATTTCATCATAGATGTTTTTTATGCCATCAGGTTGTGGGAGGCCATTCTGTTTCACTGTATCTAAAACACTCTCAAAAACTTGGTTTTAGTCACATTTCAAAAACAGTTTCTCTATTTCTTGTAAACTGCAAATGTCCTTGAAGAAAATTTAATTCTCTGCAGTTTCCCATCTTAGATTTTATCCAAATGTATAGCAAACACAAAGTTAAGTTCCTTTTACAGATAAAATGAGTCACATATGGTTTTTAAAATGGACATATGGATACAAAATGTATATATTTATACAAACATACTCTGATCAATTGAGATTATCCTTTTCTTTCTTTCATGATCAAAATGCGATAGGACACAGACAATAGCATAGTTCCTACACAGCCAGATGTGAACCTTGCAAAAGGCATTTGAAAGATTTCCAGTGATCTCACTGAGCCTTGGATCAGGTCTCTGTTGTTGGGGGCACATCAGTGAACAGTTCAGACTCACATTATCTCTGTGTAAACCCCTTGTAAACAGTTAAAGACACAAAATACTTCCTATGTAATTTCGTTTCTATTTTGAATGTGTATTTCCACTCAATGGCTGAATAAATAAACAAACCTATGCAAAATAAGTTAAGAAAAAGAAAAGAACAGCCTGTAGATTGCACTCATAGAGAGATGGTGATATGGGCAGAGAGGTTTGCCAGTTGTTTCTGATTAGGTTCACAGGGGAATCAATAGAGACTCACTGTGTTTTCATGTGAATAGTGCTAGTCACCTACACCACTTTCTGAGATCCGCAGCTTATGTGTAAGCAAACAATTCAGGTAGTAAATAGTTGTGTTAGAGCCTGTAGAGTTACACCAGCTACATAAGATGAGGATCTATTCCTGGAGCAGCTGCCTTGTAACATCAGATACTCAGACAGCTCAACGATTTAGCCATTTGAATTTCAAAATCTCATAAAGATAAATCTCATAAACTGCTCTGCTGTCAGGTTGTAAACATGGTTTGTGTTTTTTCTTGTGCTGCTTGTGTTTTCTGCGAGGATCATTTTCACAGTTTAGTAAAGAACATCCATGACACACCTTCCAGCAATGCCATTTCAGTACACTGAAATACCTGGTTAATGACAGCTTTGTATTGAAAATGGGCTTTTGTGGATCATAGGGAGCATTACAAAGGAGACATTTCTTTATCTGCACGTTCAATAGCTTTCTAATTTCTCTTCTGTGTTTCACATAGCACTGCAGTTCCCTGTGTTAGTAGAGCATTTTACAAACCGCCAAGGTTTAGATTTTTTTCCTAGTCACTTAAACAAAACAAAACAAAAAAAATGAAATGAAATGCAGCTGAACAAATCTGGAAGATTTGCACCTTGTTATGGGCCATAAGGAATATTTCCTATTGCAATTTCCATCTTGTTAATAGAGGGTAGGAGTGTCCATGTCTATATTGTATGCCTCTCATTTTAATCCTTTTCTACCTTTAAGTGTTTTTATTTTTCATATGTAACAGGACATAAATATAGCCACTTCTCAGTAACAGGAGAAATATAAAAAGTTTTAAAATATTGAGTATTTGCTGGTGAAACAGATTGTGTTGCAAACTCCCATTCAAATTCCATGGGAGCTGAGCTCTCCCTTGTTCCCTGCAAAGCCTGTGGGGCTCTGAGGCTCCTGCACTGCACTGTCCTGGACATGAGCTGCGCCTGCTGACAGTTATATATGGAGTGCTGGGAAATGTCAAGGAAAATAGATTTATGAGGAAGCTAAACTCCTGATTGCAGCTACAGCACTTTGCATAAGGATGGTGTAAGGGAGTGCACTGATGGGCACAGAGTTCAGCTCAGTATTTGAGGTAAACATCCATAGCTGTCTTTTGGAAAAAGAGTATGAATGAAAAGGAAAGAGCATAGGACAGATGCTATCTATTCTCTCTCAAATGGAAGTTTGCAACTGTATTTTCCTGCCAGGCCCCTTTCAGGGAACAGAATGGGATGGGAAGGTTGTATGGCTGGGGTGTTGGTGGGCTGCTGAAGGTGCCAGAGATCAAATCTCACCTCTGCACTAGATGACAAATTTTCCTTATCTGTTCAGTCATGAGATAGCAACAACTGTGCTCTGCAGGGCCAGGAGCTGGACTTTTATGATCCTTATGGGTCCCTTCCAACTAAAGGTATTCTATAATTCTAAGGATTAGCAGTGGATTTATGGTAAAGCAAAAGGGAGGAAAGATGTGGAGTTTCTCTGCAGGAGGATGTTTCCAGTACAAGGTTTTCCCTCCAGTGTCAGCATAGGGTGAGCTGCTGCTAAAAAAGATAAAATCATAGAATCCCAGGCTCAAAAGGCCACCCAGTCTTCTTCCTCCAAACGGGATAGCTGCCCAGTCCTGACAGCTGTCTGTCTAATCTGTCTTCAGAGATCTCTGGTGATGGAAACCACTCTTCCTCCAGGCAATCTATTTCTTCCATATCCTTTTCTGTGAGATAATTTTCTTGATATGTATCTTGAATGTTCTGTGTACAGCTACTCTACCTATCTGATACAAAAAGAAAAGGATTGTTTATTCCTCTCTCTCATATATAGCTCACAGGTAAGCACAACCCACCTTTTTCCCTGTTTGATGTTTATTTTGCAGTTCATTGTGTGTACTGCTAAGGATATAGAAACAATCTGAATCTGCCAGCCAGCTCAGAAAGTGTCAGCCAAGGATGCTAAAAGGCCTGAAAGTTTGGAGAAGTTTGGACTTGAATTTAGATGATAAGCCTTGGCCCAGGTCCAGCTGTTGCTAAGAACCATTCTGCTGCACAGACAGTAGCTTTAACAAGCTGGAGAGATGGGCTGCCAGCCAGGCTTTGCTGGGCACAGGCAGAAACCTGTTTCACGTGCTGAATAGGAAGTGCACGATGAAGCTGAGGACAAAATGTATGAAAACATTGGTATCCAGGGTCCCTGGACATGTAAACAGGTCATTTTGGGGCTAGACACGCCCCCCAGAAGGCCAAGCGACATTTGGTAGCTGACAACAGCACATGCGCTCCCTAAGGAACAAAGATATTGTGTCAGAGACAAACACACTTAAAAACACCTGAAGTGCTACAAAATACCCCAAATGGCTAAAAGACACTCCTGAGAAGTAATCTGGGCCTCTTGGGACTGCAATGTGGTGCTGGACAGTCAGTCACAACTCTCGCCACTCAGATATGAATGTAAAATATGGAAACATATTGTCTGCTGTCACAACTCATCTGTGAAGCAGATGTTTCTTTTGGGGAATTATTCATGCTAAAGATCACACTTCAAAGTAAACAATAATTGTCATTTGTTCCCTTTAAAAAAATGAAAGCTGGAAATCAAATTAATGAGTACGTTTCTCAAGGGAATAGACAGAGCAGAGAATATGATCCTTTTGGTATATTTGTAGCAAATATTTTTGGGCAAACATATTAGTTCCATGCTATTTTCACATGGATTTAGGTGAGAGGGTTACAAATGACAGTAAGTGGAATAAGAGTAATTGCAGAGGGGCTGAAATGGGAAAACTGTAAGCTCTGGAGGGTGAACACATTTGGGCAACAACAGCAGCACCCTGAAGGGAAAAATAGTCTAGAAATTTGTAGAAACTGCAAAATTCTGCATGACTAAACAAAGCCAGGCAGGTATTTTAAAAGGCCATATGGTAAATGTGATGCTGGGGGTCTTGACTCTACAGCCTGCATTAGCTTTGTAAAGGTGGTTCTGCATCTGATGTCTTGGTGTGGGCAGGCTGGGAAGTCTGCAAGGACAGATGAAACACATTAGGTTTTCTTGTGGGTCACTGCTCAGCAGGCTCCTGGTCAAACTTCATTTCAGTGAGCTCTTTCGACTTCACAGCAGCCAAAAGCAGTTGCATTTCAAATTACTATGATTTATCACCCAGACCAATTCTCATGTACTTGGGTCAAATACAGGATGAATGGCAGCCTCTAAGGGTTTATGAATAACCTGGGAAATCAAAGTCCTGTGTGATGTGTTCTTGGACTCACAGGCTGTTTTCTTAATAAATTAAATGGTGCCAAGGAACATTCCCAGGCACCAGACTGAGCTGTGTTGCTGCACTGACAGGGTGGTCCTTTTGACTGGATTGCCAGAGAGATGCAGAACCCCCTTTTGGCTGGTTTGGATCCCCCAACAGTCTGTCTATCTAGAAATATTCCACATGAAATATTTTGGACTCACTGACCATGTTTTGCAACAAAAATATTTTGTCAGTTGAATTTCTGATCTTTCTTAACTGACCATATGCAATATTTCAGAACTTGAAAGGGACCCATTTTGCATTTATATCAGCCACATAAACACTGCTGTATGGACTTACTTTCCTGTTTATTGTTACTGAAATTTAAGAAAAAATTTTGAAAAATGTAAAAAGTATTTTGGTTCTTCATACTTACCTCTTCTTGGAAATTCCTTGGATCATTAATCTTTTTTGGCTACTTCCCTGTACCAAGACTATTTAATAACCTATGAGGGTGTTTTGGAGTCAGACTTCATCAAAACTTGTCATCATCAGTTCAGAAGCTTGTACCTAGAGCCAGTGCAATTGCTGCTATGAAATTTGAAAAGGGTAGTTTAATTGCTATAGCCTTCACCGAGTTTTGATAAATGCTTTCACCTCAAGTTTGTATCCCTAAGACATTGTTGCTTTGGTTTGACCAACTTCAGTAAAAATGGTGTGTGTTGGAATTTTGAGGATGATTATCTTGCTTGGAAGGTAGGAAGGAAATTGAGGTGTTATTTAGATTTTTTATTTATTTCTTTTGTAACGTTAAAGCTGACAATTCATGACATGTCTGCGCAAGTTCTATTTCTTAGTTCCTAAAAGCAACTCCTCTGCTGAGCCGATTTGGGATTATGAGTATGGTGTATAAATCATTACATGACACGGTGCTGGATAATTAAACAGCTGCTTTGCACAGAGCTCCCTCATTCCTCAATGAAGCAGATGTTGTTTTATCTTTTTGCTGATCTCAAGTATTCCATGCTAACATATAATATACATTAACGTTACTCACAGTTTTAATACGTTGGTACCTTCCTAACCGAGGATCAAAGCCTTACGCTCTGCTGTCGGAGGCTCTGCACAAGCAATTAGCAAAGAGGAGGGATCATTTCCCATCCTACCCCCATATCCTAAATATGTGTCAGTCACCGCGTCTCCACCGGGCCCGGAGGAGCCACAGCAGCTCACGCTGGCTGACATTTCAGCTGCAGATGTCAGACACGATGCCATCATTTACATACCAATAGCTGCGAGTGGGAGAATAAAGCTCCGGGAGGAGCAGAAATGGAGAGGGATGCAGAAGTGGGAGCTTGCCTTCTGCCTCTCTCCTGCGGCTGACAGCGGCAACCCGAGCTGCCCAGCTGCATCCTGAGCCCTCACCAGCAGTCGCCCAGGGCACGGGGTGCGGGAGCTCACGGCGTGTGGGTGTGTCAGCAGGGGAACCAGACCTCTCCTGTATTTACCTTCTGCCGTCACCAGAAACACCAACAAAATCCCAAATGGTAGACGAGCTGAATAAAACAAAGTATCAGGTTAAGTGATGAGTATTTCTCGCCAGCCTGGAAAGCTAGTCATGCGTCAGGGGTTTGTGCTCTTTATTATCAGGGTGCTTGATTTAAGAGAGGCGCGTGTGTGCAGAGCCATGGCGAGCATCCCTGGAGGTAAAGCCCTCCTACCCTGCCCTGCTTGTGGTGTTTTGTGGCTGACACTGAGGCTGCTTCCCAGGGCAGTGTGTGAAGCCGCTGCTGAAAGCCTGTGAATGGAAAGAGGAATATTATAAATATTGGGAAGTGATAGCTGGGATGTTCCAAGGATGTGTGTGTGTAACCAAGCAAGATGGCCTGACCCTGTCATCAGTCTGCAATCAAACTCTGATTTCCAAAGGTCTGTACTTCCTCATACAAATATTTCCTTTCAGTTATGTGCTTCATTAGGATAAATTTCATGCAATATTGATTTTTTTTGACCTGCAGATTTTTTAGTTGTCCCTGTTCCTAGCCCTAATTTATGTTGTACATATTTATACTTATTTCCAGTATATTTATAATGGGAATAAAGTTATTACTTCACCTTATTCCTAGATGGGAAAATGCCCATGAACTTGTTCAGGGGATAAATGGGTATTGCAGTACATGGTCCATATTCTGCATAGTTATATACTGATGCAGCTCCCCAGTTACTTCAAATTAATGTACCTCTTTGAAAGTGATTGAAGATGTGCCAAATTCAGAGCCTGGCTTATTTTCTAGAGATGTTGAATTTTCCAAGGCTGGCACTGTACCCTTCAGTGATGCAGAAGAAATAACTGCCTTAGAAGGTCTCTCTCCTTTTCACAAAAAGATAAAATTTTAAAATTATTGTGTAACATGCCCTTTTCTCCATCACATGGTCCTCATTTTGTTCACCATTATTTTTAATGGACCCATTTTCTCTCTTGCTTTTCATCCGCTGAGTCTTTATTATTATTATCATCATCAAATTCTTTGTGGGCTGCCAGCATTTGATATTTCATTTCACTGATTTAATTATGTCTGTGGCTTGTTCTGGGCCTGATTATTTTTATAGATCTCCAAATCCTCTTCTTTACCAAAATGCTTGCATGGGAATCTGTTTGCTCAGTGTTTATATGGCACTTGGCAAATGTGCTCCTTTGTACTTTGCGTTTGTTCCGGGGGGTGTTTTAGTCTGATCAGATTTTACAACTTCATCAATGGAATATGGGCAGACAACTAACACCACGGTGCCTTCCCACCTGCAGGTAAAAGGATGTTGTGGGTACAGCTGGTTGCAGCTGCTGTTTGCCCCCTGCTCCCTGTGTGCCATCAGCCCTTGGGGACTGACAGCTCAGCTCGGTGGGTGACAGGTTCGAGGAGGAGATACAGGACCCATTCTGTCCCTGGCTGTGCAACAGGGTACAGACTGAGCTTAGTTTAGCTTTTGGAGTGTGGAGGATGGAGATGGGGACAAGATACAGAGGTATAAAACCCATTTAACTTTTCTGTCACTGGCAGATGTTATACTGGTTTAAATAATCTGATTTTGTCTTCTCAGCATCATGACCAGCTTGAGCAAGGGTCAAAAGAAAAGAGAGTCTCTATGAGACCACCTGAGCTAAAGATGACACTTTTTGCTGTCATCTCTGCTGTACCCTAAACTATTCCTCATATAACCTGTTAAGGTTTCCTACCCTGACCCTGTGCTCTAGGAATGACACATCAGGCAGGAGTCCTCACTGGCACTGTACTTCAAAATCTCCTCCTACAGCTTTCATCACGTTTTTCCAGTCAGCTCCCCAAAAGGCTCATTTTTATATGATCCAGAATATTTGACTTACCCTCCCCAGCACCTCAGTGGCTGGTCCCTCAGTTCTCATTCCTCCAGCAAACCAGGCCAGCCATGTGCTGTCAAGAAAGATCTTGTAGCTGTTATTCTTTCAGAGAACTTCAGCCCAGATTTTGCTTTGTGCTGACTGGCCTCTTGTAATTGCAATCACTTCAGCAGTGATGACATACACACACACGTGCACACACAGTAGTTTCATGAGTTCCTTGGATCTGTTATCATCAAGAGTCCATAAATAACTGTTTCTAATGCATTGGACTGAAGAAAGTAATTGCTATTTAAATGGATAATTTCTTGTGAGCTAATTAAATACCCAATAGGTGAGAACATTTTAATGGAAAGTAACTTCACTCAATAAGCAGGCTTTTAATAATTATTAGTTGCTTGAAAAGCATCTGATGGAGAAGTCATGTAATGACAAGCTCTAATTGATGTTTTGTAAGTATACTTATTGTGCATAAATAGCAATTTTATTGTATATGTCTCTCTCCCTGTCTCCCATATGCATGGCTTCCCAGCTGGAGGCCCTGTTCTGCTTTATTTTAGTCTATTCTTCCCTGCTTTGGAAAATTCCCTCACTCATGCTCCTGAAATAATCTCAGTTACAGCAGCACAAAGCAGGATATGAGCAGAAGCAGGGAGCTGCTGGCTTCTCCAGAAGCAAAAGCTCTAGTTTTAACTTCAGTTGGCTACCCAGCTTTAGGTTTTGTGACAGGATCAAGTTCAAGGCCAACAGAAGTCTGTTTTCTACACAATCAGGTTTACGTGGTGAGCCAGTGAAAGCCTTGGCAGATCAGCTTCCTCCAGAGATTGAAACAGAAGTGGCAGGGCAGGGTGTCTTTTTTGCAGACATCCTTACAGTCACAGAGATACACAAATGGTTCCTATTGTGTCACATCTCAGAAGAGAAAGTTTATAACTGAGGTTCTCTTGGATACATGGACATTGCCCCACCCCAACATGATGGTACGTGAGCAGAGCTGGGAACCCCTACAAACAGAGAGCTTCTCATCTGGGAAGTGTGCAAGATTCCAGATGTTGTCCTGGAGCAAAATGACTGTGCAGAAAAAGATGATAAACTGGAATGTCCATTGTTAATGAATTTCATTTGCAATGGAGGAATCTAAGGAATGGGAGCCAGACAGGGGATGTGCTCCAGGCAATGCAGGATTGTGCTGACTGTGATCAAGTCAAATCAAAACCCTGAAGGGGTTTGATCTGGGAACAAGTAGTATCAGATTTAAGGACTGGGGGAGTAGACAGCTGATTTTCTTTCTTAGCAACAGTATTATGGGAAAGCCTGTACTGACCTTTCCTCAGCACTTGCTTGCTGTTCATCTTCACACATCTTCACTCCATTGTAATTCACTGCTGTCTTTTGCCATCATTGGCAGGTGGGAATGTTGATGTTCTTTTTTTTTTTTTGTTGAGTTTTTGTGTTGTTGGGGGATTTTTGTGACTTCAAAGAACTTTTGAGACTAAAATGAGTGGTGGACAGAAAATGGATCTGTTGGTAGCTCTGGTGGGATAGCCTTTAAAAAGTCACTGCACTTGCCTGGATCTCTTTTCTTCCCATCCGTAAGATGGAGTTAACTGTGCACATTTCCTTCATGAATACCATTTGGTATTTTCTGATGAAAACTCCTATATATGTTATAAGTGTTAATCATTTTTGTCACTCAGGCACTGATTTAGGAATTTCTGGAGTACTCCCACATGTTGAGAATCACACTTATCTTAAGGACGAGAATATTAAATTCCAGTGCTGAACCTGGCTAATTTGACAATGACACATTTTTCTAGGATAATGCTTCAGATCTTATATAAGAAAATGAATTGCAATTATATCTAGAAGGAACTATGGATCATATGATTTCACCTGCTTCAGTCCAGCACTCCTGCATTTAGGGAAGCATTCTATGTCTGATTATGGTAGTTTTTCCAGGGAAACATTATATCTTCCTCTTCTGTTGGTCCTTTGTTCCAGTGGTTAATCACCTGCTAACTTATCTCAGGATTGTTGTTTCCTGGTGTTTTTTTCTTTTTGCAGGAAAGAAGTTAAATTACTGAGGAGGTTTTCTTTTTTTCTTCTTTTTGGGGGGGAAAGTTAGGGGTCAGGTGTGTGGTTGAGTCAAAAGTCTAACAACCCATCAGTCTTACAACTCCGTGGTTTCTGTTGCTGAAAGAAGATGCCCGTAATTATTTAATTAAGAAAGCTGTTGAGGTAAGACCTTAGGGATTTGATCTAATTAAGATGGTGCTTATTCAGTAAAGAAGCAAGTACTTTCACTGCAGGTACTATCCCAATGAGTTATCCAGCTTGACTTTTGAATAGTCACTATTAACTGGAAAGAAGAAATCATGGCATGGCAACAGAGCAAGCCTGAATGCTACTATCATAATCTGCTCAGTCATACAAGATAATTAAATTTTAATCCATGTGTGGGCTTCAGAGGGCATATTCACAAGGTCCACCTTCAGTGGACAAAATCTGACACTCAGACCACTGGATGCAGCCTGAATTGTCAGAGAAAAGAAAACATTAAGGCCAGATTTGAAGGGGCAGCAAATTTCTTTTATTCAAGCAGCTTTCAAAAATGGATATGCTTTCAAATGTGTGAGTTCTTCTGCAGGGCTGGCAAACTATAAACTCTAAGTTTAGACCAACCTATGAGCAAATGACTCGGGTGTTTAACTTATGATAATCACCTGGACAATTAGGCAGAAAAAAGGTTAACTCCTTAGGAATAGAGGAGCATCTGGGGATGCCAAAATAGGTCATGAGCTAATGAGCCCCTGCAGGCCCAGGAGAGGGAAGGAGAAGCCTGGAGAGAGCTGTTGGTAAAGGGCAGGTGGGAAAGCTGTACCACCAAACCACTGCATCTGCTGGCTCCATGGGTTTTACTGCCTGGGAGAGTGCTGAGTTTCAGTTCCCAGGTATTTGATTAGTCTTCTTTGGGGAGACTGGTAGATTAGGAGTCAGAGAATTAATTGGCAGACCTTCAGCTAATTGTAAGCAAGAAAGCGGGAAAGCAATCCCTGAAAACCACAGTGGAGATGGATTAATTCAGAAACATCTCATCACAGAATATGAAGAACACCTTCCCCCTTCTCCCTCTCACCTGCAGATTCCTACTTTAGGTGTTAGGGAAGAAACTGTAAACTTGTCTGAATTACAAGCAAAACTGTATGCTGCCCCCAAAAATGGGAGAGGAAGTATTTTTAATGCTTATACATTATATAACACATAAGCATATATCATTTAAAGGGACATGAGTAACTTCACTTATTTCCTTATTTTGGAGGTGACGCATTAAAAGGGAAAATGCCACTACTGCACTTTTCTTCTTACATAAAGCAGATTTGTGTCCACAGTGCCTGTGCTCAGGTCTGGTGCGCTGGAGCAGCAAATCCTCCTCCCCCACGAGTAGATTTCTTTGCTTTCCCTTGAAGGCCCCTGCTAAAAGTTCTTGGGCAGGGTGGCCAAGCAGGCAAAGGGGGCACAAAGGGAGCCTGGTGGGCCGTAGTCACAGTTTCTTTCAGGTGCCTTGGCTGGAGCAAAGTGGGGACCATTTGCCCAGGTCCTTTATTCAATGCTGAATCACTTCTGGTAAGGAGGCAAAACTGCTCTCACTCACGTGCCTGTTGCACGGCAGGGAGGTGTCAGTGCAGGCAGGCAGGGCACACATCCACCCTACTCTTGGTTTACATCTCTCCAAAATATCCTTAAAATGCAGGGGAAATAAAAAGGTTGGTGTCATGGAAGGTCTGCTTCGACAGCTGAAAGCCAACCCATCCTCTCACACAAAGGTCTGGTGAGTTTTATTTGCAGAGTCCCTCACAGTCTGGAACCTGGAGCAGTAGGTTAATGGGAGATGCTGGGAAGGAACCACCTTGTAAGGAGATGGCCATGGAAGTGAACCATCCACAAGGTGCAGAAAAGTTTTATTGCAGCTGCTAAAATTAGGAAATATGTGACATCCTTGGACACCAGGTATTTTAATAATGTGACTGAGTATTTATATACATTTTTTTCAGACCACTTCCAAAACACCTTGTAATATATTTTCCAAATCACTCTCCAAAGAAAATATTTTTTTCCATTTTTTATTTTATTTTCTGATGCCTCAGAGTTGTTTACCTCTCATGATACTGCAAAAAGGAAAGAATTTGCAGCTTCCCTGGGTGTTGTAAGTATAAGTACCTATTCAGAAATGATCCTCACTAAGAGACTTTCAATTGCAATTTACTTTTGACCTTTGGCGAGAATCTACCTCAAGTAGGCAGATTCAAAGGGCTGTGTACCTCCAGTGAGTCCCTGTTTGTATCGTGATCCAAAGAAAGGGCTGTAATTCTTCACCAAGTGCCCTTATGATTCCTTTGGAAATCACAAGTCTAAGTGTTATTTCTCCAGCAGGAGAGTGGGCTCTGGGTAACTGCACTGGCAGTGGCTCATTACAGTGACCAAATTTGGGAATCCCTTCCCAGGGGAGGGGAGCAGTGGCCTGCTGGGGGCTGGACACCTCTTGCACGCTGGCCATCCTCAGGTCATGCCCGCATTTGCTCACTCAGGTGTCTTCCAGCTGTCCAAATGAGTCGGCACCAGTCTCCACGTGGTTCCTTTTTATCTGTGTGACTTCAAACTCCTGGCAGTGCCATCAGCACACCTGAGCTGTTTGTTTGCTGCCAGGCTCTGCATTAGGAGACCTGCATAAACGTTCCTCAGGCATGAAGAGAGATAACAGCACGCGTGAGTCTTACAGAAATACAGCTAATACTGAGGCTCGATGCTTTCTTTTCTGTATGCTTTTTGGATTTAAATTTTATGGTTTTTCCCCTGGAGAGGGGAAAACACTCTTCCTGCTCAGCACCATGAGGTGTTTGTCCCAGCCACAGGTCTCTGCACCTGGGGAAGGACTCAGGGCTGCAGCACCCATAGCAGGAGCACCACGAGCTGTGTTGAACTGAGCAGTGAGAAGATGGCCATGTGTTTATCATGGAAGCTTTGGCTTCGTGGTAAGTCAGGATCTCTTATTATTGTTTTATCATATTTTTTTGAGGTTCATATTTAATTCAGGTCAAATCTAAACTACTAAACAGAACTGTTATGCAGCACACACATCAGATAAATGAAGTGTGGGTTTAGCATAGCTCTGACCTAGTTACTTCATGCAATGTTTTCTAAAAGTAAAAATTGAAATCTTTTATCTGAACACGAAATGAGTCTTTGTTCCCCTGCCTATTGCAGCACTTTGCATATATTTGGTTTCAAAGACTGATGAAATTTGCCATTCTGAATCTTTCACTTCAGAAAGGCTTGTCTTTGCTGGTAACCCAACACAACAGTGTATATTGGCAAAAGGAATATCTGCCATCAGAGGTACACAGAGCAATCTTGACACATCAGATGGAAGAAAGACAGGACCAGAGTTGGTAAATATTAATAAAACATTAAAAATAGCTGGATGTTTTTGAAAAGAGTAATTCTATTTTTGTTACTGTTCTCAAAAATTAAAAAAATAATTAAAAAAAAGAAGATGCTGGAAAGAAGAGTCAAACCAGAGGATGAAATGCCAAGATGTTTGAAGGACTTGCAAAACACAGATATGCTTTTCTAATCTTTCTGAAACAAATACTTATTTCCCACCATCTATATCTCTATAAAGATTTTGAGTCTGAGAGAGAAAGAGAAAAAATGTAATTAAAAATTCTGTAGTTTCTTTAAATTTCAATTTATATTATTTTTAAAAAACGGTTTCACTTTGAATTATTAAGAAATCCATAAAACAGCTATGGGATTACTTCAAGTTTGTAAACGAAAATGGTTTTCAGTACTTAATTTTCATTGTTTTTGATTTTAGAAATTCTGACAAGTTCCAATTATGGTTAAAATGGGAGAAGTGAATGTAGAATGAAAATGATGAAAAACAAAATAGAATGTTCTGCATTCAACCCCCCACTGAGCTATTGAGAAAATTAATGTTTAATTAAACCCCTGATTTTAGAGAAATAGGGGGTTTGTGATAAAAAGATTGTAACAAATTGTCAAATAGCTGTGTATTAATAAGTGCTACATGGCAGTTATAGGGCAGATTCCACCAAGAGAGCTCAGTGTTGCTCATTACTGCTTGGCAGGGAAAATGCTGATGTTCTAATTTGAGAAACTCTGTGTAATTTGTAACAATGCAAGATGTCCAGTAGTTGCACTAAGAAGTGATATAAATTGGAGCTGGAATGAAGTGCTGGGATAGGTGGAGGGGATGAGGATTCAGTCATTCCCATCAGGTGAATCATTGGGATTCTGCACTCATCACAGAAACACCTGTAGCTCTGCAGGACACCGGCATGCACCAACGCAATTTAATACTTCCCACAGTTTCCATTCTGTGCCTTCTGCTTGGCCTGCCTCTTCCCTCTTTTTTTTTTTTTTTTTTTTTTTTAACTCTTCTTACCATTTCTGTCTTGCATTTCCTGCTTCTTCCTGACACCCTTGAAAATGTAATGCTTGTTACTCCGGTGTATGAAGCACTCAAACCTGAAACCACGCCATGGTTCATCTCTTTTATCTATTATTTATCAGGAAGGCTTTTGAAAGCAATGATCACTGCTAGACATAAAGACTGGATAGCTCACAAGACAGCATGGCTCAGACACGTGCCAGCTCAGGAGTACTGCAGTGGCAGAACAGCCATGTCACAAATGGAAGAGAGAAATCAGCTTATGGAAAGTGTAAACTGCACGAACTCTGCCCTGGGTCTCTCCTCTGTGATCCCCAGGAACTGCAGGCTGTGGAAGGGGCTTTTCATTTTTCCTTTAAAAACTTTTTTAAGTTGCTTTTCCTTTAAAAACTGAAGGGAGAAAGAAAAAAAAAATCTTCATTAACAATATTCAAGTCAGTAGTGCAGGGTTATTTCTATGGTGTAAGTCAAATTTATCTGGATTTACCTGCTTCCTGAAACTTTAGGTAAGGGCGACAGTAAATAAATAGCTCATGAGAAATTGCTGCTCCTGCTAATTTAGACTGGGACTGGCCCTTACAAAGATGTGGTCTCACGAGGAAGATCAGAACCCTGCCTTGGATTGGTACACCGTGGTTCCTGGTCCCCTCTAATTCCCAGGACCAGCACCAAAATGTGGCTGTGGCCACTACCCTTATTCCTAACAGTGGCTCCATCACCTGCTGTCGGATGATAACAGACCTTGGAGGGGAATCCTCTAAAACTCTCTCCTTTCCTGAGCTTTCTTCCTTGTGTATGGAGTTATAAAAACTCAACCCAGCCAACAGTAACCAGAGATGGACAAAATGGTAACTGTGAGTGATTCATCACTTGAAAGGAGGAATAACTCTCTCCAACTCTTTGCCTTACCAAGCTGCTCTTAGACTTTGCTGCCATTATTCCTTCTCATTTTGAACATGGCAGAACTCTGCAGAGAATATACAAATTCCCAAGAGGTCTCTTCAAGTCTTGTTTTATTTGAACACTTAATCTCAGTAGAACCCAGATTATCTGGACTGCTTTTCCTTGGCTCCATCTTCATACTTTTTTTTTTCTCTAACTCAGAGACATGTCCAACTTGGATATGGGAAGGAAATAAAGAGTAAGGGCAGACTGGGAGACTACTTCTTGGAAATTCTATTTTGGCTTCTAGCGTTTGTGACTAATACTAGGAAATTAGTCAAGTTGGATTTTTACACTTCATGTGTGATTATGCTGGGCATAATTCAGCTGTCACTCATGCAAAAATAAATACTGAAACTAATGGAGTTATATGAAAATAAAACTGATGTAAATGAGAAGAGAATCAGCCCCCCTGTGGATATGAGATCAGATTACTACCACACTCTTATTTATACTAAAACTCCTTTATACCTCTGACAGTCAAAAGTGGTTTTAAATTGGTGGAACAGTGATATCCACTCAGTATAAGAAGCCTTTGTGCTTTATGAAGAGTGGTAAAGGCTTTATTGCAAGTGTGAATGGACTCCCCTGTTAACAGAGGCAAAGTGTTGAGAGGAGTGAGGGAAGATGGGGCGGCTCCTGGCACCACCACAGCCCTCCCGACTGCTCCCTTCCTGCCTCAGACCAAGCACCTGAACCCCAGGCTGGGCTCAACATGGGGTGAAAACAGCTGATATTGGATTAACAATAATGAAATGTCTCCTCTCTTTTTGGGTAGGGAGAGGTGTGCTGTGCAGACCTGTGTCTGTCTCGCATTGTTGGGTGTGTGGCAGTAGGGACAGAATGAGACTGGAGTGAACCTGAAGCACAGAATCAGAGCACTAAACCAGATTTACTGCATTTATCAAATGGAGGCATCCACGAGGTGTTAGACAACAAGGTTTGCTGTGCCCCCGGTCTGCTCAGGGCCTGCTGAGAATAAAAAGCAGAATAGGAGAGAGGCTCTTACTGGAGCACTGGGAGTCTCAGCTGCTCAAAAGTTTTTCCTGTGATTTTTCTTGCCAAGAAGCTATTTAGTCAGGTTTCTTTTGAAATCTTCCAAATCCTTCTTTGATTCTGTGCATAAAACCACTGAACTTTGGATAACATGTGCTGCTATGATGAGTCTTGAAGTTTAATGGCAAAATAAACTGTCAGATAAGGAAACCGTAAATCCTGCCACCTTAAAAGTGTCTGAAGGAAGGGCTGAAACAGTTCCTTGTTTCCATGAGGAGCAGCCTCAAGAGGAGCAGCAGCTTAGATGGCAGTCAGGGTCTTTCCCAGAGGATCAGATGGTTTGTATTCGGTGTATTGGGAAGGAATGCAAGTTAGGAGGAGCAAAATGCTTTAACGTGCTTAGTTGTTTGCTGTCACCTTGAGGCACCTTTCTAGCCCCAGGAGATCATCAGAGTGGATATCTGAGGTGCACACTCCTGGGCTGGGAGATGTGCTGTGGCTCCAGGTGATTTATTTGCACAGGCAGAGCGACTGCTCCTGCGCTGCTTCAGGAGCTCACCTAACAAACGCCGGCGTTTTAAGCACTGCACATCAAAATTGCCTAAGTATGAGATGGGCAGCAAAAAATGAAAATTGGATAAACACACGTGACTCTGCAGACACTTGAAGCATAATTAGCTGTAGTATTTTAATGATCTCTTTACAGAGAATGTAGAAAAAGCAGCTTGTTTACACACTGAGTTCAGCATTAAGAGCTGTGCTGTGATTTGTTCTCTGGGAATGCAGTGCTGCCTGCCTCTGATTTTATAATCTGTTGACTGAACTCATGGACTGTCAAGTACGTTTCAAGATTATCCATGTTTGGATGTCAGATTATATTTTTTGGGGGAACACAGCTTCTATTTATTCTTAACTCCGCTGCTGATTTTCCCAGGTTTCTGCCATATGCTACACGTCACAGATGAGTATTGTGCTGTCTTAAAATCTGACAACTCTGTATCCAGTTTAATAGTTCTGTCATCTCAGCGTTGTCATTAGCACTGAATTACAACAGAGGATATTTAAGCACCAGATTATGGCACCCAATATTTGTTAAAATAACAAATAAGAAGGGCAGACATTTTAAGAAGAGTCAGTAGTACTTCAAAAACATCACTCAGTCAACAAAGTCATAAAGACTGATTTAATGACTAATTAAATGAAGTTTGCTGAATGATTATGCCTACCTAGCTAAACTGGAGTTTTATGCATCTGCCTCACTGTGGGCTTTATGCATAATTCACACACACTGACAAGACTCTGTTGAAAAAGATGTATAGACAATATATTTAATGAACAGTTTAAAGAGTCTGAAGATTAAAACCAGCAGATTTGTAAACCCATATTCAGAAAATATGCAGATATCTTCTTGTGCATAAATTATACATTAGCTGGCTCTCTAATATAGTTTATGCAAAATAGAGATAATATGTAGTACTGTGCAAGGTTAATATTGATCAGCTCTTTTGAAACCACATTCCTGCCCTGCTGAAGGTAAACACCCTCCTTAGATTCAGAAAAACAGAGGAAATAAGTGGGTAGTTAGATAAGTACTATGAAAAACACAGCCTTTAAACTCTAGTCAAATAAATACATACTGCTAAATGATAGCAGCCATTTAGTGCTACCATTTCCCTGCTGTAATATCAAAGCAATGAAATTTGAATCCTTTTAAAAACAGGGATTATTTATGGGCCTGAAATGACACACTTTATTGGATTAGAGACACAATTCCAAATATGAACCTGATTTGAACAATAACTGCAAGTTCCTTGCTATTGAAATGACAGCCTTGTTTTTCTGCAGCTTTGCTTCCAGCATTTTTTTCCTCTTTTTTATAAACATTTTTCTTTTAACATCTCTCAAGTACTTCAACCGGGAACAACCCAAAAACAGCAAGGAAAAGAGTTTCAATCAGCAGACAGGAATTTGGGGTCCTTTATCCTTCTAAACACTGCAACCCAAACCCAAGCATCAGCAGCCAGAGCTACCTTTTTTTTTTTTTTTTCTTTTCACACTGTGATTTTTAACCAGCCCTAAACATTTAACTCATGTAAGTGAACATTTTTCTTGTGGAGGCAGTTCTTCTGTCATGTTCAAGTTATTAACTCTGCTTTACCTTTGCTTGGGAGGATTTATCTGCCCATTGCTCACAGGCTGCTGGGAGATGTCCAGCCTCTTCATGGCAATGTGCTGATTAGAAAACTTGCAACAAATGGAAAAATCTTGCACACACTCCTGGTCTAATCAACTTCAACATGGCTCTTCACTAACTTTGCAAATTAAAATCTAAGTATTAGTTCACTCTTTAGGTTTTCAGGTCATACTCAGCACTGTAGCCTGCTTTATGCTGAGCATAACCCCCATGTAACGTGGGAACGGAGGAGGGAAAAACCAGAACAAGGACACAGCATCAGTGTTTGGTGTTGCTGCAGTTTCCCATCCTCTGGGCAGATTTGGTAGGCGAGGGATGAGCTTATTAACTGCAAAATCCAGTCTGGAGCCCACTGGCATTTCACGTGAGTCAGATCTGGAGCTGGCAGCACAGTGGGACAATATATTTACAATTAGCAAATATTTTAATGTGCACTGGCATGTCCTTTAATCAGCTGTTCTCCCAGCCTTTTCCTGTTTCCTTTCCTGTGAAGAAGGTTTGCTCTGGTGAGAAGGTTTCTCTGAGCAGATTTCTCTGTTGGCAGGAAGGTGATGGAATAGCAGCTTCTGTCTGTGTTCAAACCTCAAGGACACGGGCACTGGCAAACATTGCAGATCCCAAGCCAGCCCTTACAAAGTGTTCATACCCAGGCCAGCACAGGGGACAAGATTCTGTGACTGAGACAGCCCTACCTTTGTAGCAACTGAGGAGCACAGAATCTCTTGTGAGGAGGACGTGATTATGAGAACGTGAATCTCTTCAGCTGTTTCTCTGCTGCACTGTGCTGGCATGCAATCTTTTGAGGTATTAGGTGAAATGAAAACATTGTTGCTAACCAGGTCCACTTCTGAACAGTTCACAGAGAATAAAACATCTGTGTACTACAATAAAAAAACTTGTAGCTAGGTGAAAATTATAAACTTGCAATCTTGAATTTAATAATATCCTGCTTCCTATAAACTGTGCGACTGGAAAAAAAAAAAAAGTGGCTTTTTTCTGACCTCCTCTAACCCCCCACTGCAGGGATCAGTTCCAAGAAGAGATAATGGAGGGATAAGATGGGCAGTGGCCTAACTCCATGAGTTGCCTTTCCTGGATGTGGCTCCCACTGGGGCTTCAAGGTCCCAGTGAAAGCCTTAGGGAGTGACTGATCTTCCCAGTTCATTTTTCTGTGTAGCTTTTTAGGCTGCACACTTTATTGATTAGGCTGCCTGGTTTTCTCTTTCAGTGACATCCTTCATTTGAATGTGTATCTGTTTTGCTGAATCAGCTGTGTATTGAAATGCTGGAGGGTTCAGCTGCTCTTCTGTTTGAGCTGCATATTTGGTTTAATCCTCTTGTGATTTTTTGCTTGCTCATCTGGCTACTACTTTAGCCAAGCAATTCTGGGGGGTGGAAGGGTTGCACTGCCAATTTCATTTCTGACTGGGAAACATATTGTATAAACTGAGTACAGTCATTCACGGCTGCAACTGTATGTTGTTGGAGTTAAATGCCTTTTAAAAGAAAATAATACAAGATTTATTTAATTTCTGGTGTTGGCAACCCAGTGCTGGGAATATGGGGGGAGTTCCCAACCTGGAAGCTAAAGATAAGTAATCAGGAACATAATCTGAAGCTGTGGAGGGGAGGTGGGTGGGTGAATGGGGGGTGGTGGGAAGGAGGGAGGGTGCCATTTTAAATTGAGATGTGAGAAGATCTGCTCATTCTCTCTCTAGCATCTGTGGAAGCTGGGAAGCGAAATACAGCGAAGAGAGCACAGGTGCAGATTCAATTGTGTTTCAAGCAAATGCTGTATTTCTATGGCAGTAACTCCCCTTAGAATTAAAGCTGGGGTCACAGACAGCTCTATATATTTATTTATTTTCATTGGATATAGACCCCAGACTTTAAGGAATGCGTTGTAAAGCAGACCCAGAAATGTTAGCTGCCCAAATCCCAATGAATCCTAGCTGCAGAAACCACTGTTTTCCCCAGCATCATCTCTCTTTTGGCATCAAGCTTGTGTTTGAGACCTTTCAAATGCTGCAGAAGATGTTTCCTGCTCAAGAAAAAATTAGCTCATCTCTCGGGAAGGAACAGACTGCAAGTTGTAGCTCACAAACTGGTAAGTGATAGCCCAGACCTTGGGGAGAAGAGTGAGCTCCATTGCCAGCAAAGGTCTGGTACTGCAGCTCAGTGCTGGTCTTAATGTGGTGTCCTTCCACCTTCCTCATCCTCACCTTTTTGGACATCAGGCAGTGCCTGAAGGCACCTAAACCAGCACTGCCTTCCGCAAGTGTTCAGCACAGTTCATGCTCTGTGTACCCTCCAGGGAGAGCCAGGGGGTTCTGTATGGAGCATAGTTACAGGGAACAGCTCAAGGACACATAAGGCTGGATATAAAGTACCATATGGATAGACTTAGCATATTCATTCCTAAACCTGCTTTAATGTCTACCTCGTCTCCAGCTGCTCATCCTATAGACTCACCTAGAAAACGCCTGAAGCCACAAGGATTAAACAGAGAACTGCCTGACTAGAACTAGACAGGAGACCAACCTCCATCCAGGCTTCTTGGCTGGAAAAGTCTCTCCTTCTCCTCTGGCTTCACAGCTGCCTGCAACCAGAGGGGCCCTGCCAAGCCTGGGCTGTGCAGGATGCAGAGGGCACACACTGAAACCCTGTGCAGGATGCAGAGGGCACACACTCAAACTCAGCTGCCAGTACTGGCTGTACCTCTTCCTGAGCTTCTCCCAGCTGAACCATGGGGCTCCCTGCATCCAGGTGGTCCTAACAGGGCTCCCCCATGGCACTGACCAGGAGCTCACAAGAGTATTTTTAACTTGCCTACTAAACCCTTACCCCTTTCTGCAGTGGGGAGATATTAAAAATTTGCAGGAGCTTTCTCACTGACACAGTGAAATAACCCCCAACAGAGCTGGTCCCTCTTAACTCAGGAGAAAGGCTTTGTGTAAGTGGTGACCCTGGGGGTCAGGCATTGTGGCTAGCAAGTGTGTTCCCCTATTTCAGTTCTTTTTTATGCCCTTTTTTTATTTTTCTGAATTCAGTTTAGGTCTGTATATTTAACAAACACTCTCAAAGACTTTTCCTGATCTCTTACAGTCTCTGATTATCCCTTATTCTTATGGTATTGTTTCTGCCAAATCATTTACTTGTGGTATTTTGAAAATGGACATGATAAGGGAGAAAGGTTATCAGCAAATCTTGTGCTTTCTCAGTAGAACTAAGCAAGATTGCTAGCTGTAAAAAAATATTTCTGTGAGGTTCACCACAAAAAGCTTTTTTGGTGCTACTTGTATGGTGCTTAAAGGATTCTAGTGCAGACTTACGACTGCAATGGCAATTCAGTGGAATTTATATCAGTGTCTACACCTGCCTCTTCTGTTCGAGTGGTGGCAGGCCTGTGAAATCATTATTAGAAATTCTGTGATCCCCTTCATCTAGGCTCTGCATTTAATAGGAAAATTAAACAAAACTCAAAACAGTGCAAAAAAAAAAAAATCAATTATTAGGGAAAGGAGCAAAGTTGCAGTGAAGTCTAGCAAGAGACAGACATTCAGTTCTGGTGAGCAGAATGGGCATAAATGATGTTTAGGGTCCCTGTTTCAGCACCCAGCTTTCATAGCCCTTACCTGCACAGGCAAGAAGATCCCCTGCACTTTCCTACCATTACATCCTTTTCCAAAAAGTATAATCTTTTGTGCCCACGTTTCTATTTACTAGTTACATTTTGTGTTATTTCAACGCTGTTGCATTTTAAAAACACCCTCTCCTGGGGCAGACGAATTGCAGGAGCGAGCTCCCAGTGCTGAGAAGATAAAAGGGTGCTGGGCAGCAACGTGGGGTGGCTGGCCCAGCACTCGCCGCGTCCCGAGAATGGCTTTGCCTGTTGTGAGCAGCCCGGGGGGATTAGAGCAGCCCGACTGCTGCAATCAGCCCTCCGGAGACCTCTGCTCCCCGGAGCTGAGCTGCAGCCAGCATCTGGCCCCACCGTGACCTTGGTCCACTGAAATGACATTGGACTGAAGGACTTTTTAATTTTCTCTATTTTTCCCCCCCTCCCCTTTTCTTTATTCCCTTTCCCTCCCTCCCCCTACCCCCTTCTATTTTTTGTAGTGTATCTCGGACTGCTGTGGATTAGAGAGTCTCTGCTGTAATGGAGAGGGGCTCAAATGTTATCAGTGTTATCAGTTCGTCTGTAAGTGATGCTTTACAGCCAGGCAGCCTGGAGCTGAGCAACTGTGCCATCATCAGGCTCGGATCAGCAGCACAAAGTCGGGGAGACATCGCAGGAGCTCTGAGCGGCCCGGAGAGGCACAGCGGCTCCTCGCTGCAGGCACCGTGCCACGGAAGTACTGTAAGAATTTGCAGCTATCACAGAAAGTTTCCCTGTGAGAAATTTCCTTTAGAGTACTGGAATTTTTCTTTCTTCTTTTTTTTTTTTTTTTTTTTTAATCAAAACTGAGGGAAAAAAATAAATCTGAAGGGAAAGGCTATTATTGCAGTTCATGAGCTGACATTTTATCTAAAGGCGAGAGAGATAAAGAAAAGCATTAGAGAAAAATCGCCCAGGGAAGCTTGAGCTGGCCTTGGCAAACACTTCTAAATATTTACAGGAGACTTCTGCAGATCAGCTACTGCTTAGAGCTACAGTCATCCCAGGGCAGGAATTAAAACACAGGTTGGATAATCAAGGTCACTAAACACATATCATTTTATTTCCTGGGCCAAGCAAGCTACCTAGGGAAAGAGAGAAAGCTGAACCAAAACTCTTCATAAAGCAGAAACTGAACCCAAAGCAATCCTTTAGAGCTGAAAAAATTCTCTCCTCTGAGGAAAGAGGTGCCCTCACTTAAAAGTCCTGTTGTGTGTAAGTCCCCTCCACCCCAAGAGAAGAGGCAAAGCTGTCCTGCCCAAAAGCTTCCTTAAGATGTAGGGCTGACCAAGAAGTGTACCCATAGCAGCACAGAGACTCAGCCCAGCACGCACAGTCTGAAGGATTTATGCAGTTATAAACATTTATGTAAAGAAAGATAAAAATCAGCTAATCGCAGGAAGGTTCATGTTTTATACATATTTCATAGATGGGCTCTTTCCTAGCTCATATCTATGGAAAACCCAGGGCTCCAGTGTCCTGGGTATGATGCAGCTATAAAACCTCACTGCTGTTCAATCCCAGTGCCCCCTGTGCATGCTCTGGTTTGTAGGAGTAATCTGAGGCAAATGCTTGGAGCACAGCACTCAGGGGCTGCTGCTGCTTTTAGACAGTGCAGTGGCAGCGTGTTTTCCTCATGCTGTTCACTGAGCACTGCAGTGTTGGCACACAGATCACAGGGATGTTTATCTCCTGCTATTACAGAGACAGTCCCAGCGCCCAAATAGCCAAGAGGGGCAAGGGACACAACAAAGACAGCCAAGTTACCCTGTCCCATGCACTCCCCACACAGGTGGTGTCTGATTCCCCTCCAGCACACTGGGATGGCACAGGAACAAGAACATGGGAGAGCAGAGCAGAGTCTCCCACAGCCCCTCCACCTGCTGCCAGCTGAAGCAGTGTGAGACAAGCTTTGGGGTGACCTTGTTCTGCTGCTCAGCTCAAACCTGGAGGGCAGGACTGAAAGCCCTGTCATTGGGCTGGTCACTGCTCAAACAGCAGAGTTCACCTCCACAGGCCAGTTATAAACACTCGGGTTGTGCTGCAGTTCCCTCCCCTGTGCCCCTCTCCTGCACACACACTGAGGTGTGACTGTTCTACAACGCTAAATATAAATATAGAGACAAGAATCAATGTCACCAGGAACGTCCTTGACCACCATCAGGCTTTCCTTCCATGGTCAGCATTAGTTGCAGGCAGTTTGGAATTAGAGAGAAGGATTTGTGATTTAGCCTGATCATAAACTCAAAGACAAGAAGATGGGGAAAACATTGATTCTTCTAAATATTCACCTTATACTAGAGACAGAATAGCTGAGTGACTGGGGTAGGTGAACTGAATCATCCCTCTTCCAGAGCATTCCTTCACTCAAGCAGCTTTGTCCAAACGCTTCTTGAACTCTATCAGGCTTGGTGTTGTGACCACTGCTCTGGGGAACCTATTTCTGTGCTCAAACACCCTCTGGGTGAAAAACCTTTACTAATATCCAACCTAAACCTTCCCTGACTTGTAGGGAGTGGCTGAAATTTAAAAAGCTTCAGGAAAGACTGGGCACGTTAATGTATCATTAAGAAAACAGAAAAATAAGTCTTCAAACTGAAGAAATGGAAAGAGTCTTCTGGTTTCAGGTTTAAATGACCATTTAAGGATCAGGAACCTTTAAAAGGAGGTTAGCCAGAGAGACACACCTATCTCAGCAGGATGGGGGACTGCAGAGCTGAAGAAATGGCTTTGACATCCAAACTGTGCTGCTGCCCTCTGTGAGCTCCGTGTGACATCAAGTAGGTAAGTTGATAAACTAAGGACAAAACCAACATGAATGTGGGCCCAATTCCCATGAAAAACTGGCTGTGAACAACAGTCAGCTTCCTGGAGAACCTCACTGGGGAGAAATGATCCTCCTCTCAGATAATATGCCACATGTGTTTGTGTTTAGCTTAGCTATGGTAAACTGGCCTTAGTTATAAAGCTGGGGCTCAGCACTTCAAAGAACATCACCAAAACAATCTCTTAGAACCTGAATATGTTTGTTATCTTGCTAATCCTAAAGCAAAGAGATCTAAGGAACCAGCAAGCTGAACCATGCAAAAAAATACTGTGTATAGACTTGAAAAAAAATCAAGGTGTCCTTTTATTCTTCAGCTAGAAAACCAGTGTTTGCATCTGAGCAAAATAATAACTATAAAACGAAAATTTTGACCTCAAAATGGATTTGCTTTTAAGAAATGAAACCAGCTTTTTAGTTAGATAACACTGTTCCCTGGGAACAGGCACAATCTTTGGTGTTAAAATCATATTTACATAAAGCATTTTCTCATTTAAGGGCATTTAATTACCTCAGGAGTTTGAAACATAAAAATTAATATATCCATACAGGAAAGTTGTGAGAAAATAATGCCCTTTACTTTATGGCTTTGCTGATTATGGGTCAGTAGCGAATTAGATTGGGCTTTAATTCTTCCCCAACGTGAAAGGGATTCAATCAGTTACACCACGAGCTGATATTATTAATGCAATCACGGCTTAAAAGAAACCAGCCCTAAAGGGAGATGCCAAAATGAATTCTTCATGTAGTAACAAAGGAAGCCAGAAGACTCCTTCACAGAGAGTCACGTCTGTACTGAATGCAAGCCTGACGTTTCATAAGCTCCCAAATCAGTATTCTGTGAATATTACCATTTCCATTTGTATATCCAACACTTGCTGACAGCTCCAGAGGCATTCAGAGCACCACAAAAGGAAGGTATTAGATCCTGTATGACACCAAGTTGCAAACTTCAATGGGGAAAATATAAAATAGCAAATTATTTCATAATATAGACACCACTCAGGCATTTAGGTACTTTTCCATCTTAATTAAAAGGCAAAAAATTGTAAAAGGCTTCAAGGAAACATTGAAGTTTTCTTAATCAAGACATAAAATTAATCTGTGGAACACATTACTGCATAGTAAAGGAGTGATCTTTTCAGAAGAAAACACTGAGAGGCTTTGAAAAAAAACGTAAGTTGGGTTTTCTGTCCCTCCTACTCCCCTCAAAAATGTCGTTTGGTTTTTTTTTTTAAACCCAGTCCCACTTGTGGTGTACGGATGGGCAGCACATCCCCAGCAGCACCAGCTCTCGGGCTGGCACACATCCTGCCAGAGTCCCCTTTTCCCACTGCAGCACTTTCCAAATCTAATCAATTCACAGAGGCCGTAACGAAGCGATTACAGCAATAATGGGCAGCTGTGGAAAAGAGGCCTGTGAGGGTTGTGGAGAGGAGGACTGTCCGTCCTCCTGTTCCCCAGGCAGACTGGAGCCAGGACTTGTGCTTGTATAGCCCATGTGTACAATCCCAAACCAGGTTTTGAAAGTGCAAGATCGTGATTTATGGGCAAGGTGGTTTAGGTCAGAGCAGAGGTTTCTAAAGTGTATTTGTAGTCATTTATTTTCCTTCTCCCACCTCAGTTCTGTTGAGCTGGACTTAAAGCATTAATGAAGCAGGACTTTCACCATCAAAAGGTATGAAAATTCATATCAATGGAACTGTTTGGTCAGCATTTGCTCTTCAAATATGAGTAATAAGGCATTATTGCATAATAATAGAGCATTAGCCATTGCCCAGGTGCATAAGCATTTTCCAGGCATTCCTTTAGGATTCCATGCACAAACTGTCAGCAGCTGCTCGATAATGATCTCATGAGCCCAGGAGTGCAGGGCCTCCTGCTCCCAGTCAGTATTTCAGAATGAGGAAGGTATTTGCTGCTTATCCGTATTTATATTATGGACTTGCTTTTGACCAGATTACAAAGTTAATGAATTGTCATAATCCGAGTCCTGGAGCCTCTGAAAGCAATGGCCAGGCTTCTGCTGACCTTAACTGGAAAAACTCCCTGTTTTGAGGCACCGTTGCATGATCTGCAGAGTGCAGGCTAAAAATATGTACAAAAGGATTACAAAGTATTTGTGTTTAATTTTAAAATGTGTGGAAAATCATGTTAATGCAGAGTCAGCTGAATGTATGTGTGCCACCTGACTGTTCAGAAATCAAGGTTAACTTACAATTAGGAGATTTCTATAAGCTCCATACAGGCACACATTTCTCCACTGTGCAAAGGTTAGGGCTCCTCTGTTGATTCCTTTTTTTGTTGATTCAAGATTTGAAACAGATATCCAAGAGTATTTTTTTTCCATTTGTGACTCTAGTTTTGTTCATACGTAAGACAAAAAGACATGGTTTTAAAAATTTTTTATTAGCTATATTTAACAAACATGAGCTAATCTACATATTTTGAACAGAGTCTGACCTGATGCCTCTGAAATACATGGGAAGCTTCCCCTTTGGCTTCCATCCATTCCAGACACCCATCATTTTGTGTCCAATACTAATTCTGTGATAAGATGGGGCCTCATTTGAGGTAGCTAAATGTAATAGATATTTGTTAAGTACTTCTTTGAAATAAAACATGATTTATTTTCCCTCTTTAATTTATAAAATGTAAAATGGCAAAGCTCCTAACTTGCCTTGCCTCTGGTGAGCCACTGAAAGAGATGAGAGCATAAATATCTGTGACATCCACATTATTACCAAATACATTCATTAACAGCAATGCTATCACAGTGAATACCGAATGAATTAACAGTGACAGGGCAATAAATTAAAGTGTTTATACCTTTTTCACAGCTTACAAATTCCAGACTTATTCCTGACCTTTGATGTAAACCTTGGTGATCGCTGGTAAATCAAATACGATACTCTCAGTATTCAGTGCCACATCTGAGACCTTTCCACCCTGGAGATGTAACAGATAATTTTCTAAGAATTTCTTTGTGGATTAATGTCCATACTTCATGAAGGATTAACATCAGTAGGAAATAAGCTTGTTTCACTCAAAACCTTCCAGTTTATTCTGGCAGTCTCTGTGATGATGAGTTTACCTGATGTCTGTTTAGAAACTCTTCACTGTCCCTTAGTTCGTGGTGCAGTCCTAGCAAAGGTCTACCACCAAACATCTCTGGGCTCTTGGGTCCTCAGGTGGGTTCCAATGGGCTGAAGACCCCTCGAGGAGGGGTTTAGAGGCAAAACAGGGACCAGTTTCCAGGTTTTATACATTTTTATGCATTTAAACTTGCAGAGGAAAAGAAATCGTGTATACCAGTCAGGTTGCAGGCTTCATCCTTTTCATTTCGTTTGTTGAATTTACTGTCTTGCTCTTCTGTCTTGCTCTGGGTCAGTAAGGAATTAGTTTTCCAAAGGAGCAGATCTCAGCCTTTCTCTGATAGAAAAATCTTGAAACAGAGGTGCTAACCCCTATTTAAGAGTTCTGATATTCTGAAAACAGGCTTTCTTCCCTTCATTAGCTGCCGTGTACCTTTAGAGATGCCCACAGGCAGAGAAAAAAGCAGAGCTTGGATTGATGAAGGCTTCTAGTTTTCAGACAAAACCAAGCAACCAACCTTGGCTAACAATAACCATGAGACCAACAGTGAAATATGTAGGTTTAGGAGTCACTCCAGGTCAATGAGAGGGGAGAAAATGGGACATGTCTTCCATGGTGGGCCAAGGTGATGATTCTCTACCGAACACATGGGTGCAAAACCATCACAACACTGTGGAACTTATCCTGTATAAGAACAAAAAGCATTTTCAGAATAAAATCCAGCTGCTTAACTGGGAATGAGAAACCAATCCCAAATTGTGCATACAGGTCTGGCAATCCTATTTACACATAAGCCCTACATGCAAAGCACCAGCAACAACTTTGAGGCCCATGTTGGGACATTTTAATGACACAAGGCTGTGGTCTTACCTACCAAGATGAAAGATACCTCTGCAACTGGGATCTTCAGCAGATGCTGATCTTTGCTGAACTGTCTTTGATGACTTGCCAACATTGAGAAGGGAGAGGAAGGAAAAGGGCTGGACTATATTTAGAAGCAAGGAGTCCCTTGGAGAAGAGCCCCGAGGTGGTCCTGAGGGTCACAGACTCATAGGGCAGCACTTGCCCTGCTCACTGAGGAGCCAGCTCCCCTCCCAAGTGAACCCTTGAAGTGAGCAGAGGGTGAGGGCTCTGACAGCCACTCGTACCTGAGCCCATGCAGTTCCCACAAGACTGTTCAGAAACAAGAAAAGTCACCTATGAATGTTAAGCTTAAAAAAGCAGCAACACTGAGGAGTATTTTTGGCATGAACTGAAGAATCCTTTTGTTCCAGCTACAGCCCACATGCTGATTCAGCTCAGCAGTTCTCCTCTTCTGTTCTTTTCCTTTCCCAGGGCTTTCTTAAACGCCACTTCTAGGTTGCTGTTTTCTTCCAGCCTGCTTCAGTTACGTTTGGGAATGATGGCTCATAAAAATATTGGCACGTACTCTCAACTGGTGGCAATAGTCTGTAGGAGCATGCTATCAGTCAGGATATGACTCTGTTCTTTTTTCATGGTTTTGCTATATTTATTTGATCTCATCTACAATAAAGCCTTTTGATACTGCTGAAGTGATGGAAAGGCATCATATGGTAAATGGTAATCAGGCTTCTCGATATGAAATGGTTGGAATAAATTTGCTTTGTGGAGTCTACCCAGAGCTAAATTCTGCTGTAATTTACCACCGAGGCCCCTGCCCAGACTGCTCAGCATTAGCAGGTGAGATCTTCCTGATCACCCATACACGGTGAACCCAGGGTGACCTGCTGGCCTGGACTCCAGACTAAAGGTGATTTTAAGTAGAAATGGAACCCATCTATTTCTTTCCTGCTTAACACTCATTATTTACAAAACAACACTCTAAATTTTTGATACTGAATATACCAGTATTGCATATAAAGCCAGAATCACAACTCACTGCACACTACAGTGTCTAGTATCTTGAGTGGCTATTTATGCCTAAATAAATGGGGAAAAAACCCAAATAGATTTTTGAAAAGAATGTAAGGGAAAGGATAAAGACAATAGTCTTTAAATCTGAACACGCTGCAGAAAAAGGAGGATAAATACTTAAGAAGAACCAGTTTTTAAGCAAAATTTAAATATCCTCCCAAATACGAAATGTCCCTGCGACAACCCTGCTTCCAGCAGGACTAAGGCACATGAAGAAGCTGCATCTGCACTGGCTGAGCTCTGTATAAGAACTAAAGGGGGGAAAGCATCTAATTAAGAAGTCCCTGAAGTGATGAGGTGAGCTGTTTTCCCAGGGAAGGTCGCTCCCTGTCCAGCAGAGCTGATGTTTCCTATAGAGGTGTCCTCAGTCACTGCCTTCAACAGCATTCAGGTTGGTTCATTTATTTCTATATTCATACCATCAGAAAGGAATCTTTTAGTGCTAGTTTACCTCACCTGGCCTGGAGACACGAGAGAGATGTTTACTCGCTGCCAGGTGGCACCAAGGAAGCTCCAGGGACATTTACTGCATTTCAAGCCCCAAGTGATAACGATGTGATGTGTTTATTTGATTTCATCATGCAATACCAGAATCATCTTATACAAAACTTCAGGCAGAGCAGTCTTTACTTTTTATTTTTCCCCTTTTTTTGGCTCTAAACCTGCTGGATTATTTCTAAGTTACCCAAAATGGAACTTTTCTTTCTTTGTTTTCAGGTTTATGAAGTTCCTTTATGAGTATACAAAAAGTGTTGAATGCCACCATAAACTTATCTATGAAGGATTTATTTCTTCTATTATTATTTCTCATATGGAATATTTTATTTGTTGAATAATGAGTTCTGTTCTGAGTCTGACAAGGCTTGTGTCCATACACTCTCAGCCCAAACCATAATGACAGAGCATTTCCACCACATCCTCTCACCCTTCCACTCAAAAATCTCTTCTGATGGTAATTGAAGCTGACTTTTCATTGCCAGTGGCCATGGAACCACATTGTGCCTCTTCTGTAAGGACATAATTGCTGGGTAATTTCATGATCATCTGCACCAAAACCTTAGAGGATTCTGGCAGAAAGTTGGTTTGGTTTTTTGAGGTTTTTTTTTTTGTGTGAGTGTATTTTTTTGTTTTGTTTTGTTTGTTTGTTTGTTTGTTTAAGGAAAAAAATAAGAAAGTAAATGCTAAGAATGAAAAGTAATCTGGTTTCAAAGCTTAACTGGGAAGGTTGACTGCAGGGGGATGATAGGTGTTTGTGGAGGGGCTGGAGATCTCCTACTGGCCAAGTCATGACCTCAGCTGCAGCTGCCTGGAAATCTTGGGCACCTTAAAGTAAAAATTGCCAGTGAATCTTCACCACAAATTCCCACCGATACCCACTGGCCCAACCTTCACTGGCTGGGCTGAAGGGCTGGTGTCCACAGGCTTCCTACAGAGCCAGAGGGGAGAGGTGAGGAACCAAAAATACTGGTCCTGATCTTGGGAATGCAACTTCTGAGGAGCTTGTCTTTTCCAGTTAGGAGACCCTGAAGGACACTTCCCCACAACCCAGATGAATGCATATAAAGTCAAAGCTGAGCATATGCTTTGTGTTAATGCTCTGTTGTTGGGTATTTTATCATTCTTATTTCCTTTTTTTTTTTTTTCTTCTGAAAAATGCTGTAAGGAACTTGAAATGCAGATTTCAACCAGCTGTATTTCTTATCTGATGTCCTTTCACAACACTACCGTGCTGTTGTCAGATATGTATGACGACACTTTGAGGAAAACTGATTGCCAGAGTCTGTTGATTCTGTGTAACTATATTAAAATATTGGAAATTATCTTGGCACACTCATGACTGGTTGTTGTTTTTTGGTTTGTTGATTTTTTTGTTGTTTTTTTTTTTTTTTTTTTTTTTTTTTTTTTTTTTTTTTTTTTTTTTTTTTTTTTTTTTTTTTTTTAAGCTGGAGAAAGGATAAAGTGAACATTGGACTGATTATTTTCTCCTTCTATTGTTTATAATAGTGAGTGACCTTTCTTTGGAATGGGAGATCTAAAAATGGCATTCCCTGCCGGTGACAGGAGGGTGTTTGAGATGCAGGCTCCAGCCCAATCCGTTACTCAGATGTAGGAGTAAGCTATTTCTATTGAACAGTAAGACGGATTAAATGCAGAATGGCATTAAAGGGAGAGAGTAATGCAGAAGCACCACTGTTGTTTCTTGAATGTAATTTTAAGTAAATGACCTTAAACTGCTCACACGCTTGAAAATAAATCTCTGTTCTGCTTGGGTAGTGTTTCCACAGTGCTTGTTATTTGCAAGAGGATATGAATAAGACAGATCCTGGGTTTTAATTTTTTTTTTTCCCCCTTGTTTTCTGTCAAGCTAGCAATTCTTTTAAAAACAAGTCAAAAGTTGAAATAAAGACTTTTTCTGGAAGGAGCCTGGTGTGGAATGACCTGCCATGAGGAAGTGGTGGTAAGTCTGGAGAAGGCACTGGTTGAGCTGGCTGCTCCCTGGGCAGCTTGTCCCCCTCCCCAGTTTGTGACACAGCACAGGACCGACACACGGGGTGGGCACGACCACAGCTGTGCTCTCCTCTTTTGGGCTGCAGAAAGAGCCCCTTCTGCTAACCTATAAGGAAGTAATTTATTTTTCTGGCATGTGTGGCAGATCCCACTGATCTGCAAAGGACGTGGGGTGAGGAGGGAGGCCAGGCCATGGGGGCATCGCAGGGTCCTGCCCTGGGACCCGTTTTGGGGAAGGGTAAGACCATCAGCTACTGCCCACGGGTGTGGGGTGCCTGGTGCCTGCCCCAGCAAAACCCCCTCACACAAACCTCTCCCGGCAGAGGCTGATCTCACACCAGGGCTGGAAACGGCCTGGCTTTGATAAGCGGCCGGACAGGGAGCTCCGGGAGCAGCGGGAGCGACCGGCTGGCTGGGAACCATCGCGGGCTGACACGATCTGTGCAGCGCTCGCAGCCCGGGGACGCGCCGGCCATTAAACTGTTCTTTTACATCCCGAACTTGGACAATGCTCAGTGATAAGAGCGTGGCAGACGTTTGGCAGCAGCTCAGAGAGGCACTTAAGCACACGCTCGGTGATAAGCGTATCGACAATCAGGCTGCGCCCTGGGAAAGCGCATTCAGAGGAGCTTTGCCAGGGCAGGGGCTTAGAGGTCCATCAGACAGCAGCACTCCCAGACAGGATTATCAAAAGATCCGCTGAATGCTCTCTGCTCGGTATTTGGGTTTTTAGGTAAAACGAAGAGGGGGAAAAAAAATTATCTGTGGAAAAATGAATTATACATACAGAAGCAGGGCAGTGAATGTATTTTGATGGATTTGAGGACTCCAACTTCTTTTCTTAAAAAAATTTAAAAAAAAAAGGGCAGGTGAGCAAAGGGAACTGAACCAGCTTTTCAGGTGAAGAAGTATTCAGTGAATAGGTTCAGTGGAAATAATAGTCATTCATACTTTTGGAACTGTCTAAGCACTTCATTTCTGTGTTTTCAAAGTGAGTAATTTCAATTCTTCAAGTTATTGAGCATAAAATATCCTTTACCTAAATGTTAAGAAGTGACGGTTTAAAAAAACTAAAAAGAGCTGGGGTTGTTTAGTCTGAAGAGGAGGAGGCTCAGGGGGGACCTCATAGATCTCTACAACTGCCTGCAGTGAGATGGGGGCTGGTCTCTTCTGCCATGTCCCAAGTGAAAGGATGAGAAGAAATGGCCTTAAGTTGCACCAGGAAAGTTTAAGAAAAAAATGTTAAAAAAAAACTTTCACTGAAAGAGTGGTCAGGTATTAGAATAAGTTGCCCAGGAGGTGGTGGAGTCACTGTAGAAGTGTTCAGGAGGCATCTGCATTTGGCACTTGGGGATGAGGTTTAGGGGTGATTATGGTGGTGCTGGGTTGCTGGCTGGACTAGACAATCTGCGTTCTGTGAATCTGCAAATACTATGAAAGCTGACTGAAATATTCTGTTCAGGTTGAAGGCAAATATTAGGTAAGTCTGAAACTGGTTTAGAAACATGTGTGGTTTCCATTTCAGTGGAAAATTCCATCAAGTAAAATGAATTTCACATCTGCCAATTTCTTTGTTTGTTTTATTTTGTTTTGGCTTGATTTTTTGTTTGTTTGTTTGTGGTTTTTTTACTTTTCTACAGAGTATTTACATTGTTAGGTCAGTGGTCTCTCTTAAAGATTACACTTACAACCCTTTCCTGCTGATGGCTTTAGCATACCTATTTCAGTAGGTTTTTAGCCCTCCCTGGGGAGCCTCAGCTCTGCCCCCACTAACCCTCTGCAGGCTGCAGGAGCTGGGATGGCCCAAGGGGTGGGTTTAGTGCAGTGGCAGGAGCTGCAGTGCAGCAGCACAGGGCAGAGAGCACAGGTGGAGCTCCTGCCACATCCATGTACCATCCACTTTTTTTGTGAGGAATGTGAGATGGTGCTGTTTTTAGAAGCCGAGGGATGTTGTCAAACTTTCTGGGGGAAAATGTTATGCAATGAGAAGATGTCTGGGTGGAGGGTGCTTCCAGAAGCAGGCAGATGGGAACAGCAGTGAAGGCAGTGAGTGAGAGTGGCTGAGTCAGAACAGGCTCCTGGTTTCACCTGCTCCTTGCTCCTCTGTCTGTAATAAGGTTTTCACACAAACTGGGGAAGATGGAGACTTGCATTTCTTAAAGAACCACTTTAGCTTTTCTGCCTTTAATTTTGAGAAAGGTGATGGCTGTGCATCCCTGGAGCTGTTTCTTCTGTGAGAATGGTTTCCCCAAACTGATGTTCCTACACTGGGTGATGCACACCTGGACTGGATGGGGTTTGTGGGCACGTGTGTATCCAATCTCCTGGGGAAAAAAAAGGCAGCCTAATTCCTGTTCTTGAGCATGTGTTTAACCATAAGCTCAGCAATCAGCTGAACCCCAAAACATTCTCTTTCACGAGAAAGAAATCATTTTAGGACTGCACATTCCTAGCAGGTTATCCTCCATTTACACAGCACTTACAAAGCTAGTTATTTTGTATCGCTGTTGTTGTCACTGTTCTCCACCCTCCACACAAAGCAGGATGCCAAGGGAAAGCACCTCTGAAGGGAGCATTTGGCAATGATCTGCTCCTGAGTGATATTCTTGCTACTCAGCACAAAGCCTTGATGTACCTGCAGCCCTTCAGGGGCTACCAACCATCCCTCCTGTCTCCTCATGCGTGTTCGAACTCCTCTATATTGTATTTGTGTCAATTAAATTCAGAAAATGGTGTTCAAACTGCATTAAGGTTTTGACACAGAGTTTCAAAAGCAGTCACTAAGCAAGATAGAGCCACGAGTTGATATTTCAGCACTTTCCACCTACCATAGCTACAGGAGGAGGTGATAACTGAAACAGGAAGGGCTGAGTTTCCGTACAGTTTTTCCAAAGCTGATGTGCAGTTCTCTCATCAGGATATGTAAATCTTCTTAACAAATAGGACTGATTAGGAGTGTATTTTTTAGCAAAATAGTGCACCCATGGTGCTCCTGGCCATCATAAACCATTAGACCCAACAGAGGAGTTATCAGTACATCAGAATCACTTGTTCCATCAAAAAGGAAAAAAATTCTCTATTAGAACCACACCGATCAGCCAGGCAATCCTTCTGACTGACCCCAGAGAAATGGGGCACCTCTGCTCCCCTCCCAGCCCACAGGGAAGGTGTCCCAACCCCAGAGCAGAGCCAGGAAATCTCAGTGGGCTCTACTCTGGTTGCTCTCTCTGGGAGAAGCACTCAGACAGGTTTTACAGGGCAGCAGAGCCCTCTCCTACCAGGCAGAGAGCGTTCACTGTTCAAAACACACCTGTGGAGGACAATTGCAGGTGTCTCCATGGGTATTATTGCACAGAGGAGAGTTAAAGGCGATGCTTTCTTCAGATATCACAGATTTCTTGTTGCCTGAGCTGAGCAGCTCTCCCATGTCCTCTCTGAGAGAAATTCCCAGCAAGGAGCTGATCCTGTGCACATCTCATGTCCTCTGGGTATCAAGAACATGCTTCATTTCACATTTGTAGCTAATCAGAATTTTATACAAATCCTCAGTTTATAAGAATTTTCTTTTATCATTTCAAAGTTTATCCTTTTTTTTTTAATAATTTCAAAGTTTTTACTTTTTTTCCTCTCCAAACAAAGCAGAAAATACAGTGATATTGTGACATTTGCAATTTTGTCATAGCAGGAATTTTTACTTGCAGGTTGGCAGATATCAATATAACAACTTCATGATACATTCCAATAGGTTGCTTCAACTACTTCTGTTCATCTTCTATATGTTATTTTTTGAAATACCATTACAGGAATCAGTCACAGACCTTCAATGTTTATTTCAAGAATTACAATGTTATTCTTTGGAGAATTTTCTACTTCCCTCTCATGTCAGCTGTGGTGCCTGTTCCCCCTGCTGAAAGGGAGAAAAGCTGTGCTGTGAAAATGTTGGATGGAGTTAGTCATTCAAACTGACTTTGCATTTCAAAATTTGTTTCAAAAGTATGCTTTAAACCAGATTTTTTTCTTACTTTCAAACATCAGTGGGGTTTTTTTTATATATTTATTAAAATCCAGTATGAGTTTGTAGTACATCCTTACTGACAGGTAAATAAACAATATGATTTTATCAGACAAAAGAAATTAAATAAATTTGAAAATAAAATAACAATACTTTAAACAGGCAACTCATAAATTGAAAATCTGAATATTCTGAGTATATTACATGCAGAAACTTTCACCTCAATGCGTTTGACTTTGTAGGACTTTTTCCACTGCAAATTCCAAAACAAATAGAAGAAAAATATAATTAAAATAGCAACTGCCAATAGAAAATTCTTTCTACAAAACTATTCAGCTGATCTGAATTTTCAGTATATAATATCAGATGGTTGATTTCTTTGTTTGCCTTTAAAGCCATTTTTTCCCCAGTGAAATTCCCCCCACACTGGTAAGCCAAGGAAATGATCCTCATAAAAAAGACCTTGAATGTCAGATACCCCCTACTCTCAAAGCACCCTAAAGAAAAGAGGTGCTGACCACTGGATATCAACTGTCTTGCCTTTTTCCCTCACACATCCAAGAGCTGTCACTGAAGCAGGAGTGGTTCCTCTACGCGTTACAAGACGACGTAACAATCCAAAATCAAAAAGACCATTTGTGCTCTCCAAAGCATTGGGATGGGAAGGGTCCTCTCTGTCCTCCCCATCCCAGCCCTGCCTGTTGTACCTGGGGCCACCCAGAGTGAGGTGTGGTGCTGCCTGGGATGGGCTCAGGGAAGCAGCTGTGATGGTCCCTCCATTAGCAGCAGGAATAGCTCAGTGGGAGAAAAAGCAAATGGACTGTCAAGGACCGGGCTTTGAAGCTGGGAGTGCTTTTGCAGCTGTGAGTGCTCCATGGTGTGACAGCCAGGCAAGAGGGGAGCTAGCACAAAAAACGCCCATTAAGGAAGCAGAAGAGTGTACAGCTCCTGGTTTCTTTAATTCTGCCTTCAAAGACACCCCATGAGCTCCTCCTCTTCTTCAAGGCCCTCAGTGCATTTCCCAGCATGTGTGGGCATTTCTGGGGCTCTGGGATGAGGAAGACAGAGTGTGGGATGGGCAGAGGAAGGGCTCCAACTGCCCGTCTGGGGGTCCCTTGCAGCCCCCAGACCACTTTCAAGATCAATGTTGGTGTTTTTTTTTTTCCTAGAAACACAGATCCAAAGCCATACAGCTGATGAATTTGTTCTTAAGCCCATGGGATTGCACAGAAGAAGGTCTGGAAGGAGATTATTGGGGCTGCCCCAGTTTCCACATGCCACCCTTGCCAGTGATTCAGTCAAAGTGGTAGAAGTCAATGCCAGGCTGACCCAGCTCACAGCAGCTGGGGGACATTCCCTTGTGCCATCCCTGGACCAGTTCCACAGCAGTGCCATTCAGATGCCCTGGGAACATGCTCCTCCTAGACACACTGTGTGGTTTTGGCTGGGATGGAGTTAATTCTCTTTTTAGCGAGCAGCTGTGTGGTGTTCAGCTGCTGCAGGTACTTCAGCATTGCCTTGTTCTAAGAGCTCCACCAGAAATGACAGACCACAGCCTAAAGATGCTCCCTTAACTTCCTTTCAAGCCATTTTGAAATATTTAAATTTGTAGAGGTACCACCTTAATGCAATGAAGCTTTCAAGAAAAAAAGGTTACAGTGCTTGAACAGCTCTGGGATTTAATACCACGGTGTTGCTGCCACCGGCAGCACGAGGAGCTCACAGTTACAGGAGCTAATAGGCTCATGGATGTGAGTGCACTTCCTCCACCTCGCAAAACAGTTTTCAATAAGAGATCTCAGGGCATTACAGACAAAACTCCCACACTGGAAAAAGCGTTGATGGTTTCTGCGAGGCCCATTCACCAGCCAGCGGCTCTGCGGCGCGGGATGGGGGCACTCAGGGCCCTTCATCACTGCTGGCCTTTCAACACAAACATAAATGCAGAAATCTCTTAGGGGAGCCACGGGGAACAGGCTGAACTGTCTGCCTTTGAATGATTAGCAGTCCTGGGGGAGCCAGTGTGCTCGAGTTCACCGTGCAGGTGTGGTGCTGCCGCGGTGGGCCGTGGGCGAGGGCAGCTCCGCATCCTGCTGGGCTGTGCCAGGAGCCAGCCTGGCACCCAACCAGCCGAGATGGATGTCTGCACCAGGGAGCCTCATTGACTCTGCTTCAGAAGGTATTTATTTCCCTCCTTGGGTTTTCAGAGCAGAACTGCATTTAGCCACCTACCTGCAGCCCCTTCACTGCGAACTTACCCTTGTACCAACCTGAGCACCAGCCTCTGCCTCCCTCAGGGAATGGAAACAACCCTCCTCACACTACCCCAGCCAGAAAACATCAAGCCTCAGTGCTGTTTAACGACAGAATATCAAATATCTTTGTTAACTAGTTGGGGACATATGAAGGTTAAAATCTGACTGCAGGAAGTGCTCAGGACATTTGTATTCAGCATCTATACGTACACACACCCTGAGAGTGCTCAGCGAACATCGTTAAGGAGCTCCAAGACAACGAGGCTAAATTTAAAGTGTGTATGGTTTATTGATACGCTGTTTCTTGTAGCTTTCTCTGCATTTTCCTCTGACTGGTTGTGTCTCCTTACAGCCCATACACAGGTTTGACCTGAACTGGCACCAATGGAAGCCTGTGTGAGCAGACATTAGTCTTTTACAGTTAATAAATATCCTCATTCTCTACAGGCTGTTGCAAAGGCACTAATGATTCATGTCTTTTGAATAAAACATGTCACTACTGTCCATCTCGGATCAGGGGTAATTACAGCTATCATTGTCGCCATACAAATGCTCTTGTAGGGCACTTCAGGCATTGTGAAGGATGGCAGAGTTATATGAGGCTCAGCATCGATGTCAATACCTTCTCTGCAATTAGAAAGCATATCAAATATTAAAATGCAATTGGAGTCATTAAAAATTTTTAGAAGAGTGGCTTTCCACTTCCAGTCAATCAGATATACTTTGGAAAATGAAGAATTGGGTGAGGGTGGGGAACTTGAGTCACAAATTTAGGTTTCAGCAAATATTTTCTCATTGATAGGAATCATGTCTTTCTCTATATTTAAAAAGAAAAAAAAAAGAAGAAGCTTCATAAGACTCTGCAAACATTCCACCATTGCCATTTCATCAAAAGGGAATTATTTAGAAAGGAGTAAGTTCAGTGTGTGGCATATAACAGAATTATGGTGACAGTCTTCCCATCACCTGGTTCGGCCTGGCCAAGCTCCAAATTAAATAATTGCTCTGCAGCATCCTTGGCTTCCCTGAGCACAGCATCAGATGCCAAGGGAAAGGCTAAGGGAATAACATCCCCATCCTGTGCTGCTGAGCATCTGAGTGGAGGATTGAAAGCCAGAGGGACTCAGGTTCAAAGGCACATACCCTGTGAGCGCTCAGGGAGCCGTCCTGAGACCCACCTGCCTTTGGCCTCCTGGCACTGTGCATATCATCGGACGAAACAGCAAAATAAATTGCACTGAGCTGCTGACTGCAGACACAGCTCTCCCTGCTGCAGGGGCCAGAAAGCAATTTTGGCATCCCAGGCAAGAGGGAGACTAAAGTCAGGCAGGATAAATCCATGCCTTGCCGTGTTTGAGGGTGTGGGTCCAAGGCCTGATCCGCAGCGGCATCTCACGCAAGGCTGTGCTGGCCCTGGGGTGGCTCTGCCCTCTGAGCTGGTGGCCCTGTCAGGGTGTCCTGGGGCACACAGGGCTCTCTCCAGCCTGGCATGGCAGGACTGTGCCCACGGCTATGTCTGGGGCTGCTTCTCACTGACCTCGGGAGATGGGGGATCAGCCAGTCTGTGAAAACTCAGCCCTGGGACTCGCTACAATTTCTTGCATTTTCATGCTTTATGAAACCTAAACTCCATCCTGAGGCGATTGCCACATATGAGCAAGTGAAGATCCATGCTGCAGGAGACAACAAGTGCCGTGTGAGCCAGAGACCAAGTTAGTGCAGTCAGTGGTGGAAGAAGATGACCTTCATTGCCCGTGCCATTAGGCCACTATTGACTTTCTATTTCTGTGCAATTTTTCACACAGCCAAGGAGCAGAAACAGGCAGAACCTGATTCCTTGTGCTTTTAAAAAGAATTACAGACCTGTGACACTTGGTTTTCAGCAGCTACATGGGAAGGGTGGGCTAAAGGTGTGATATGTATCATCTGAAGTTCATTGCAAGTCCATCCAACATGTAGTGGCAGCTTTCATTAGATTTTGCCATGAAGAAGCTTCACAGGAGACAGGAAAAGAAAGTGGGAAAATTATGAAATTTGACAGTGATTAAAAGTTTTATCTAACCCCTTCCTTTGGTACTAAAGAGCCATTAATCACAGTGTGGATATGGATTTATGTAGTGCTCAGCAGTGACCATGAAGGAAATAATGCTGACTCTTCTGAAAGAAAGAAGAAGAAAACATTACAAGGTTAAGAATCTTCTCTGAAGTGCTGTGGCCCTATCAGTCACCAGGAGAGTGCTGCTGCTTTCCTTGGGAAGGCAGGTGGGCTGGGGATCAGGTGCCCCAGCACCCCCATCCTGGCAGCCCAGTGCCAGCTCCACTGCAGCTCCAGAGGACCCTCCCCCTGCTGCTCCACTCACCTGAGTCTCACCTAAAACACAGAAAATGACCTTCATGCTCATGGTTTTTTTCCCAAGGTGTCTCTTACTTTGTGTTTAATAGATATTTTTTTCCACTTACAAGTTTTATCAAGGACAAAACGACCAAGGCCTGCCTTTAACTAGAATTCATCGCCCTCCGCTCCCTCTGGGCTGGTGTTTCCACAAGCACAGGGTGAGCAGTGCCCTGCTTCAGGATCCTTCAAAGGGACCAGCCAGAGAGACAAATGAAACCTCTCATCAGGGATAATCAGTCTCATCTTTAAGAAATCCAGTGTAAGCTGAGGGTATGTGGAACCTGAGTGTGATGAATTGGGGGAAAAGTTTGTGTCAGCTAATTAAAATCAGACACATACCCTGGAACAGGACTGCTGTGTTGGGTTGGCGGTTGATTTAAAACCATATCACATTTTATACACTGGCTCTCTGGTTTTGGTGCATGAATTTAGCAGGGCCAGCTTGGAAAACTAGTTAATTAGACTCTCTTTCTACCTGTACCCATTTTTACCATCAAAGACTTCACATATACTGGACAACTGAACCACAAATTAATTATTGTTACATAATTTCTGTAGATATGTTTACAGAAATCAAAGTATTTTCCAGCTTATCTGTCAAACTCAAACCCAGCTAATTCCAATAACCTAATTTCCAGGAAGCTCACTGATAGTGTTTGTTGTTTGGATTTTTTTTAAAGTGACCATTAATTTAAGATAATTACATGCTTATCACATTTTTCTTTTTTAAAATATATTGCTATTGGGAATATAAAAATAATAAAATTGCTATTACTTACAGATTCATCCAGCAGTACTTTATTTTGCAGTCTTACAAAGGGGGAGAAAAAGCCTCAGCTGTACACAAATACTTGGATAGACCTGAAGTTTGCACTGAATGAAACAGTTTCCCTGGGAGAAATCCATAGTCTTGCAACAGTGATTATTTTACCTTCGTGTTTTTGAAAGTTGTGTTAGAAAATGTGAAGAACGGAAAGTACCACTTAAACTTTGAATTGCCTCGTTTGGCTAACTTGTATTCTGAAACGATATTTTGCTTCTATAGTCCTCCTTTCAGTCTTTAATTCAGCTGGGACTGCTCAGACATTATGAATTCACACCAATATATTTCACAGAGTGTCTTTGGGGAACCAGGCTTTTAAAGCAGCTGCCTTTTTGCAATGTGTTTATGCCTCCTGTATTTGGATTTAATACAAAACATTTGGAAGGGGGAGATACTACTGCCCTTATTGCAAGGACAAAGAGCTTTCATTTCTGCTGTTGGTCCATCCTGGTGCTCTGTCTGTAGAAAAACACTTCCAGGCTCTCACACAGCTACAGAGAGTGTAAAACATTGGTGCCTTGAGTGCAATTCACATTTTCTTAGTAACTCCCTCCTCTGTTAATAGAACAAATCTTAAATTCTTCAATAGACACCAATGAATACAAACTTATATTTGAAGTTAAGCAATTATTTGGGGCCTTTTTGCATGGAGGTGTTGGCAGGCAGAAGGCCTGGGATGTGTGAGAAGCTTGGTTTGAAAATGAAAGGTAAGTCTGTATTTTCTCAGACGCATGCTGGCACTGCCCTTGGGTAAAGTTTTTGACAGAAACAAACCCTGACATTTGACTTGTGTTTCAAACTTAGGTGCCAGGTGAATTATGTGAATTCAGGCCGCCCCTGAATCCAGGGAAATATGGGCTCATCCACTGGCTCCAGTGCTCTGGTGGCTGATTTTGAACATTAAGAAGTCACTCTTCTAGAAGTGGGAGAGAAATGTTTATGTCAGCAAATATCCAAAAGAAAACGAAACTGTGTCACGGGAAGCAAAGCCCATGCAGGGAGAGGCAGCTGCTCAGTGTGCAATAACTTCTGGTAAGGAGAAATTAAACTTATAAAACCAGTCTGAAAGGCAGTGAGTGGAAATGTCACCAGGGCAGACCCAGGAACTGGATCCAGGGAAGCTGGATCTGCGGAGTGTCTTGCTGATCAAAACCCTTTCCATGCCCCGCTGAGAGGCCTGAGCCCCCAAAACCATGAGCTGCCCAGGCCCCTGCCCCTCTACTCGCTGGTGTTCACTGCAAGCACTGGGAGGAGGCCTCATTAACGAACAGCTAATGACGATGGGCTCGTGCTAGGAAATCTAAGCGGTCAAGCAATACCAAAATTAATTTGTTCCTTTATGTGATTCATCAGATGAATCACTAGACCTTTCAATTTACAATTGACCTTTCTGATTTATTTTGGTTTTGTCACACTGCTATTAGAGGCACTCCTGTTCTCTGCACATACCAGGCTAAAAAAAAAAAAAAAAAAAAACAACAAACAAACAAAAAAAACCAAACCAACAAAAAACCCCAACATTACAAAAGCCTCAGCTGTTAAGTAGTAGTGTGTTGATAAAATGACTGAACAGAGCAGATGGGTTCCCACCACTGTGCATGTTGGCCCAGGGCTCCTGGTAAATATAGAAGAGCGATTTCTGTCATTCTGTCAGGGGTATTTATATGCTGCCAGTCACCATCCTATCAAGGGCAGAGTAGTATTAGCATTCTCCCCCAGCCTGGTTTCTTCTTGATCACTGCAAAGCTTTGCTCTGGCATTCCAAAAAAAGTCATGTAAAATGTTAAATGGTAAATAGCTTAAATAAATGTAGGCTAATGACCCACCCAGACAGGAAACACTGGTCCTCTCTACCTTCCTCCCGCCAAGAGGCACAACAGAAATCTGAGCTTCTCAGGAAATACCTTCAGATATAGTGCTTATTGGAGAAAGATGGGGAATGACAGAAGGGACTACTGTAGAGAAGATAAACTGGAAGTTTTTATTTATTAAAGAATCACAGAAATACCATATTAGAACCAGGTATTCGGGAATACTTCTTCTCACCATAATCTTTTAGCTCTGATATTGCTTGTGACACAATGAATTCAAGAGGCCAGCAGAGTGCAGAGGGTTAGAAATGCTGGAGCAATGAGGACAGTCCACATAGCATCTACAGCTTACCAGAGATTTAAAAAAAAAAAAAAAAAAAAAAAAAAAAAAAAAAAAAAAAAAAAAAAAAAAAAAAAAAAAAAAAAAAAAAAAAAAAAAAAAAAAAAAAAAAAAAAAAAAAAAAAAAAAAAAAAAAAAAAAAAAAAAAAAAAAAAAAAAAAAAAAAAAAAAAAAAAAAAAAAAAAAAGAGGAAAACCATCACTGTGCATGTACTCTTGCCTCAACACTTAATCATATTACTTTCAAGGTTTGAAAACATTCAAAAGTCCCTTGAGAGAAGAAAAAAAGGAGTCTTGGACTTTTCAAAAGAAAAATGTTAAACAAAAAAAGGCACCGATCCCTCTCTGTATTCTGTTCTATGAAAAGCACAAAGACTTGAATTCATATGAGGCTGAAAAATTTTAAGATGGACTTATACACCTTACCTGCCTGTACCTATAGCACTCCAGCAGTGCCTGTGTGGTGCATCCAGCTCTGCAGCAGAGCAGTGCTGGGTCAGGGACACCACAGGCAGGTCACATCAGCCTGTCAGATGTCAGGCAGACAGCGGGTTGGGGTAGAAGCCCTGTTTGTTTAGAGATACTTTCTTGGTTTAGATCTTGCCCAGTATCAAGCTGGTAAGGGCACTGCTGGCTCAGAGAGCAAAATCCCACCCCGAGGAGGACGAAGGCACAGCCGCTCTGACACTCGGCCATGGCAGATACTGATTCAGAGCTTTGGGGAAGAGTAATTGCTTTTAATTGCATTTGGCACGGAGGTTTTCCCAATGCTGCTCTCAGGGCAGAACTGCCTCTTGTGACCCTGAGGGGAACTCAGTGCCTGGGGCAAAGGCAGGACAGAAACAACCCACTGAGGGCAGGAGAAGCGGGGCTGCAGCTCTGCCACTGCTCTCCCTCCCCCAGACGCAGTTCTCTCTCTGGGGTCATGGACTTCCAGGCAGATTTCAGTGTCTCTGAAATAAGAGAGGAAGAGATTTCTCCCCCTTCGGGTGAAGAGGTGTTTCCAGCACACTTCCTAAATGAGATGAGAGCAATACATGCCTTAGCAGGTCAGATGTGGATTTTTGTCTTTGTCCTGCTGGCCCTCTCCTCTCTCAGAAGGAAGCCTCTCACCTGGACACTTAAGTTCACTTCCCACTCCTCCTCTGAGCAGCAACTTTGTCCTGCTCACAGTAAACTCTAGAAGGGCCCTGTTATTTACTTACCCCTGAAAGTAATTTTTCAGGACTTTTACTTTCACAGTATCTTTTGTGTTGGTGATATAATGAGCAGGAAAATAAATCCCCTCTTGGGTACAGAAAGATTTTTCAATAAAGCCTGATAACCCTTGAATTTGTGAGCATCGAATTCTTTTTTGAACAGCAAGACCTATAAACTATTTTCAATTTTGATGACAGGCATGTATAAAATCAGTGGTCCCTTATCATTTCAGGACTTTGCTCTGCTGCACCTTCTTCTTAGGGCAAATGTTTGTGAAATAAGCTTATCCTTATCTTCTGAAACAGGCTTGCTTGTTACAGGAATCTACTGCTTTTACTTTTGATGACATCTTTCCACTGGTCTGAATGGAGAAACACAACTTCAGAAAGTTTATTACCTACTCAGGCATGGCATCTCTGAGAATCCACTTAATTCCTTCTCTCTCTTTTTTTTTCTTTTTAAACTTATTATAACTTTCCTGTAGTCTGGACTGATATTATATAAACCTACCTAAAAGGACAATGAGATTAGAAAACTTTCTTTGGCTTCCAGCCTGAACACCATTTTTTTTTTCTAACTGTTGCTCAGTAAGGATGTTTTACAGCTGAATTTGCCGCACTGCCTTCCTTCTTCTGGGATTCAAAAGCATCTGCTATCTTCTACTAGTGAAACCTATTAGTGCACCTACATCTCTGCTCCCCTGAAAAACACACTTCTCAAAAAACCAAAATACCAATGAAGCAAAACCAAACTCAATCAGGCAGGAAAACAGAGGAAGCCTGTATGGGCAGCAGAACATTAGTGTGTTCCTTCCCCCCCACTTTCCCATGTACCCTGAAAATAAACCCAGAGTATCACAAGATACTTGCACTGCAATAGAAGTTGTGCTGTTTTGAACCTATATGATGAAAAATTCTTCTCATGAGACTGTTTGCTGGAGGAAGACCAGCAAAATGCCATGATTGATGTGAGGCATATGATTCAAAAGTGCCTGTGACATTGAGATGATGCAGTATTTCCATGTATGCCAGTGAGAATATAGCCCCTCAAAGGTGATTTAACCTGAACTCACAACAAGAGCTGCCTGGGAATCAGTGGAAGCTGTGGGAGAGATTTTAGTTTAGTTTAGATGTTTAGTAGCAGTCAGTGAATACCTGAAAGTTGCTCTCCCTCGAGAATTGCTATCCTTCTTCACAGCTGCTGCAATATCTTCTAGCTTCCCAGAGGGAAATACTTATGGTCCCAAATGGCAAAGAAATGCTGAATATCATAAATCTATCTATCTCTTTTTTTTCTACCTGTCAAGGACAGGTAAGGGAGCAGGCATGGCCATTTTTTTTTTTTTTTTTAATGGAAGCTCTAGAATCCACATTCCTTATTTGTAAAAATGACAGATTTTCATTCAAAGGGAGGATATGTTTTCATCCAGCACAACTCTCAGCTCATCAGAAAAGTAAAACCTATTAGGCTGAGGGATCCAGCATGAAAAGACACCACAGGCTCTGCATGGCAGCACGAATGGGCAGCTGTAAGGTGGCCCATGCCAACCTGAGCTGGCTGTGTGTGGCTCTGTGCAGCCCACAGCACTGCAAGGGTGCCTACTGCAACACAAGGGGTCCTGAGCAACGGCAACATGGCAGGAGAAGATTGGGGGTTTGTCCCTCATTGCAACTAACAATTCAAGAAGAAATATATTAACTTGTCTGTATCCTGTGTCTCATCATTGCTACGCAAATGATAAGCAAATTTCTCCTTTGTCAAATCCCAGCTGCTTTACTCTTCCCAGGATCTGCTTTTCTAAGAGTGCAGAGTCACTTGGGTCACTTGTACAATGCACAAAGCAGAGGGAGATTTTTCAGAAGCAGTGGGCTTTAGAGCAAATCTAATCTTACCAATGGTAACAACATGAAGCCAATTACGAGCACTTCTTAAAACCCCAAAGGGTTTTACTATTTGTTTTCCCACATAAAAAGATGATGAAGAACATAGCTGAAGGAAAAAATACCATAAAGTGAAGATAGTCTGACAAATACCTTCATAACAACATTGCTCAAGAGCAAAGACAAACCCAAAGTATCACTTGTCCATTAGTGTTAAATCCAGAAAGGAATCTGAGGTGAATGGGGATATAGTGTGAAAGCCAGAAGGGCAAGGCTTGTGTGGGCTGAGCTGGAGCAGTTCTGAGCCCTGAGAGGTGTCAACCGCCTGAACTATTCGGGGATTCTTTCTTGGAGAGACTATTAAGAAAAAGGGATTCAAACAATCCTTTCCCTTTTCTTTTTCTTTCTCCCTCTCCTTTTCCTGTGGTGAGGTGTTTATAGAGCTGCGTGAGGTCCTGGCCTATCTTTCCAACCTCCTCCTGTTACAGGAGGTTTGACTCAGCTCTTGACCTCCTCTCAGATGGACTGTGATTTCAGTTTCTCTCTTGACAACGGTAGTTTTAAATAAGAAAAAGTTCCTTCCTGGCCAGTGTCCTACATTTCAGACTCCAGCACTGTCTCTCCATGGCTAACCTCGTGTAGCCGGCAGCAGCTCCTCAGCAAGCAGCACAGAGGTGCTATTTTTGGTAGCCCAGGGTTCTTGCCTGCAGGACTGGGGTCCCTTCCCCAGTGCAGAGCAGAGCTGGACTGCTGGGCCCACCGGGCTGTAAGTGCTGCATTGCCACGAGCCTCTCTGTAACCGGCAGCAGAGAGCGGGAGCTCCTAAAAATACACAAAAGGAAACAAGGGGCTAATGCTGCTGCCTTGTGCTCTGTGGGGATGCATTATTCATACTGTGCAGAGACAAGAGAGGGAGAAGAGATGCCTGGCAAAGCCCCCAGAATGGCTTATTTACCCCTGAGTGAAAACTTAGGTTTGTTGAGTAGACTCCATAAATTTAGGAGGACTCCTGAAATGTCCAGATGTTTCTGAGCAGATGAATAATGTTCTGTTTCTGAAAGCTTACTGAATCTTTTATCATTTTATGCACTATTTGCATGGACAGGTCTTCTGTAAATGGTAAATAGCACTTCTGGTGCTGCTACAGGTATCCAGCAAGAGAAGAGAGACAGAGACTTCCAGGTTACCTGGAGTCCTAAGGATGTCCTTAGGGTGGCTATAGTGGAGACCACTGTTAAAAAGTCAGAAAATAAACACTGAATTTATGAGTTAAACCTCTCTTAGGAGTCTGAATGCAGCTGTTCTGTAAGGAGAGGATGGATGAGAATCACCAGCTGTGCTCTCAAACACAGCTGCAGCAGAGTCAGGTGTTGCACTCTCGGGCAGCCAGACCTCCAAGAAGGATTTTGAAGCCAAGGCAGAAATCGAGGTAGCTCTCTCTGTTGAACAAATTATGTATTTTTTCAGATTGGCAATAATTTTTTCTCCATTGTAGTTCTTTATCAGTGCTGCTCCACTTAGACCAATATAAACTGGAGGAAAAATATTTCCAAAGAGACAGCAGGACCAGATTTATATCTTTACCTTGTTTATTGTCTGGAGGGTTTACACTTTCATCTGATAATGATCTCTCCTGTGAGATTCCCTCAACGCTTAAAATAGAAAATGTCACAAACCCTGGGACTGCTGACAGGACTTGGGTGCCTCTTGGACAGTGGTTTTCTGTGTTTACTGTCTCTACCTAAACCAACTGTGCATCTCCTCTGTCTGTGTTTGTGTTGCTGGATTAGGGCCAGCCATGTGTATTTAATGAATAGAGACAGCTTCCATGACTTTATAATGGATGCTTAATTATTTTGTGTTTTTCCTTCCAGATTCTGGTTTCTCCTATTCTTGCTTTTATTGCATACTGCCTAAAGACTTAATTTACTTAAATTCTCAGTCTTTGTCTGTGTGTGCTTTCTTTACTGATCAAAAAAGAGCCTATAATGATTCTGAGTGTGTGTGTATATATATATATATATATACACATGCTTGTTATCTTTGTATGTTCATGCTTTTCTACAGCTACACCCACATGCACACACATATATATGCAAATGCATACATATATCTGTGTGCACCAAAATGAGATTTATCTCACTTGTTAGAACCACTGACAGGACTTAAAGTACTGCAGCCTTGATTCACTGGTCACAGTGACTGTAAATGTGAGTGACTCCAGCCAAGACTGAGTTGACTGCTCAAGACTTGTATCCCAGCAGTCAGATACAACAGAACCTCAGGCTGCAACCACCTCAAATCATGTCCAAGGTGCAACAACAGCATTTGCTTTACTTTAAAGCGTAGCTGCAAGAGGAGGGGATGGCATCAGCATCCATCCTTTGTGACTCAGATGGCAGGGGAAGTGGCACAGCTCGTTCACAGCTCCTCCTCTCCCAGCTTCAACCCAAACCCAACCTCCCAAACCAGACAGAAAGCTGCCTGGAAGCAGGTAGTTGTTTGCCACATCAGCACTTTGCTGCCATGGGCCAAAGGAAATGAACCTTCTTAGGACATGGAGAGAAAGTCACGGACTCAAAGGGAGAAGAGATTCCCAGGTCAGATTTTTGAGGAGGCAGAGCTGGGTGGCTTAGCAGTCAGTGCATCACTCAGGGAAAAGTGCACCTGGGGCTGGACACACTGTTCACACCCTATTTACACGTGTCACATTACCAAGCTGGCAGGTAAAACCCAGAAACCAGCCTGGGATGAGAGGCAGGACCTGAAGCCTCTCTTGCCAGCTCAGCTTCATCTTCACTGCATCACCACTGACACCTCTCCCCACTTCATGCAACAGCGTACCATTGCCAGGATATCTGTCATTTTTATCAGTTCCTATGGCTCAGCTGCTCAAAACTTCCTGCTAGTGTCATTTAGCCCTCTCGTCTCATAGATAGCTCCTAGCTGCTAATATATACTAACAATTTTCACAGTCGCCTGCTTTCCATCTGTTACAGCTTCACTGCTGCTTTTTTTCTAACTTCCTCTATGATCTCAGCTTGCTTTTGTTGAAGTTACACACTTTTTCATCCTCACTGTGAATTTTTAGCTTTTTGGATATCAGATAAAATGTCTCTAAACTGTTTTCAGTTCTCAATCACATTTCCCTCGATTTCAGTTCCTTCTCCCAGATGATTTGATTCATAACAGCTTTCAGGCTGGTGACACTGGTGTTTCAGAGGTACAGAAACTGGGCTTCAGAGGCTGGCTGGGATTTTTTTTTCATGGTATAAAATTAATGTAATGCAGTCATGCTGTCTTGAACATAAGTGTTTTTTAACATCCAACCCTGTGGTCAATCCTTTAGCTGCCAATGCAGCACTCCCAGAACACTGGGAGCAACACCTTTGGAGTTACAAAATGTCATTTATACTTTCAAAAAGTTCTGACATTTACGTATTATGATGTAAGTCCTCCAGGAGCTGTCACTCACTTGGCAGCCTGCCTGAGAGCTCCCTGCTACAGGCAGGTGGAGAAGGAGCTGATGTTCTCAGTTTCTTGTGAGATTTACCTGTCTTTAGCAGGCACCAGGTAACACCTGATCTTGTGTGTTATTCCTTAGGCCCATGAGCCCTGTGCTTGAGTGTTGTTGAACTCACATCTGGGTAATGAAACATTTGCCCAAGCATGTGCTGCTCTCTTGATTTTATCCAGCTGATGCTGCCCAGGTTATCAGAACCACTCTGTGTGTTTGAGTCACATGAACCTTTTGGATTTCAGCAGACAGGTCAAATATATATGCATAAATGACCAGCTCCAGTTCTCTGTGTTTAATCATCAGATGTGCAGCACCTGTGACTCAAGATAAAAACAATTCTTCTCTTTCACTCCCTTGGTTGCTTGACCTCAAGTGGAGTCAATTCAAACTTTTAATTCAAGCCACCTCTAAAATCTTCCCATCCTCAGAGGCAGAAGGTGTTTCAGACTTGCCTGAGGACATTCTGCATTCAGAATTACGGCCCTCAGGTGGAGCATCCCCGGGTGGCCCAGTCTTCAGAGTCCATGCACCTGATGTGCTTTATGCCTGAGTGAGGAGCTGCAGACCCTGGGGGTTTTCTTTCATTGCTGAGCAGGAAGGCAAGTGATGCCAAGCAGACCAGAAGAGCCAATTACAGTGTTATCATCAATGGCAGGTCACCCAATGCCTTGGATTAGACCACAGATACAGGAATAGGTAGCAGAGAAGCACTGAGGACTCTGTAGCACTCAGTAGAAATCCTGCACCATATTTATTAGGATGATGAAAGAAATGAGGTGTTAAGCAGGAAGGATGGATGCTGAAGGTGGCAAGAAAAGCATCAACTACTTTACAAGTAGCAATGGTTCTGAGTGGTGGGTTTGGGTGCTTAGAGAAAAAGGATCACTAAGAGATCAGGCACTGAGGAGCCTTCAAAGATAAATGGCAGATAGATGATTTCCTACAGATAGCTGATTTCCTAGGAAAGATTTCACTCTGAGGCAGTGCAAACAAAATTTTCATAGTCAGAGAATTTTTACCGAAGTGCAAATTGAAACAGCTAAATGGTGTTTATGCATGTGTATGCATATAAATATGTATCAACTTCCCTTCCTCACTTGACATGATTGCAAAAGAAATTCCCATTTTGACTTTTCACACCCACATGAGTACAGGAAGAAGGAATTTAAAGGTTGCTTAAATTTATGTATCCACTGTGAAATTCCTGAGTACTAAAAAGTACATTTTGTTGAAGAGATATGAGTGCTCTGCAATTTACTGTTTGAGGGCTTCCAACTGAAATGTTACTGTACATCGTGTAACACTTTTCCTTGAGTGGGAGTTCACCTTGCTTATCTCTGGCCAAAAGTTTGCAGTGTTATTCACTGTGCAACAGCTACCCTTTACAATGAAATCAGAAACATTTAACTGGTATTACATAAGAGCTAATTAGTGCTCAGCAATCCCTAAAAAATCATGGAGGAACTTCCTGCCCTCAACAGACAAGAATGTGATTGTTTGCTATTAATGTCGATAGTGTTGCTATGGGCAATAGATCTTTGGGGATCTAAGAAGTGTGATATGAAAAATACGGAGGTATAAGTGCAGCAACTTCATAATACATGATGGAAAGGAACAGAAAACACAGAGCTGTGACAAACCTTTTGTCATCAGCACCAATAGCTTCTTTTCAGAGTAGAATGTGTTGGCTCAGGAGACACAGCCCCATCCCACTGCCTGCCAAATCAAATCCTTCCCTATTTTTGCCCAAATGCCAGCCCCTCACTAGTTAAAATGCTGCACTGATCTGCAGGGAATATCCCTATTCCATGGACAGGGGATACCCCTGTTCCATGCTTTGTGCTGAGCTTCGTGGAGCTGGTCCTGCTTCATCCTGAGCCTCTGCCTGTGGTGCTCTTAGACACAGCATGGATGGATGAATCCTCAGGAGATAAAGGCAGGGCTTCTGTAGAGCAGCCATGTGCCTTTCACAGAAACAGGCTTGAAAAACTGAATTAACCCCGTTCTGATTTCTCTGGGCTCCTGCCTAGGCCAGCCCTGCCTGCGGGAATGCTGGGGCTAATGGAAGAAATATTGAAGGCTGAGCCTGCATCCAAGGCCAGGGATGCTCACAAAGGATTTCCACATCATGCAGACTACACGTATCAAATTGAATTTGATTTCCTTGCTGGTTGGCATGATTGGCTTAGTGTCGTGAATGTGTAACTGTAAATAAATAAGCACATTTTCCTTATGCTTTGTGGATAAATGTCATAAATTTGGCTTTTCTGTCTTGGAGAGCAAGCCCACAGATGATTACACAGTAAAAAAACACATATGTCAAAGAAAATGTTTCACAGCTCCAGCCAATACTGAATTAATAGGTGACTCAAAAGGCTGCAGTCACTATTTGTATTGCTTTCATGCTACCAGCCTTTCTAAGAAAACTTTTTGACAGCAAAACAACAGACTTCATTTGCCACAAGCCTGGTAAACAGAATGAAAGGATTAAGAAGAAAGAGAAAACATCAAGGATGACAGTGCAGCAGCTCTGGCTCTCCTGAATCCACCAGTGCCAGTTGTCAGGCCTGCTCTTCCCCCTTTAAATTATTTCTATGTTTGATTTCAGGATAATTTAATTCCTCAGAATACATGCAGTGGAAAATCCAAGCTGTATTTTTTCAAAAGGGTAAGAATCAGAGATTCAAAGCAACTAAAGAATAACAAAGGGAGTCATATTCAGGCAGCCTAAAATCCATCAAGTCCAGAGCTGTTTATTGGCCAGCTCTGTCTGTAAAGCACAGACAGTTTAAGCTCTGGGGCTTTGGTGGAATTTATTTCAACCCTAAGTCCAAATATTGTCATTAGCAGGGACTGTCAATATTTAGATAAATTGATACCTATTTCACAACAACTATGCAAACAGTCATGTACAACAAAGTCAGCCAGAGCCTCCTACCTTTTTTGGCACTGTGGGAATTGTGTACTCAGGCAAGCCAGGAACAGATGTCTGGTGACTCTTGGTGTGGGTCATCCTCATCAGTGCTGTTCCCTTCCCAGACTGATCCTGAAAAAAATTGAACTTCATGAGCGAGAGGGAACGCTTTGATTCAGAAAATGGGCAGGGCTGTAATAAACTTAATCTTTATTAGTGGGTGCACACTGAGCAAAGTTTGCAGTAATTGTACCTTGACTCTATAGATTAAAAAAAGAATAAAATCACTTCAAATTTGCCCTTGATATAGGGCGTAAAGAAATAGGAAGAATCTACACATAAAGAATTTAGTACTGTTTATGAAACCTAAAATCTGACTTCAGGGAAAGGTTTGCAAAGATCAGGAACATCCAGATGTGTCCTCAGATGTTCTTATATCTGTAGCTGACACTAAAAAGGACTTAAACATATAAAATCAACATCCATCACAAGAGTAGCTCAAAATCACTGGTTTTGATGAGCCATCTCAGAAACTGGCATGTAAATTTGTAGAAAATTTGCAGAAAGCCCCACTGTGCACACTGCTGGGACAGAAGGCTGTAAAAGTGGTGTAAATACCTTGTCCCATCCCAGGCCTCTATGATTAGTGGCAGGGCAGTCAGCTCTTGGTTTTGTCATAGATGGGGAGGGTTTGTTCGAGGAATTGCTCCTGATTTCTGTGAGTAATGTGTTTTCTCCAGGCTTCATCTTGCAACAAGTGCCCCATAAATCATGTTCAAGAGAAAATGTTTAGAAGGGCAACCAAAAGCTGTACCACTTCAGCCTTTTCCTAACCACTGACAAAGCTCTGTAAATGTGCAGCACATATATTCTGTATCTTCAGTTTATTAACTGTCTAGGGGTGGTCATTGGTTTTGGTAAACATTGCAGACAAAGGTGAATTAGCCAACTTTTTAGACTTTGTTTGCATCAGATCACATCCTGCTGCAACTGCTCATGCATTTGTCAATAAATATATGATGAATTCACAGCAGTCATTGTAACAGAGGAAAGCAGTAAAACACAGAGCAGGAGTCAACAAACTCACATTCTGGAGAAACTGCGTGGCTTGAGGACCAGTGACAACAAACAGGGATATTTATATTGGAACAACATGACTGCTCTGATTTTATTGATATGAGAACAGGAATAGCAATAGGACATATTGACTCCCATTAATTACCAGGAATGTCTTTTTGCTACCACTGAGCTATCTCGTTATTATTGGAAGAGTGGGCTGACTGCACTTCTGTTCATGTTTTCGTTGTGTTTGTTTGGCGTGGTGTCCTGGTTTTGGCTGGGATGGAGTTAATCTACTTCTTAGTAGCTGCTACAGTGCTGTGTTTGGATTCAGTGTGAGAATGACACCAATAACACACTGATGGTTTGGTAGCTGCTCAGCAGTGCTTGCCCACTCAAGGAGCCTTCAGCATTTCATGTTCTGCCAGCGAGCTGGGGCACAGGAATCTGGGAGGGAGCACAGCCAGGACAGCTGACCTGAACAGGCCAAAGGGACATTCCATGCCATGGAAGGTCCTGCCCAGCACATAAACTGGGAGGAGTCACCCAGAAGGGGCCGATCCCTGCTCAGGGATGGGCTGGGCATCAGTCAGCTGGTGGTGAGCAACTGTATTTGCATCATTCCTCTTGGGTTTTATCTCTCTTCCTCTCATTTTTATTACAATTATTATTACTGTTAGGATTATATTTTATTTTGTTTCAGTTATTAATTCGGTTATTCAGTTATTGTTCCTATCTCAACCCATGAGTTTTCCTCTTTTTTTTCCTTATTCTCTCCATCCCACTGGTGGGGAGGGAGTGAGTGAGTGATCCTTAGTTCCCAGCTGGGGTTAAACCATGGCAAGAGGGTTTTGAGATAGCCTGTGACACTTACATTTTGTTCTGCTTTGTTTTTCTCTGTAGTTACACAGTTCTGTTGTAACTTTCTTTTTGGAAATATGCACAAGGGTTAAATGTCATAGTGAACTTTTACCTTCAAATGTATTAGCTTTCTTTTTAATCCTGGCTCTTAGCAAGCCTCTCCTAAGTCTTCATGTTACAATCAAGGATCTGACCATAGCAAGAAGGCTTGATAAACATTAACATTTGGCCTTATATGAGGGCCAGTCCTCAATTTCAATGATTCCCACTAGTCTTTCAAGGATGAAAAAGTCCTTTTCTGTGTTGAAAATGTAGCTCCTGAATCCATGCACTAAAACATCACTATCAGAAAGCTGTATTTCCTCCACATTTGTTATGAACATATCAGAGATCTAATTGCTTCAAGTCAAGGACAGTAACAAATTCCACACTATCAATATTTTGGTCTGCTTAAAAGTAGTAATTGATCATACCAGAAAAAGACCCACTTTTTTCTCCTCAAAAAAACCCCAAAACAAACAAGTGAAAAACCGCACCAAAAATACCAAAAAATCTAAACCAAATCCTACCAGTTCAGCTTCAAATGATCAGGAACAACAACAACAACACACATCTTCTGGTCTATACCTCCCTGGCTGCTCTAATTAATAGCGGCCTGAGGCTGTATTTATTTCTTAGCTCATGAGATAATAGGTTATTGATTGATCTGGGAGCTAATAGCCAAGGTTATGTCTCACATAAGAAGTGATTGTGTGGATTGAAGTTCATCATTGATCCTGTTTCCACACACTCAGGGGGATCATACATTTAACTGTCACACAAATAAGAACAAAAGACCCTTAATGACATTTATTGACTTCTAAAGATGTGATTCTTCACTTGCACCCACCACCACTTACTGTGGTCAGACCACAGCTTGCCTCTGACTTAGCTTTGGTATTTTCTGTTCAGTGGATCTTCCCTGCCATAACGGGAAAATAGGAAGAGCTGAAGTGCTGGAGTCAGCTGCTCTTGCAAGGATAAAGATGCTCTGGATTTCACTGCCTATTTCTCTTGTGGCATTGCTATCCTGTCACAGCACAGATACTCAGGAGCCTTGGGATGAATGAAATATCCAAAGGAGTAGAAAAAGTTTGGAAGAAACTAAAATCTGAAACTAATGGAGCCAAAAGTGCAACATTGATCCGAATGCAAATACTGAATGACGAGCACATGACTGGAACAGCAGAACTGGGAACAACTGAGAACATCCATTCTAATGAAAGCTTCAGGATTATAAAATCCCTCATTAGAGAATATTTGGTGAAAAACATTTGCTTCAGTTACATCACTTTAATTGTTCCAAGTCTTAACATCCAGAACCAAGAACCTTATTGAAACGTGTTATTTCTGAAATGTGTTTCACAAACATGGAGGTTTCAATGATTTGACACAGTACATAGAGATGGTTTGAGTTCCTCTGAATTGGGATATTCCGAATGGGAAATGATCTGGCAAAAAAAAAAAAAAAAACACCCAAAATATCAAAATAAAAGGCAATGGAATAGATTGAAATATCTTCTTTGTTTAGATGGAACCTAGCATTAAAATGAATATTTTACATCAAACATTTGAACTGTTGTAATCGCTGACAATGCCAGTTCCTCTGCTATTAATTCCTCTACCCATTCTTACCTGTATATATATATTACATTAGTTTACTCTCTCCTGAGAGTCATCTGGAGGCTAATACTGAAAACCAAATGCAGAAAATTACCTTACTCTCTCTTGCAATCTTTGTTAGTGTTACTGAGAAATGCCATCCATTTTTTTCCTGGTCATTGATTTTCCCCATCGTGTAGGTCATTTCTACACAATTCTGGCTGACCCTGCCTAGCCCCACGAGTGGAGCCACAGCTAACACAGGCACTTTGAAAAGCCTTTTTGAGACTGTTCTCACTAATTGTTTTTAAACTGCCACAGCAGTCTGGGAATTAATTTCACCTTCCAGTTTCCCTGAGCCTTTGGCCTTTCATGAGCTTTAACTGAACTTCTGTTTTTCAGATGCTTGCCCAACTCAGTCAGGATTTCCTAGTTTACTTGTTCACCTCCATTTAATCTGCAGGGAAGACACTGCTTATGAAGGTACACTATGGGAACCTAAAAAGCTATTAATTTATTTGACACAAAAGCATTTTGGAACAGTGCTGCTCAGTGGCACATGAACCTTGTTTTTATTAAGCCACGTAATGGGGAAAAAAATATCAAATCCAAGGGAGAACATTAAAAAGCTGATTTGCCTTAAGGTACAGCAGCTCCTGAAAAATGCGGTATTTTCTTCTCTTTCAACTATTACAGAGAAATAGCATTTTTATTCTCTCATTTATGTCAGTTAGGATAGCTAATGGTATATTATTACATGACCCAGGGCCAGCCTCATCTCGTGTTAGCATTACATTCTCTTCTTTATGTCTCTTACTGCTTTCCTGACTATTTTGTGCCACCCAAACCATTTCAGATACAGTTTCAATTACAGAAAATAATAGGAATCTTGAGGAAGTATAAATGCATCAAATATTTTAGCATCCCTCTCCTGCTCAGCAGTAGCTGAAGGACCTGTCTGCATTTCCAGAGAAGGAGCTGGAGCTGCACATCTGCCTTTCACCCAGCATCCTTAGAAGCTTTTTTGTTAGTGAGCAGGCTAAATATTATCTAAAATATTATCTACACATAGGAGAGATCATGTCTTGCTGTTTAATTGTGCACATTCACCATAAGTGCCCATTAAGGGACAATGTCTGCTTTCATTTCCTCTGAATTCAATACAAATCCAACAGCAGATGCAAGATCAAATCCCAAGCCCAGCTATGGAATATTTGTTATACTAGATCATATTTTTCAGCTCAGGTTTGAGCAGATCATGCTAATTAATAAAGAATATCCAAATGGAAGTCAATGATTTCAACAAAGCCAATGCTTTGGAGAAAATTAGTCTGCTGTGTGAAAAGAAATCAAATATATTTTGTCCAAGTACTTAATTGAAATTAAGTACAGTGAGGATTTGTTACTTGCCACGCTGTAGCCTGCCTATTAATTCTCTCTGCAGAACTCTAAAACTCCAACTTTTTAACACCGAGGACCTTATGAGCCTCTTTTTGGGTTTCTAATAATAAATATAAAAATTCCCTTTTTGCTTTGGGATCTGGATTTAAATGAACTAACATCATGAAAGAAACCTGATCTGAAACAGAAGAGATTAATTTAATTTAAGATTAAAAAAAAAAAATCCTGCACTGAATTTCATGATTGGGTGCAAAGATATGTGTCAGCACAAAGTCACTGGGATCTATTCAGGGACACATGGAAAACGTAAGACTATTTCCATGACTGCTTACGTTGCTAATAGACCTTTTAAAAATAGTATAATTGAGATTGAGGTTTGTATCTGAACATACTGTACTATTTATCATTGGCAGCTGCACCTGTTTTTTACATTAATCTTCTCTGAGAACATGCACCAAAGAACTGAAGGCTCAGAGCTGGGGCTGATGCTTCTCCCAGAGTCTGCAGGAGAGCCCTCGAGTCCCTGGGACAGCTGGATCCCTGTCCAGCTCAGGGGTACACAGGGACACCCCGGGTGCCTTTGGCATTGACAGGAGGGAAGTTACACATGCTGGGCAAAGCAATCACAGAGGTACTGGAGGTGAAACTCCCCATTCTCCCCCTTGCCCCTTGCTGTGGGAATAACAACTGCACCAGGCGTTTTGTTGATGCTGATGACTAAACTGGTGCTGATGTGCAAGTCAAGCTGACGCTGGAGGAGAGGAGACTTCCCACATCTTTCCTCCCAGTTCTGCCTGAAAACAAGGAAAGCGGCTCTTTGGCTTTGCCTTGCATGGCTGTGAAAGAAGGATGTAGAGCCTGGTATTTACATCCTTAAACAAAACAAACCTAAAACCAAACCAAACAAAACCAAAGAGTCATTACCTTAACTTGTACTTCCTATTTATTTTACACTACTGCAACTTGAACAAGTTCTTATACAACCACTATGACTTCTGACCTGCTCCTCTTGGCTTCCTCCCTGGGTTTATTTAGGGTTTATAAGCACCCAAAAATGAGGTAGGTAAGTGATGTGCCAAACCTCTCCTTAAATCCAGCCTCATCCTTGCCACTGGAACAAGCTCAGTAGGGTACCTGCACACTCCAGAGAGTGCCAAGCCTTGTCAGGATGTTACAAGGCTTTTTCCAAGAAAAGAGAAACTGCCCAAATACAAAGAGAATCAGAGTCCTCACAGAGCACGAGAACAGCCAGGCTGAGAGATGTGATTTGGTACCAGCCAGCTGCATCAGCAGGCCTTATTTTCATTTCAATTTCACGTTTTTCTAAATGAAAGGTCCATCTTTTGATGCTTTAAATTGTTGAAAAAAAAAATCTACATTTATAGAGGTAAAATGCACCATGTAGAGGTAGAATGTATTAGATAACAAAACAGGAAAAGACCAGACTCCGCTACAAAGGAAAACAAATTTTATTTTTTTTTTTCAGTAAGGAACATATTTCTCTAAATAATGCATTAGCTGCATTTCATTTTTCAAATTAGAGTCTATTATTTTCAACTTGATATCAGTCAGCACAACTTGGCTATTTTTAAATACTTATAATCACGAACCTAAAAGGCGTTGGCATGGTAAGAAGCTTAACAGCAATAAAAAGAGTGTAAGTGGAAAGGTAGAACAGATGAGAAGCAGCAATAATGCTTTTTATGATACCCATCTAATTTTAAAATAGCTTCTCATTTCTATGCAAAAAAGGTATTTGCAGTGGTGCTTCCCACACACCTGCATGGCTGTGGAGCAGGATGAGCACTGTGGGAAGGACAGGAGAGCCCTTGGCCTCTGCAGCAGCCTGGGGGCACCCTGGGCTTGGTATCTAATATATGCTTGATAAAATGGTATTTTCATGCGGAGAGAAGCAAAATCTAACTCTGCCAAGACTCAGGAGAAAAAGATTTTTTGGATACAAATTATCAAATATGGCTCTTGTAATAGAGTTATCCTTCATCTGCCACATCACAAGAATTTTCATTACGATATACGTTTATATAAATAGTGATAGCACATAATTTATTTGCCTCACATGAACATGTGATTATTGTCTACCAGAAGTTATTCAATAAAATTATTAATGAATCCTTTTCTTATAGAGAAAACCATAATTTTCTATACCTTTATTTTAACATTGCTACAGCAATTCCTGAATTAATACATTGGAATGAAGCAGAAAGTAAAAACTGCCAAGTGCATTTGCATAAACTCTAACTTCAAGAATTAGAAAGAATAAAGAGTCTTTAGCAGTTTGGAATCAACTTTACAAAGCCGGGAAAAATCCTTAGAATATAATTAAGAAAGGGAAAATGATAATATAGTTGATTTTGTTCAAGATTAGGGAATTTTGCAGAGTCAGAGACACTCAAGTAACTATGATGACAAGCAGACATTACTTTTCTACAGTCTTTTGTACAAAAATACCCACAGAGGTGAGCTCTCTGTCAGATTGAGGACAGTTTCCCATATTACAATATGATTTTTTTTCTGCAGAAAGACTGACATTCTCCAGAGCAGCATTTGTATCCTGCTGTGCAGAATAGATGATTTTGACCACAGCAATCTTTTCATAAAGTACTCCATTCACAAAGGAATGTTTATGAGTGATGGGCTTTCTTCTACCATTTATTACTAAAGGCTACACTGTAGCAAATACCTTTCCAATTGCATTTCACACCTTGCAGGTGAAATATTCTGCTCTATTTCACTACATGACTTACCATTTGTAACAAAAATAAACACATATATATTTAAATATCATTAATACTGAATGCTTACTCTGACATTGCAATGGCATATAGCTTATTAGGTTTTACATATGTGTCTCTGTTTTTTCTGTTCACTAGCTTGATGGGCAATGATATATAGTTTCAAAGTTTTTTCCAAACTCCCAGATCCTTTGTGTCTGTAGAGTGAAGCAGTGTGATCCATGGGCTTTTGTTGACTTACTTTGCTGAGTATTCTTTTCCTAAGTCACTCAAAAAATCTCCTGCACTGGGCTCCCTTTCTTCAGGGCAAGGACAGCTGCAGAAATGCTGCCAGGAGTTACAAAGTCTGCCACCTGCAAACCGCTCTCTTACATCCCTATTTCACTGCGTTGATCATCCCTCTTGCAATGCACTGGGCTCATTCACAATGGACCCAGAACACTTTTACACCCACAGTGTCACCTGGGGCTCCTTTTGGGGAACAGGATTTATCACATAGGACATCAGTCAGATCAAAGAGAGCTCCTGTGGTGGGAAGCTGCTTTTCCCATGGGATTAAGCAGAAAAGCTCATTTTCACAGGTTTGCTTGTGAAAGTTCTTTTTTTGGAGAATGTTCACGGCACAAATGCACCAAAAAAAATCCCTATGTTAGGCAAAGGAAACAAAATCCTACTTTCGATGCTAGTAGAATCTAGAAATAGCAATACATACATTTGATCTGCTCCTGCCCCTGACAGACAGGGTTGTTGCAGCTGAACTGGGCTGGCCCTGTGCTCCTGGAGCGGTCCAGGCTCTGAAGGCACCAGCACCCTGGTGCCACCCCACCACAGACATATTCCTCCAGCTAAATTATCTCCTCCATGGACTGTGTGAAGAGCAAAACTGGAGTCATCATTTCCATTCAAGTACTGTACTTGCTTAAAGGCACAACACAATTAGTTCCCTGTCACATACAATTAGTTACCACCATGTTGGCACATATTGTAAAGCTTTTATTCTTTAGCTTATGTGCAGCTAATTGGACCTTTATTCTGGAGAGCTGTACCAGGGGCGTTTCTGCTGCAAGGAGATGGTTCCTTCTGCCTCCACTGAGGGTAGAAGGAGGGGAGGGCATTTTCGACAGAAACTTAGAGGACAGTTGTGACATCTCAAACTAAGGATGGATTATGTGATCAGGACTGGAAAAAAAAATCAGAGTCAAATTTCTTGGGACTTTCTTAATGACTATGAAGCAGTTTTTCTTTCTTATCTGCAGTGAGGTCTCACTCTCCCCTTGGCCTCCTAGGACCAGGAGAAAAGTGCATGGATTACATACAACATTGGACCAACTCCTCTCAGGATTGCCTTAGCTGCAAAATCCCCATGGCATTGCCTCCCAGTGCAATTCATATAAATAAATTACCTATAAGGTAATACAGACCTTATTTGACCCCAGCATATTAAGATAATGTTGTGATGCTATTACCATAATAGCAGTGTGGTCACATTGTTATCACCATGTAACAGCAGACAATTACTACCTGTTAAAACCTGCCAAGTTAACCTTGCAGGGCTCATTAAAATAACTGTGAAACGTTCATTTCTCTATGAAGGCGCCTTCACCTGAGTACAGAGCAGGTGCACACAGGCATTGCTCTACATTAACAACAGAAATTGTGAATTCATCTTCGTGTTCCAGAGGAAAGAGCAGCAACTGCAAGCAAATGGGATAGTGCAGTACTGCCATGGGGATGGAGGGATCAGACATAAATCATAAACCAGGGAGTCTATCAGTAAGAGCAGTGCCAAGTTAGGCTAAGTGAGGTGGCCAAAGCAGAGAGTGTTTTAGAAATGTAGGATGAGTATGACTGCCTGGTTGAGGGAGAGGTCCCTGCAGATGTGCTCACTGTGCAGGTGCAGCTGCAAATTCTAACAAAAATGTGGGGTATGATTTCAAGAATGCATGATTAAACACCAATTTAATAATCAGAAAGTATTTGGGTTGCTTTTCAAGGTGTTCTGTCAGCTCAGCAGAGCTGCATTACATCACCATATTGTGCCTTGCTCTCCCTGAACAGCACAGCACAGAAGGGCTCCTGGTGGAAATCCACAGAGCCTTGCAGAGGAAAAAACAACTGGACTGGTTTTGTTCTTTCCTGAAACGTACTTGCTCCATTTCTTGACAGACTCTAACCTATGTTCTTTGTCTTCTGCACCACAGGCAATAAAAAGATTTGTCAGGATTCCGATGGAAAAGCACGAGTTTCTGTTTCTCATTATTTTCAACTCTGCCGTACAATTCCTACTGCAAGTAGGAGTTTAAACCTGTCCAGGAAACAGTTTGTCACGGGCTGGCAAAGGTGCAGCAATGCTGGGAGGTGCTACAGGCAGAGCCCATGGTGCTTCAGCTGCTGGCGAGGAGTCAATACAATATGACAGCAGGGAGAGAAAACTGATTAGAAACAGTATTACTGGATAAAAGCCTTTTTTTCCCAGGATGAACAATCCCTTTATGACTTGCAGAGGGCTCTCTCAGTGTTGTGAGGCTGCAGATGTCTTGGTGTCTCTCCCCTGAAACACTCTACAGTGTATCTTTTGTCTTTCAACACTTCATTACAAGTGAAGATTGACAGTGCCTTGCCGGTGCTGGGGAGGTTCTCTCTGCAGCACCTCTCTGCCTAAATACAGAAATAGTTTTGTCATGCTGGATAAAAGCTGCTGAGCCTTCCTGAGGAATCCCAAGTTGGGGGATGTGACCCAAATAAATGTTCTCTGGAAAATGTATTCTGGCAGAAGACTCAGCACATTGTGCAGATTACAAATTGCACCCAATTTTCTGTTTTAGCTGCCTGATTTTTAGTGCTGAAGCTGTTGATTGCTTCCACTGTCGCAATTCGGAGAAACATTTTCCATGCAAAAAAGAAAAGTAACAGTTGCAAGCATTTAAAGAGTGCTGAAACACAATGGTTGTTTTTTATTCCATGCTCCACTGCTCAGTTGCCTACTATAGACTGATATTGGTGATATGAGCCCTGATTTCACAAGGGCTTATGTGTGAAGAAAGCTCAGAAGTTTTGGTGCACCTTCAATTCTGAGCTGGGCAAATCAAATAAACTCAAAGGTGGTTATGACACAAATCTGTGAAAGTGGTGCCTCTTTGGCCAAGATACATATGGGATTGCAACCCATTTGGATCTCCTCTTTTGTTGTCCCTGCCACTGCTTGAAACTTCAGAAATGGCATTTTCTGTAGCATTTCTTTCAGAATCTGCTGTTCCTCAAACGGCCAGAGAGCTGGTGGCTGGGAGGGTCAGAGCACAGGCAGATATTTTTGTGCTTTGGCCCTAATGTTTTGAGCCCAGAGCTGTCCCATATCCTTCCATAACACTAATTTTAACAACAGTTAAACATCTGGAAAACCAGGAATGAAAGAATTAAATAATTTCAAAACGAAGCCTCCAAAATATGGGAGACCATAACTCAAGTATCACATGGCCCAGCTTTTATTGCTCTCCCAGTGATAGCTGGCACATGGACATCCCTCCTTGCTCCTCTGAGCTGCTTTCAGCTGGAGCAATGTAAGCCCACAACAAGGGCACACACAAGCCCAGGAGGAACCACCCAGCTCTGTTTAACACCACAGGAGGACACATCAGAATTCCCAGTGCTGCTTGGCACCTCCACCAAGGCTTTATCCTCTCCTCTACCACTCAGTGTTGCTGCTCCAAAGCTGAGAGATGGGAACCTGCTGGCTCAGAGAGACCTTCTGTGTTTAACTTTTTTCCGGTTCCTTCAGTTTTCTCCATCACTTTGCAAGACCTGTTTCCTCAGTGGGAACTGTAGCCCAAACAGGCTTATTCACAGGACACGGTATCTCATGAGACTGTGAATAAACAAATGTGCGAGAGTTTTCAGCACTTAATAGTGTCAGCCATGCAAAAGAAAGCTGTTCTCAGCCCTCACCGTATGGAGGTTGGATTGCTGCAGAGTTCAGCTCAGTCTGGGGAAAATGAAGCCTCGTGTTTAGCATCTCATAAAAGGTCTAGAGAAAAATCCCAACTTCTCAAAGTTACGTTCGTGGCCCTGACTGATGAAGGTAATAGAAAAACTCCTGATTTCAGACAGATGCAGCTCATTGCCTTGCACACTGTGTTGTGCTACACCAGGGGCTGCTCTGCCTCCCAGGCACTGAGGTGTTTTCTACCACCATGCTGAGATCTGGATGAAATACTTTCACTTGTGGACAGCAGGTTAGTCAAGAGACAGAGCCTGTAGGGAGCTCATGGCACTGTGAAGCCCCTCAGTGCAGGAGGACACTGGGGCTCTCAGTCTCCAGAACATATTTGCAGTGGTACAGCTCAAGCAGATAATTTGGGTTAGTACAGTTTAACCCTTTTATTTACCACTGCATGAAGAAGCCCAACCATTTAGGGCAAGTACTTGTTTGATGAATGTTTGGCTATCAGGTTTCGGACCTAAATATGCCCATTCAGGATCCTCTTAATTTAAACAAGCTCTTGGGAGTGTGATCCTAAACCTTAATACACCACATGAATGAGGAGAAAAGCAGCCGACACTGACTTTCACAGACACTCTGAGGAAGGGGAATACAGCTCGATGATCAGACAATGTCTATCAACACACTGGCAACGAGACTGTCTCTGTCCTCTCTAATTCTTGGCTAAAGCACTGGCTGGCTCTAAAAATTTGAAGATATTTCCCTGAAATCCAGCAGGTGTGATCAAAGGGATTAGGTAAGGGAAAATTAAGCCCTCCTTTAGCTGCCTTCTTTTTATACCTAACGTTAAACCACTGCCTTTTGTTACAATAATGTTTTAAAACCTGAATATCTGGTCATATTTAATCTTTTTCTAGCTCCCACCTGTCTGTCACTGGAGTACCTTATTTTGCCACTCAGAGAGAGAGAGAGATCATACAAGACTGAGACAGCAGGAAATTAAGCCCAGCCACTCAGACAACCTCCATCCAAGATGTACCTGTGGTGCTTCCCCTCCTTCTAGTGAGCAGGATGTTGTTGGGACACTTTTCCCATCCTCTTCAGCCTTAGAAACATCAAGTGGATTGCAAGCACAATGAATTTTGGCTTCTCAACGTGAGTGAAAAAATCTCCATAGAGGTATTTTTAAATGCCTGACATGTATCTTCAATTAAGTTTATCTGTATTAATAAAATACATTTCTCATTCAGTGGGTAAGGATATTTTTAATCTTTTATACCGTTATCCAATAAGCCTGAAAACTGATAAAAAATACATTCATGTGCAAATCAGTCCTTTTTCATTTCCTTTTAATTTTTTTTCATCCTATTCCAATATTTTAAACCCCAACCTCTTTTGTGAGTCATGTAAATAATTCCTATTGGCACAGCTAACAAATGTTCAGAAGTAAAATATCAGCGACTTCAGGGAAGATGTGCACTGATGGACTGTGCTGAGATTCAGAGGGCTGGTAATGACATAGGGAGCCTTTCACACTTTGATCATCAGTTTGAATCTGCAATACCCCAACCACAGTTATAATCATGTGATAATTACCTAGTTGTCTGTATGTGATTGCTGCTCTCTTCATCCCCTGCAGTGGATGGGTATTCTGCTTGCTGACAGTAACTATCTTTTCTTTTGCTATCAATCTCAACCATTCAGTTAAACTAAAGAAATTATTCTCCTCCCCCAGGCTCTCTTTTCCTGAAAGGGCTGTGTGACTCTCAGAACACTTTGCAGTGATAGCTATCCATCTTCCTGCTGACTTTTGCTGTCGTCCTTTTACATCCACTGTAACTGTGAAGGAGAAGGAATTCCTTCAGCAGGAACTGGGAGGAAAGACAAACCTTTTTGTTTAGAGGCTCTTTGTACTCTCAGGCTCTTGCGGTAGAGCTTGGTGACAAAATCACAGTCTTCCCAAGTTCTTTACAAATATCATTTCCTAACATTGCAGAACAACTCTATGAATTCCTCACAGACTTTGTCTATATGGAAATGCAAAAAAAAATGTTATGGTTCAGGTTGAGTCTACCAAATTAGTTCAGATTAGGAGTTGTGTCATCCCTCTCTAGAAACACTACCTTAGCTGACTCCTGATACTTCTCTGCCCACACACTGTGAAGACTTTTACCACATAACTCAAGCCAGGCTGCAGTTCTGAGTGATTCCCTCCATTTTGACAGTTCAAATAGGAAAAGTTACAAAGGATATTCAGACCATTTCATTCCCACTACCTTTGTCCTTTTCCCTGGGAAACATAGCTCTTGAAGAACATGCCAACCGTTCTTTCAGATTTCCTGTTAGTAGTAAATACATTTCCCTTCATTATTTTATTTCCCTGATCTTTGTTCAAACTAACCCACAAATACAGCAAAGTGTTACCTGTCAATCAGGTCATCAGCTTAGCAAATGCCTGACAGCAAAGAAACATGAAACAAAGCGGCTACAGTGTAATTTTCTGATCAGTCTATTAGATGTTTGTTCATTTGAACAGTTTGTGCCTCTGTTCCACTATGTCATCTGGCAACAGCAGACATCTGAAAATTATATTCTTTCACCAGATATAAAGGCTGTAGCTCTCATTAAAGTATTCATGACAAGAAACATTCTTGTCAATTGGTGAATTGCTGTTACAGTTAAAACATAAATCAGCACCATGCCGTTACTGTGATGTGGGAGAACTTAATGGACTTGCAGTAATTTATGTATAAATACAAAGAACAGGAACGCTGTGATAAGCTCAAAGCAGCCGAGGGCTTCTCCTGTGAAAATGAGAATTTGTGTACAGATAAGTCTGTAAAGAATTTTGTTAAGAAAATACTAAATAAAATGAAAAAAACCCCTCCAGTTAGAAACTAAATAGCTTAGGTACCAGCTCAGGGGCTGAAGGGAATGCAGCAGAGAGTGCAAAATCCATCCAGGATTGTGGATAACTCCCAGGCTCTCAGCCTTACTTCTGAGCTCTGGCTACCTCAGACCATGCAAATATGGACTTATTTTCCTACATGACTGGTCGTCACTGCCATGCACACCCTACATATCCCAATCCCACCTGAGAAACTGCCTGCAGAGTGTTAATTCAAGCAGCCACTGTGTATTTCAGTTTAAAGGACCATCAATCTGACCCTCCTATCTAAAGATTTTCTAGACTAGAGACATCTTATTCTTGAGTAGGGAAGTCCTTCAAATGTATTTGAAAGCAACAGAAAAGAAACAAAAGAAAGGTAACTTTTCCATGAAAAAATCCAGCAAATTCACCTGGGACCAGCCATATTGGGAAGGCCAGGACTGATGCCTCTCCCTCAACTGCATGTTGTTATCTCTGCATTGTCAACTATAAGAGGGACCTGAACCAAAGCCATGAAAACGTGAATGAACACATTTCTTATGTTTGACCAAAAGCTCAGTGAATTCTGTAAATGACCCCTATTGTTCAGCTCAATATTTTGGCAAGGTTGTCCCTAGGATATGTATAAAAATTGGTTCAACAATCTCATTCAAAAAGACCCAGAAACACTCTAAACCCCCTCCTCAAACAGCAAATCCCCAAATGGAATTATTTTCCCTTATTGTTTTCCATCAGAGTACAAATGCCTTTATGAACAAGGTTTTTTATGTTTTCAGTGTCTTAAATAGCAATATAGGAAAACCACAATTTTTATCTTATTTATCTATTTACCACATCACAATGATTATAGATCATTTCTACTGTCAAATTAACCTTGGGAAGCACTTAGATACTCTTTGGGACTTGTTCAGACAACTATGGAAATCTCTAATTTCTATATCAACAGAGGGGTTTGCATGCTTGGTTAAGTTCAGAATTGACTGTTTTAATTTATTTATCCAGATGAATATTTATTTGATTCACAGCCTCTTTCACAGATGCTTTTAAACCTGTTGTCATCAAGGAACTGGGATGCAAAATGGGAAACTCCTGTTTTGTCTTCCTGGGTGTTACTTTTAAACCACTCATTTATTTCACCTTCCATTTCTACTCCAAAGAACAGAGGGAGCCTAACATTAGAAAAGCCCATTCATTCATTCTGAGGTGGGTATTTAGTTGCTAAAGAGCAACTGTCTCCTGGGTGAGGGATTTTGCTGGTAAAACCACTTCTTGCATCTCCTTTCATGTTGAGTGGCAAGTTCCTGACTCTGAACACTGACAGGTCATTGTAGCAGAAGAGTTGGAGATTTTAGTAGGAAGGCTGAGTAATAAAATTAAAAAGATCACCAGGGACAGAAGGAGAAGTGATAAGGCAGAAAATGGAAATAAAATGGAACAGAGACCTTAAAAAGAGACAGTTCTGGTTGATCAGTGGCAGTCAGTGGTCACACTGCCTGCATGGGCTGTGTCTGCCCATCCCTGGGAATCTGTATGCAAAGCCAGCCATGAAGAAACTGATTAATGCAGCAACTGCTATAAACCAGAAAATAAATTGTTCCATTAAAAAAAGATATTTTAGAATCAGCTACGATCAGTGAATCTCTTGCTCTGATTTTCCTCTGCTTTCCATTTGCCACATGTCCTTCTCTGGCCCCTTCCAGGATGTTTTAATCACCCGCAGTGAGCGATTGCCACAGGGCTGCGGGCAATGAGACAAATCAGTGCAGAAGTACAGTGGCTCATGTGCAACTTCTGCTGCTACAGATTACTGCACTGAAGATTACAAGCCACCCAGAAAAATCCCAGAAGAGAACATCACCGGGGTTTAAACGGGGCATGAAAATTGTAGGTTCAGATTTTCACGTGTTTCTTATTGGATTTGATTTGCTACACAGCACCCAGAGTAATTGGTGTTCTTATATGTTACTTCACACACAGCTGTGTGGAAGTCTGGAAGGCTGTTTGGAGAATGACTATAAATAAAGTCGTCAGAAGCCTGTCCCCACAGGGCCATTTGTTTGTCCATACAATGACAATGTTAATACTCTATTTTCAACAGCTTCTTTCCATAAACGTGGACATAATTTTGAGCTCATATGAAGTCCAGCCAGCCAGAAATTGTAGCCAGGTCCTGTGGTGCCATTTATCCTTGTCACTACATCCTCAGCAGTTCAGAAGTAAAGATCCAGCTGCCAATTAAAGCCAGAGTAACCCTCCAAAGAGATTAACATGTGCCTCAAGTTATCTCTGCTCGATGGTCTAATCCTGCTCCCAGGGAATTCTGTGAAAGCTGCCTGACTCCACTGAAATCCCCTTCTGCCCAAACCAGGCAGAGCTGCATTAACACAGCTGAGGCCAGAATGCAGGCAGGAGAAAAAATCAAGGTCATTCTTCTCAATGATTTTAAGAAAGTGCCCAGGTGCCATAACCTACATAATGGGACGTACCCAGGAATGGCAAATAAGGATTGGGCTCTGTTTGAGCAGGTATAAATGCACTTTTGTGTTTATATTTATAGTCAAATATAATGAAAGCTGATAGAAGGAAAAGTAATGCCTTTTTCAAATTGGAATAGCTGTTATTCATTCTGACTGTCTAGATTTGTAATCAACTTTATCAATTTAATTTCATTTATGGTATGGTTTGTGGCAGTATTTTTCGCAGGTTCAGAGACAGCTGAACTCAGTTTATTAAAGCCTTGGGTGTTCCTCAGGCTTGATTAATGGAAGTATGAATATATTATATGGAATTTAACAAAGGCAGGAAATGGAGATTTTTGGGACGGCAGATATAGCTGTTAGACCATATAGAGAGGGCTACTGAAAATGCCAGGAGAAAAGCCAGACCAAACAAAGCTGAACTTGCCAAGAGAGATCAGTGAAGAATAAACACTGTACGCCTGATAAGTTGGAAAATGAAGTCAGACAACACAGCAGGCTTTCTCCAGCAGCATGTGTTTCCCAAAAGCTTGACAAAGAGCTGGCAGTGATTCAGGATTCCCAGAATATGTATCCACAAATAAGTAGGTCGTCAACACATTTCAATCAGTTTATCTACACAAGTCCTGTCTGCAGAGCCTCTCTGTTTAAGCAGTGGGACTCTGCTGGCTGGCTCAGATGGGTTGGTGAAGGAAGAGGAGGTCCTCCAGTCAGGACTCAGGTCACTGCTGCTCTCTGGTGTCATCACACTCATCCATTCCTCTTTAGCCACTGGCACTCTCTCATCTTGTTTCTTTGAGCTCTTTCTTACTAAAGGACTTATAAAATTCAATTTGCACTGGTTGCAGTCACAGGCTTCTTCTACCCAATCTGTTCCAAAACTAAGAACCACAATTTGAGGGCAAAGAACACTGGCATGGTGGTTCCTTGCAGACACTCAGTGTGGGTGGCACTCAACTGCATGCAAAGAGTTGACACAGCTTTGATCCATCACCCTGCTCCCTCTTGAGGTCCACACATAAGCCACAGGAATTTGCCCACGTGCCTCTGACCAGATTTGAAGGGAGTCTTAAAACATCTCACATTGTCCCAGTCCCCTGGTTTCTTGTTGCAAGACAGTCTAGGATTGCCTCTCAGCGGTCACAAGGCAGAAGCAATGGGGGGAACAAAATGACCAGATATTTTGTCATTCCTGGGATGGCAAAGTGAGCTGGGGATGCTGTTTCAGGTTCACTGGCAAACCTCGTGGCCCATGTGCCACACAAAGTGCTGCCAAGAGCTGTGAGCATGGCAGCTTTGCTTTCTTTTCTGTGTCTGTCTCTAATGTCTCTAATCTGCTCTAACTTTCACTGCATCCTTCAAAGTAAGAAATCATACAGCCCTCCAGATCCTAAAGTTCAGCTACGTGGATATTGACAGATACATTTTTAAAGCGTTGCTATTGTAAATCAAAGTCGGGGATTACTCTGCCAGATGAAAAGGAAACGCAAAGCCAAAAAATTCCCACAATTAAGCCCAAAATTCTCATTAACATTTATGGATTCAAAATTAATAATACACCCTTGAAGCCAAAAATTCTCATCAATATTTGTGAATCCAAAACAAACCATACACCCTATTTACATGATGCATTTATTTACAGGAGAAATCTAATCTCAAGTGGATTGTTGTGATGGTTAGGACATTGGACTTTCCTTCTTCTCCAAGTTCACACATTTGACCTTTCCCTGCAGCATACAAAAATCAATGCATGCAAATCCTTTTTCACAGCTCTGTTCCCATCTAAATCAATGGCAAAACTCCCACCATATCGAATGAGGGTATAATTAAGGCCTTTACATTTTAGTAAACTCCATGCCAGTAGCTCACAAACCTACAGACTGAGTAAAAATTTGGTTATGTAGATGGCACAAAGCACAAAGGAGAATGTGGAAAATAACAAAAAAAAGCAAGTTTCACAGGCATTTCGGCCAAGTCTAATTATGCCTCTACTAATCCTGTTCCTCCAAGAGAGCTGTAGAGTCCTGGTAGAGCAAACCTGCATATTCAGACCTGCTGCCTGCATCTTTCAAATTCAGGATGGCTGATCTGCACAAGATCAGATTCCATCCCCTTTCTTCATGCTGATGCTATCTACCTCAACTGCGGATTGCTGATTTGGGGATACAAATATCTGCTGAATGTGTGCTGCACCAGGTCCAAAGACAAGAGGTAACCTCAGGATTACTTCTGCAGAGTCACTGTGCAAGGTGGCCATCCCTAGCAGTGGGAAAAGTTAAACCTCAAGGATGCTGACACTGAGGATTCAGAAGACTTATATTTAAAGGTATGTGTAGTATACTGAAGGGGAAAATAACTGGCCCTGGTTCAACATATCTGTGTAGTGAACAGGAGATTTTTCATATAGGTTATGCCCAGCAGTGCAGGGAGAGGGAACCCAGCAGTGACAGGCTTTGTTAGAGTCACCAGAGAAATCATTTCTGCCCAACTCCATGGCTGAAAGTGGCAATTCAGGGAAAAAAAATGGCTTGCTGTGCCTTGGAAACCACTGCAAAACCATTGCTTGCCAGAAGCACACGGGGGCTTGTAATCCTTTTGGAAGTATTAGTTTTGGAAAATGGCTTTAGAGCATCTTCCAAATCTTCGCAACCCAATCTTGAGCTCTGCAGGAGAGTGCCCTGAATGCCCTGTTACCATCTCTAGGTTTCACCTTGCTGGTTTGTCCCTCCCCTGCTGCAGTGCCCAGACTCCCTCTGCAAATGCCACCACACCGAGTGGTGCCACATCCATGAGGCAGTGCTGTGGTCACACATGGTGGGGACTGTGTGGGGAATGTCTGCTCTTGGGAGGAGATCCCACAAATGTGCCTGAGAAGTGTCAGAAGAACCAGCAGAGCAGCAGCACTACGATCCCTGCCCTCATTATACACAGATCTAGTAACCTACTTTGCCAAAAAAAAAAGCCCTGAATCAGGTGGGATGGCTGGGGACCACAGAGGCAGTTTATCCATCCTGCACATCTCTGTTCTGCCACTGCACCCCACAGAGATGCAGCATAAGATGCAAGGCAGGGAGAAGTTCTTCATCTGCCTGGCAGAGAGAGACCTTGCTGCTGCTGAAGCCTTTGATTTATTCCCTGCATGAACACCAGCTTCTTTTCCCATTGCAGAAGAGTCTCTGGTGTTCTGGTCTCCTCGTGCTGTTGTCACATCCCCTGTAAACCAGGCCAGGGCAGGGCAGAAGACAGGAATGCTTCTGTGGACTGGTCTGTCAATGCAGTTGAAGCATTTCACAGCCAGATCCTTCTCACAGGTTTTGGTCACTGTCCAAAATCACTGTCCTGTGCTGATTTATATCTGATACAGTCTAGGGCTACTTTATTTTGGAGAGCTGGACAAATGCTGGGAACAAAAGGAGGACCACTCAAAGGCCAGTACAGGGACTGCCAGGGAAGTGGCCCTGGGAGAGCCTGGAATCTTGGCTATGCAAGCTGGTGACCCTGCAGTACCTGTTTACAGATTGAACAGGCAGGTGTCACCTCCCTTTACTTTAAATGTCCAAAATACAGACCATTTGCATGTTATCTGCTTGAACCCCTGCTCCCTGAAGTCAAAGAAAAGAAACCAGATCTCACATTTAAGTCTTTTTGCTGGGGTGAAATGACTTGCAACCTGAAAATGACTTTTAGAACAACTTCAATGTAGCCTGAATATGAAGTATTCAAACTTAATTATACGCACTGAAGAGCAAACAACACTGTCTGAACATAAACACAAGCTTTCTCCCACAGTTTTATTTCCCAATGACTCACGTTGAAGGGATATTGTTTTCTTTCAGGCATTAACTGATGAGATATAAATAAGAAATAAAATTTCTGGACCAAAGCATCCATGCCAGGGAGTGGATACCATTTTTCAGCCAGACCTTTCTTATTACAAGAAGTCATTATGAGAGCTGCTTCAGAGGTATGTCATAAAGCTCACATCCTTTTCTGCCTGTATATGAACACTGGGTCAGCTTCCTATCGAGGTGCTTTGCATCCTCCCAAACTCCACACACACAATGCTGCTGCGACAAACACAATGTCACACAAACACACACACACTCATTTAGCAGTCCTAAGTCTACGGAGAAACCTGTCATTTGCAATACAGCTATACCACTGATTTAGCAAAGAAAAAAAGCCTTGCAGAGGGCCCTACCAGGTCAGAGCAAACCCTTCAGGAACTTTCTCAGGTCTTTCCCCTGCCTACAGCCAACTTGGGAAAGCTGAAGGAGCAGAGAGTTCCTTCCCCTGGTGCCTGGGTCAGCAATCTGAAAGGTGTCTTCAAAACCCTTCTGGGATTTCCAGAGAATTTCAAAATTCTCCAGGGAAGACAAAATTCCTCTTTTAGGGTGTCCTATCATGTGCTGCTGGGAGTTATTCTCCACAAGCTGTTGGACCATAGCCCGCTTTCATTTTCCTGCTGTCCGAAGGTATCTACTTGGGTTTGCAAACAATTCCTGAACACGCTACACTTTGAAACAATTTATTATATAAAATTTTTTTTCACCCAGTTCTAATACCCACATCTCATGTGATCAGCACATTCAGAAGCCTGTTTTACAGTAAACTGGACTTATTTACAGTAAGCAAGTATTTTGGTGTAAAAAGAACTCTATAAAATGCATCCTATTAGATGCACCCCACCAAACAGGGTAATCCCTTTTTGTTGTAATCAAGCACAATTTCTAGCATTCCTAACACCCCAGACCACACGTTCAGAAGCTGTTTGTCCTCGTGTTTGTGACCTAAAATACAGACCCCAAAAACATATGTTTTCATGCACATATTCTTTAACTTACATTGACAATGCAAGAAGTCAGAACAATCCTCTTCCTGCTCCAAATACAAGGAAAGGTGTTCAGAAATGCATGCTAATCAGTTTTTCTTGCAGTGCTTTTTCAGAGTAAGTGATCCAGGACAGTTTTTGCCCATCTGGCTTCCTGCTCATGAAAACACCCTTCCTGGATGAGGGCTAATTAGGCAATATAACAGTTTATCCTTCTAATGAACTGATTTACTTAGTGAAGCAAACAGTGTGCTGGTGTATTTATTCACAGCATTTATGTAACTGTTTGCACACAGGTTTTCCAGTGACTGTGAAATAATTATAATGAATTTGAATTAGCATAAACGTTGCATTTTGCAGCTCAGGAAGTGACCTCTTTTGATTTCAGGGGCAAAAAGAAGTGGGAAGATGCTTAAACATTTGAGAATGAAACACACTCATTAGCTGTAGCTGAGTTTACGAACTTCAGAGGTTAAGCATTAGCTAAAAAAAACCTTTTAATCAAGATGGATCAAGCTTCTCCACTTAAACACATTATCCAAATTTGCAGTCATCTCTAGTTAATGAGTCAGTCTGAATTAGCCTTTCAAAAGAATTAAGGAAAAAGAATCAACACTTTGATGGTGTTTGAAGCACAAGTTGAAGTAATTGAATCAATGTGTTAAATCTTAGATGAGATCTCTCAATCCATAAAACAGTGATCGAGAGCTGTGTGACTGAAACCAGATGAAGTGGTTAATTTGGATAAAATATTCTTTACAGGGAGGTCCCCCTCAATAGCAGCCTGTCTGAAAGCAGGATTTGCTTATATTCACCACACCTGAAAAGTATTGAAATGTGCCAGTTCTTCCTCTTACATTCCCCTGTGACTTCAAGACAGATTTTTATCCTTCAGGTCAAGGCTCATACCTGAATGTGTTGCAAAACAAGAACTTGAGCAAGTCTCTTGGGAGTCCACCTGGAAGGGACAGCAAAAAGTTTATCTTTCCAGGTCTCTGGGATGAGGTCCTTAATAGATAGGCTTTTTGCATTCACACTGTAAACCTACTCTCAAGTTTAACCAGAAAATTCCTATAGTAACACATTAGAGGAAATCCTGCCTCCTCAAGGAGTAGTTTAACTGGGCTTATTTTAATATATGATAAACCAGACCCCTCAAAATTCTGATGAGATCTTGAATGTGTAGCTACATAAGGACTGATATGTACCAGCTCTTTGAGTACTTTTCCTACCAGAATAAGTTGCTAAGAGGAGACGTCATCAGTCTCACTGGGTCCTTGTATTAGTCCTTGTCCCCTGGCTGCCCTGGCTGCTTTGTGTGTGGAATTCCCTTTGAAGCAAAGACCACATTATGTTCATTAGAAATTTCATTAGTTGTCAGGGTTAATTTCTGTAATTAAGATGTGGTGAAACAACAATCAACCAAGCACTTTCTTTCAATGAAGTATTAACTTCAAAGCTTAAATGTGACCCGTAAAAGCACCCATCCTTTGATGTTTTCCAGCTGCAAATGGCTCTACTCAGTGACACCGTTCAATGGAAAAATAAAAGTGGGCATCAAAACCCAGCTGGAAAAAAAAAATACAACTGTGTTCAAGAAGGGGTAACTGTTCTCTTTTAAGGCTCCTAAAACTGCAGAAAGGCACAAAACGCTTCCGAGTTAGGAGCTCTTTAAAAGCAGCACGTTAAACCTGCCAGCCAAGGCTCTTATCCAGTGTGAAATACAGAACAAAATGAAATACAGAAAACAGTCAACCCCAAAGCTGGCCAGGGTTGTTTCAGCCACAGTAGAGATGAAGGTGCAGCACCACCACGCTCAGCTCAGACCATACCCCAGGCCTTCCCTGCACACCTGGGACTGAAAGCAGGAGCTGAGGGATAATCCAGAGCTGTGTGGGAGATCAACACACTGAGCTTGTTTAGTATCTCATTCATTCAACATGTTGCATTATTTTCCTCGCTTGTTTTCTCTACTTTTTTTTTCCCCTCCTCGTTCACTAAATTGTCCCTAATCTGAACTGTGACAAAAATCCCCTCATCTCCTCTGGACAGAATATCACTCAAAAACCAGAAAATGGAAAAAAATGAACCAAATGGTAATTTTACTCCTATTAGTGAAGCAAAAAAGGAAGCCCCAACTGGCAGCTGAGTGCCCTGAGCCTGCTGCGTGCTGAGGTTCAGATTATCCCTGGGAAAGGAGCACAGAATCTACTCGTAATGGTAAAACCCCTTTGTTGTGTCAGAGACCTCCTTTCAAGGGGAGCAGAGGGGCTCAGTGGGATGCCTGTCATGCAGACAGAGGTTTGCTGTCCAAGACACATGGGTGAAGAACAAAGAACAAAGCTCCAGGCACGGTTAAAAACAGGTTTTCCTTCCAGCAGAGGGAAGGGAAAAATAAAAAACGAGGTGGGAAACGCAATGCAGAATAGCAAAGATCTGAAGAAAATATCACATAATCTAACCAGATTTGTGTGTGGGAGAAATAAGCATTGACAAAATTCACATGTCTGAGGGGAATTTAATTGAAAGATGGAATGTAAATCAAGACTCAGAGGCCCAACAGCAAAAGATATGCATTCAAAGTAGCAAGTCATGCCCTTGCTTAGAAGAGCCTGTGTTTAACCACGTGCCTTGTGCTGGCATAGCCTGATTAAACTGCTTATAAGAATCTGAGGCCTCTTATTAACTATGAATTTTTAAAGTTTGTTTTTTATAAAAAGACAAAGTACATGTCAAAGCAAGTACAAGATGGTTATAGCCAATCTCTTTTCCAGTACACAAAGATATGCTCCACTGATCACTGACATTAAAAATAAATAAATAAATAAATAAATAAACTGGGTTTTTGAGGTGAGAAATTTAAAAGATCTATTAGATTGGCTTGTCCACTGCCCAGCTAAAGCAGAGGGCTTTTCTATGGATTGTTTACCCAAGTTCTCTAGAAAACTTTCGCTTGGACTAAATAAAGTGTTGTATAATGTTCTTAGTAATATCAATATTTTCCCTATGCTGAAATAGCTGGATTCATTTCCGTGTGTTTAAAATATTATTCCACTGGTAGATATGGGCATAGGGTTCCCACAGCTTAAGAGTCCCAGGCCAGCTCACAAAGCTCCCTCTAAAAATCCAGCTGGCACTGAGAGCCGCCCTTACTCATCTCCTAGAGGAAAGGATTTGAGGAATATTTAGGGCTTGGCAGCTCAGAGAGCCCCTGAGCAAGGGAACAGTCTATGGCTGGAGATGGGCACCTGCAGCAGAGGTGGATTCACCCTGGGAGAGCCTTTTGTCCCCCTCTGGGCACAGACAGGGACATGTGCCACAGGTTCCCAGGCACTGCAGCCGTGTGACAACAACCCCAGAGCCGAACAAGGAGGAAATACGATGATGAAACCTTCACAGTCACATCCATGGGCAGTAGCAGGAGCTTTGCTGAGCACAGCAAGGTACTGTTGAGAGAGAAAAAAACCTCAATATGAAACTTCATGGAGTTTTCTTTAAAGAAGCATTTTAATACTATACTTTTCTCTATTTATTGACAGAAGTGTCCCAGAACTGGAGTATGGACCCTCATGCCAGTTGAACTACTCAGTGGAGCAGCATGAGGGGGATGGAGAGGGACTGTCCAGAGAACAGCATAATCCAGGCAGTGGGGAACAATAAAACTGTGAATGGTATATAATTCTATCTGTTTGTTTCAGATTTCTTTTTTAATAAGCACAAGGAAAGAGACAGAAGTTGTGAGGGCAAAAAGATGAACTGTTAGCATATAACTTCTGTAATTAGATTAATGAAATGCCAGAGGATCCAGGTCTGGACATAATAATGTAGAAATTGCAATCATGTTTCATGCTGTGAGGGCAACTAGAAAAGCAATGACATATTTCATCAAATGTGTTCTTTATCTGTACTGAGAGAAAAGATAGTAAAAAACAATGAGGAGACAAAGCCTTTTTTCTTCATTGTCTCCCTTAGAAACAACTGAATTGCAATGAAGTTCCTAGCTTTGTTAAGGTAAGACTGGTGGTAAACTAATATGAGTTCTAGTTGTGCATTTCTGTTGATCACATGAGACTTCCTTTTTAATTAGTGAAAAGCTAATGTATTTGAGTGAAGTAATTTAGCAGGGAATTGCTGCACTGCTGATTGCATATTTTTAGAAGTAGCAGGTTATTAGTTGTCATCTTCTGTCTGCTTTTAACACTGCCAAATTAACTTAATAGCAGAGAAATAATAAGATACATAAATACAATACAAATGTTACTGTACAATGGCACAGATACCTGTAAAAATCCTAGAAAGGATATTTATGTTGTTGAACAAGTCATCTTAAGGGTGACTAACTCTTCTTCTGGCCACAGAATTCCCCATAAATCATAAGGTTCTTACTAACTGTTCTAAGTTAAAAAACTCTCAGCAAAACTTCCACGGAACTCCACAGAATTTTGCACTTGCTTCTCTTGAATTTTTGACTCCAAAAAGAGAATCAATTTTGTTCACACCAAAATCCAGAACTTAGAATTTCTGCATACCTGAAAAACCCGAATTTTGTGACATAGTGAATATTTTTGATCCGTCATACCAAGCATGTATTAATAACCCATATAAAATAAGCACAGAAAAATAGCCTTGTGTTGCTGGTTTTCATTATAAAGAAGTTATGACCGGCTCCATGTGGCAATGGGTGATCCCAAGAAATGCAGCCAGCAGGCAGAGCCAGTCTGGCAGTGGGAGCAGCTGCTGGCTCACTTCCCCCATGCAGGACAACCAGGAAAGTCCCAGCGCTGCTCTGCAGAATTGTTGATGCTATCACTCCTGTTTCTACCTTTTCAGTGTGTCTCCTTGCCCTGGCTGTGCCTCTACTGACAAAAAATCTGCATTTTGTGCCGGTCCAGACATGCTGCATGTTCTTGCTGGTCCGTGGGGGCCAGGGGAGAGGGCTCACTCTCAGGGCTGAGGCTGGAGCCTGCTCTCAGTGCAAGGGTAGCCCAGGCTACGTGGAAATGGGATTTGTCACATGCCAGCTGCTGCTCCCAACTTCATGGTGGGACTTCATCTACCTGGCTGCTCTGCACAGGTGCACCACAGAGCAGATCAGAGCTTCAGCGCGGGGCTGGACTGAGCCTCCCCCCACCAGAACATAAAAGCTGTCGGCTCACAACCAAACCCAAAGCTCCTGGTTAAAGAGCTCCAGCTTTTTCACTTGGAATGCAGCTGATTCCTGTCCTCTGGCACTCGTGCATAAAGTGAGACTTATCCTACCACTCCTTTGGTGGGGGGGAGGGGGTGAGCAGCCAACAGAGAAGCTGTAAAGGCAGCTCAGAAAAAAAAAAATACTCGACTCCCACGAAATGGAGCACTTCAGTGCAGTGTCACAGCATTAATGAAAGCCTTGAACCAGCTTTAGAGGAGTGTTATCTCTGCACTGGCTCTCCTGCAGGGCGGGCAGCCCAAGGGTTTGCCGGAGCGGGGTTGTTTTCCCGCAGCCGCAGCGACAACCCCAGTGCCGAAGTGAATGTTAATCGTGGAGGGGCTGTGCAGACACAGCCCGGGCCAGGGCTGGGCTTCAGTGCTCGACAAATCCTGTCATCACGGGAAAGTTTCCTTCTTATTCATCCCAGTATCTACAAAATGCGAATTGTCACGGCAATTAGCACTAATTGAAATAAACAGTAAATGTTAATAAGAGACCAAAATGATCTATTTCAGTGCAACGAAGTAGAAGTTTTTCCTTATTACTCATTATGACCTCGTTAAATATATTCATTTATCTGTAAGTGCAAGAGCCCATATTCCAGGAGGATAGGTACCTCATAATTTTTTCCTCCTTTCTCCCTACCTTGAAAAGATAAATGCTGTTGTACTCAATCTCTTTGAAAAACTGCTGAAGCAAAAGCCAGGAATAATTAGATCTGATGGGGCTGCAAACATTTTTAGAGAAAAATAGAATCCCCTTCAGAAATCATCAAAGTAATTATTACACTACAGGAGCTCTAAGCTTGAGAACAAAGTAAGAGAAGAGTATTTGTTTTGGAGGTTATTCTATTTTGGTCAGAAATTGCTGCATAGCCCTGTTTCTTATTTTCCTTTATTAATGTTCTTTGAATCATGGTATTAACCTCAACTAAAAAGTCCCTTTTTCAGTCTGGTCTCTGCCATTCAAAATAAACTGCACCTATTTCTATTCACATATCACTGTCAGATATTATGTGGCCTCAATTACAGATGGACTTTTGGGTGCAGGGTCTGTGCCAGAACCACAGTAGCTCACAAATGCAGGGCTGCTGCTGGACCTCAGAGTTTGGGATCAATCTGGGACTGGTGCTGGGGAGTGCTAAGCAGACACACCATCCCAACAGTGCCCTGGGTTCTGGCTCCTTCTGGTGCTTAAGACACAGGGAAAGCCAAAGAAGCCATGGAATAAGCTTTAATCCCAAGTCAAGATCAAGAGATTCAAAGGTTGCACAACCCAAAAGAATACATTTTTTTTCTAATATTATGATCACTCTTACAAAATGTGTCTATAAACTACTAGCAAATATTCAGCATGTTCCTGATATCAAGGACTTAAGGACAGCATTTTCTAA